>NW_015505264.1:2254778-2352517 GCF_001515645.1 Sinocyclocheilus grahami | reverse complement strand
GCGGGGTGAGCAGAGCTCATTAACATTTAAAGGAAAATGCTACAAAAACGGCTTGATCTGAAAAGAGCTGTTTTTGACAGGGTAAAAAAGGTATTCTTTACACTACCATTGAGAAATTTTAACCAAACTATGTTACAGACTTTTCATTAAGACCCTAAAGAATCATATCAACTTGTGGAAAATGGGCATCCTATGACCCCTTTAAATGTAAAAGGTTATGGATCAGGATTCCCACAATTATGAAAAACCTGTAAATTTAAGGAACAACTCTAGTTTTCATGCCTGGAAAACTTGTGGAAATTAATGGACTTAAACAGGGTAAACAAAAGCTAAAACAATAAATTGAAATAGAAAAAATAAATAAAACTTACGATAAACGTTAACTGAAATAAAATTAAATATAAAGAACCTTAAACTTATTTTATTTTAGCTAGTTTCCAAGGCAACATTTCTCATTTTCTTTCAGATTAACTTGAATTACTACAATAACCAAAACTAAAACTGAAATAAAAACGAATAAAAACTATATTGGCAAATTTTAAAAGAACAGAATCCAATAAAAATGGCAAAAACGCATCACAAAATTACTAAAACTTTAAACTAAATTAACATGGAGGCAGAAAATAAATTTTTTTTATAACAAAAAACTATAATAGTGTCTCAGTGATACTAAAATACAACTGATCTTAAAATGCATTCAAATATCATAATTTCGATAGTGAATATATATTTTATGCTAAAATATGTTATGGCATAAATGTACAAAGCAGGAGGATGTCATTAATGTAATATAAAAATGTTTTTCACATATATAATACATACAATAATAATATTGTTTTGTTTTAGTAATCAATGTATAAAATATGCAAAATATTCAGGAATTTTCAATTCTGACAGAAATTTTCAAAACAGTTTGATGTTTGAGGCTCATCTTAAATATTACCATTTGATTTAAACATATAATATGTAATAATACAATAATTATACTGTTTTAGCAAGACTGTTAATCTAGTTGTATCTACTAATCTAGTAATATGATACATATTCTGTTTCTTTAGTAAGACTATATGTAGGCTATATAGTATACATTTTTAATTATTGTTCGCACAGTTTGTCTGTTCCAATAACAGTAAACTCTCAATCTTATATTTTGGTTCTGTTTACTGTTTACAATTTGGTTCTGTTTACAGACCTCAGTACTGTTTCTTCAGGTTGAAATATGACGTTTTATTCACATTGTTCTCTCTATTAGTATATCAATGTCCACTGGATATCTGATGCTCTTCATATGCTAATCTGCAAGTTTAATGAGACGTGCCACCATAGCAACATTTCACCTAAGCGAATGAAGGAACACTTTCTATTGTTCGACTATTGTAACATGTTGCTCTGCAGTATTAAACCCAGCCTGATGTTTTGTCTGAGTTGATTATGTTTCATTATCTGTGGATGATATGCGATTTACATGCTTTCCTCTTTTTGTAGGATGTCATTGCGGATTCAGTATAGAGCACTATGATGATTGATCAGCTCATGGATCCTCTCTGAGACGGCGTTTGTGTGTGTGTGTGTGTGTGTGTGTTTGAGAGAGAGAGAGAGAGAGAGAGAGAGAGAGAGAGGAGGGAGCAAAGAATAAAGCAGGAGACACTCATACAAGACAAGTTTAGAGGAAACACCTGGAACGAGACACTGAGGACAAACCTCACCCTTCTTTTATCCGAGTCTTCCTGTGCTGGAGGATGAGCGCTGTCTTTGCTAAACTGGACCCCAGGAGAATTGAGTGGGAGTCGTCCTGGTATGGACTCCACTCGCGAATCCTGCGCACTAAACCTGTGGACTCCATGCAGGAGAGCTCAGATGACCTGCATGGCACCAGGCTCGCCCGTGTGCTCACTACGGTGGATCTGGTGTCACTTGGGGTGGGCAGCTGTGTGGGCACTGGCATGTATGTGGTCGCCGGGCTTGTGGCTAAGGAAATGGCAGGACCTGGAGTGATCTTGTCCTTCATCATTGCAGCTGTGGCATCCATTCTGTCAGGCGAGAATTTATGACTTTTGATAGTTTATTAACAGTTTGCATTTGAATTTAGGGCATCAAAAATCACTGCTGGTGCTCTAACATAAACAGGCCTCTCATCTGTCCAGTTATCTTGACAATTGCATGTTTTATGTATACTGTATATATATATATAAATATATATATATAGTTTATTTTATTTAATTTTTTTCCATGTGTCCTGAAGGCTGTGAGAGTGAGATAACCCCTCCTGTCTGTAATCATGGCCAGCTGTGCTTTGTTTTCTATGCTTTATTTAGATCAAATTATTAAAATTTAAGTCTAAAGTTCACAAAACCACAGCAATAATATATACCTTATGGGGTCTCTTAGCTTACCTTTAGCAGTTGTGATTTGACAAAAAATTTTAAAGGGGTCCTATTATGCTCTTTTACAAAGTCTTGATTTTGTTTTGGGGGTGTACCAGAACAGGCTCTCATATAGGTTGTTCGAAAAACACATTATTTTTCACATATTTTACATTATTACAATACCTCTCTCCCCAGTCTGGCATGAACGGCTCGAATAGTTCCTGTATCAAATGAAGGCCCGCCTTCTGAAATATGAAATGTGCTGTGATTGGTTAGCTGGGCCAGTGTGTGTTGCGATTGGCAGCACTTGGCGCCTGGTCGGGAAATGTCATGCCTCTTACCATAGCCACCTGCGAGCTTCAGTGTAAATATTGCGTCAAAATCAAATCAATTTGAGCGCGATTTTAAACCCGGATGATTGTAATCACTCTAAGTTCGTCTGCCTTGGGAAAGCTAGCGTGTCTCCGACATAGTGATAACACTCATTGCCTTCTCTAGTGCAGCTCAACCAGGTCTCATCCCATTCGTCGATATTTGTGATATCACAAATCCCGGAAAATATGCATTGTAGTCCAAACGAGTCGTTCGTTGTAGTTTTTGAAAAGTGATTTCTTTTGAATAAAATATGTCCTTTTGAAGTGGACTTTGAGCTCAAACAGCAACATTACAGACTAACTAAAGTTGAAAAAGTGAAAAAGCATAATAGGACTCCTTTAAACCAGAGTAAGTCAACCAGACCAAGACTTGACCCAGTTCTAGACCAAGAACCACAAGACTGAGATCTGTTAGTCCAAGAACCAGACTATCAATCTGAATGAACTGAAATAGAGTAATAACATAAACTAATACTAATACAAAATAAAAATAATAGCATGGTGAATTTATTATTGAATTTTAAACGGGCCAATCAAGTTTTCACCTTGTTGCCAATCAAAAAAATAATAATTTTTTAATACATTTTAGAAATTAATTAATTATATAAATTAATACCATATTACCACAATACTTTTCCTAATAAACAGAAAATAAAAACATAAGACTATGTTATTTTTAAACATTAACAAACATGTTATTATTATTTTTAATAATAATAATTTTCTGCATAAAATATAAATGTGAATAATTTTTCAGAAAATGAAAACAAGACTATATTGAAAAATTAATAAGCAGATTATAATTTTTATTATTATTGATAATAATAATAATAATTTCTACATAAATTATAAATATATACTTTTACATTGCCAATAAAACTTTAAAGATGGTAAGGTTTAACTATCAATTACTTTTTCCTAATAAACCGAAAAAGAAAACTGTATATAAGACTGTATCTAAATATAAGTATATTTAATAGTAATACAAAAGTTATATTATTATTAATAATAATTATAAATTCTACATTAAATCATAATTATTAATAATTTTACATTGCCGGTAAAACTTTAAACATGGTAAACTATTAATTGCTTTTCCCTAATAATCAGAAAATAAAAACACATAGAAACGATAAGCTGAGACCTAAATTAACATCCATAAATGGCCACATCCATAAAATTCCAGACGTTGACTTTAAATGTGTTTCTGCATTATGAACTTGTCAAACAGCTAATCTCAGTGATTTTCACACAGGCGTCTGCTATGCTGAGTTTGGTGTGAGAGTGCCTAAGACAACAGGCTCCGCCTACACGTACAGTTATGTCACAGTGGGAGAATTTGTGGCCTTTTTCATTGGCTGGAATCTCATTTTGGAGTATTTGATTGGCACAGCAGCGGGAGCCAGTGCACTGAGCAGCATGTTCGACTCTTTAGCCAATCACACCATCAGCCGCTACATGATCAACCATCTTGGAACATTGAATGGCCTGGGTGAGTGTCTTTCCTAGTAATCAGATACTAAACAAATCGCTTGTGTGGTTGATGTGGTCTTTATCCATCCTTCATGTTCCAGGTAAGGGAGAGGAATCTTATCCAGACCTGCTGGCTCTGCTGATCGCTATGCTGGTGACGGTGATTGTGGGTTTAGGGGTGAAAAACTCTGTGAGCTTCAATAATGTGTTGAATGTTGTTAATCTGGTCGTGTGGGTCTTTATGGTGCTTGCCGGACTGTTTTTCCTTTCTGGAGCCAATTGGGAGGATGGGAGGTTTCTGCCCTATGGCTGGTCAGGGGTAAGAATGTTAACTAAATAGGAATGTAAATACATTAGTCTTTGTCTTCATTGAATGTGATATTAAGCAAAATGAGCATTCTACTATAATAAAGATCAATGATTTTTATGTGCTCTGTAGGTCATGCAAGGAGCTGCAACCTGTTTCTACGCCTTCATTGGCTTTGATATTATCGCCACCACAGGAGAAGAGGCCAAGAGCCCTGACACTTCTATTCCATATGCCATAACAGTCTCTCTCGTCACCTGTCTCACAGCATACGTCTCTGTGAGTACAGTGACTCCTCTCATACCCAAATACTGAACTGAGAAGGACATTAGTTAATTTTGTTTAATTACATAATCATTTTTAACAAGTTTACCAAATATGATATTGTCATGATTCTGCTTTCTAAGGACTTACTTAAGATTTGAGATTAATAATGAAATGAGCCTCTAGTTTTCAATAGTAAATATAAATACATAGAAAAAACCTGCCTAGAATTTGTGCATTTGTCTGTGGAGTATTGTCACATTTATCTTGTTCACTGGGGGTTGTCAGGCAGGATTCTCTGTAACAATTATTCATATTTTTTACATTTAATAATTTCACCAATTCATAGTTGAAGTGCAAATAAATAACTAAATAAATCTTCAGGTAATAACACCAATAGTTGGTGGAAAGTAAGATACTGTACAGTGCTAATGTAATACAAAATAAATATTTTCAAGGTGTTTTAATCATTCGCTCTAACTTTAGTACAATAAAAAGCCAATTATTTAAACCAAATTTTTAATTTTAAGACGCATTTTCTGCAAAATTATATAATACATTTTTGTATGTAATGGGTTTGGAACGTCATGAGGGTGAGTAATTAATGTCAGAATTTTCATTTTTGGGTGAACTATCCCTTTAAGAAGCATGCACCTCTCAAAGGGATCATCATACATATGGTTCAGAAAGCTTTTTTTTTTATTTTATGTACCAGCTTATAGATAGCTTAAAAGATATTTATAAAATAAACATGGATTCTATACTTTGTAACCTAACTCTGACATTAAACTGTTTACCAAATTTTAATATTGAATTATTAAAAGAGAGGCACTGCAGAAAAAATAGGTGTTCAAGATATGCAAGTATTTCAGTCTACATTGCACATTCAAACAATTCAATGAATCATTCAAGCACTTCAGAGCTGGCCTGTAATTTATTTAAGCCCTATTCTGATCCCTAGAGCTGAAGACCTCTGCTCATTCTTTTTCAAATATTAATCTGAAAGCAATTTGATTTTACTCTCTGCAATGGAATCGGATGTATCATCCTACGGCATCCATTCATCGCCACACCTTGAAATAAGTTCTGGACTGAGATTGTGTCCTAAAGGACATTTCATGCATGTATTTGAAATTGTTGTGACAAATGCCACATAATAAGCATTTGACCGGTTTATATGTCTTAGGTGAGTGTGATTCTGACGCTGTTGGTGCCATTTAACCTGATTGACGGCGATGCCCCGCTTATGGAGATGTTTGCCGATCACGGCTTCCTGGCAGGGAAGTATATTGTAGCTGTGGGCGCTGTGGCAGGACTCACTGTCAGCCTGCTGGGATCTCTGTTCCCTATGCCCAGAGTTATCTATGCCATGGCAGGAGATGGTCTGCTTTTCAGGTATTTGTGTATATACTTTTATCTTTTTTATGCTATGTATGTTTTACAAGCTTTTTATCCCAAGTTTGTTTCAGTGTTGTTTTTAGTACCATTGAAATGGTTTTGGTAATATTTTGAATTAGATTTCATTTTTATATTTTCTGTTTTCAGTTTAATTTTAGTAAAAGTTTTAGTAATTTTGTTGTTGGTTCAAATTGTTATTAGTTGTTATTGTTGTTTTACTGTAAATATGTAGTTTTTAATCACAAAGATTTGGCCAAATTGTGCAGCCCTATGCAAACAAGTGAAGCAAACCTGGAATTTTAAATTAAATTTTAAATCACAAATGCAAAAGGTTTTGGTCATTTTTCTTTCTTTCTTTCTTTCTTTCTTTCTTTCTTTCTCAAAGATTTGGCCAAATTGTGCAGCCCTATGCAAACAAGTGAAGCAAACCTGGAATTTTAAATTAAATTTTAAATCTCATTTTTCTTTCTTTCTTTCTTTCTTTCTTTCTTTCTTTCTTTCTTTCTTTCTTTCTTTCTTTCTTTCTTTCTTTCTTTCTTCAAATTTTGGCCAAATTCTCCAGCCCTACGAACAAGCAGCACAGCAATCAAGGTTTTCAATAGCAATTAAAAAATCACAATTATATATTTTTTTATCTGAAAAATTTAGATTTTCTTTTAGTTAAAGTTTTAGTAAATTCATTTTTTTTTTTTCATATAGTTTTTAGTCACAAAATAAAACACAAAGAAGCAAACCTAGAATGTTTTAAATCACATTTTTTGTAAGTTTTAATAATTTTCCTGTAGGTTATCGTAATTTTCCTTATTTTAATATACACAAATTATAGTTATTAGTTATAATTATAGTATTATATTTTTTTAACAAATCGTTGCTCAAATTGTGCAGCCTTACAAACACATAATTTTTTTTAATCACATTTTAAATCGGAATCACAATTTTTATCAGAAAACTCACAATTATGTTTTTTAGGTTTTTTTTTTTGTATAAATAATTTTTAATCACACAATTTTGGCCAGCCCTACAATCAAGCACAGCAAACATGGATGTTTTTAAATGATTCAATTACATTTTAAATTGTGATCACAATTTTTATCAGAAAAAATCCAATTATATATTTTAGTTACAGTTTTAGCCATTTTATTGTATATTTTTGTCAATATAATTTATTAGTTTTAGTTTTAGTACCTCAAGGTGAACCAAATAAAAATGGAAGATGATAAATGTTGTCTTGGCAATAGCTAATAGCTAAATTTTATTTCATTTCAATGAACGTTGATTTTATTTCAAGTAAGAACATTTTTTTTACCTATAGTTACCTATAATAACTCTGGCTTGTTTGTGTGTATGCCAGGTTCCTGTCCTTTGTGAGTCCGCACACAGAGACGCCTGTGGTGGCCTGTGCTGTATCAGGCTCTCTGGCTGCTCTGTTGGCTCTCCTGGTGAGTCTGAGGGACCTGATCGAGATGATGTCCATCGGCACACTGCTGGCCTACACACTGGTGTCGGTATGTGTGCTGCTTCTGCGATATCAGCCCGACAAAGATGGCTTCACCAGTTTCCTTACTGAGGAGGAAGAGGAGGAGCGGAAGAGGAAGGAGGAAATGATGGCAGCTAGTGAGAAGGACATGAACTCACCTGGTGGAGAAGAATACGCCGACAACCCCTGTGGGGCCAAGAACCTCCCCTCCAAAGGAGACAACGAAACTCTGATTGAAAAGTCAGACTCTGGAGGTTACCAGTCGGATAGTTCCGGCTACGGCGTTGGAGATAACGGCACTGAGGTGGATGACTCCAATAGTCTCTTGAAACGCATTTTGGGGTCTCATTATTACACTATACGGATGCGTTTGGGCCTGCCAAACTTGGGCGATAGGCCCACACCTGCAACAGGACGCACTGTTACTTCCTGTGTCCTCCTTTTCTTCATCTTGACCTTCTTTCTCTGGACGCTTGTCATCTATGGCTTCGATCAGGTCTCAGGAGGAGCTCGCTGGGCAATATTACCTTTTATAATGACTGTGATTGTCCTCATGGTTACTTTGGTTATTATTATTCTCCGGCAGCCTGAGAACCCTAAAAAGCTGCCCTACATGGCGCCCTGTGTGCCCTTTGTGCCCACCGCTGCCATGCTGGTGAACATTTACCTCATGCTCAAACTCTCCAGCATCACCTGGGTGCGCTTTGTGGTGTGGTGCGCACTAGGTAAGCCAGATCTTCTCTTATGTACGCTAGACATTAGGGCTACATGAATAATCGGAATAAAACCTGTTATAACTTAGTATGATTATTAAATTGTAAAGGCTGCGATTAAATTAAATACATGTTGCATGTTAAGCACAGAACTGTTCTTACACGTGAGCAGCTCATTATTTACTTATCATCAACAAAAATGAAGGTCTGCTCTATAATTTAACATTTGAAAATGAAGAAACTAAGACTCAATTATAATTTTTCCCGTATTTTTCTACTTTATTATACATTGAAATATAACAATAGTAAAATTATTTTTTCTTTTCTTTTTTTACATTTTGATTTTAAATATATTGTTTAGATAAAATATGAAATAATGTGAAATAATATTTTGTGATTTAGTAGTAGTAGTAATTATTATTATCATTATAATTGCTAAATCAATTTATAATCCAAACAAAATAAGAAATAAGAAATATGACTATTGTGATATTTCACTGTAAAATAAAATATAGAGTATACTCTATAATACTCCATACATAACCTCAAAAATGTTGGTGTTTATTACCTTTACTTTGATAGGCCAGTCGGTAGACAGGAAGCGAAGTGTTAGAGAGAGAGGGGGGCAGGATCGGAAAAGGTCCATGAGCCGGGACTCGAACTCGGGATGGCAGAAGCGCAGCGGTGCTATATGTCGGTGCACTGCCCGTGAGGCTATCGGCACCAAAAAAAAGTTTTTTAATATTGCATTTGAAATCACAATCACAATTTTTATCAGCAAATCATGCAGCTCTATTACCAATCATCTGTAAAGGCCCATTTACACCAAGAATGATAACTATAGCGATGACTAAATTAGCTGCACGCTGCAGTTCTGAAAGATTCCAAAGATATTCCTTTATGTTGTTAATGTTATAGTCATGGTGTGCACTTCCCGGTTCTCATAGAATTAGAATGATCATCCTTGGTGTGAATGGGCCTTAACTGACCCCATCTCTTCATCCTACAGGTGTGCTGATCTATTTTAGCTACGGGATGTGGAACAGCTCGCTGGAACTCAGCGCTAGAGAGGAAGCGGCTCATGCCAGCTCCTACCAGAGGTATGACACGGAGGTGGACGACAGCTTCAATGTCGATGAAGACCTCCCTCCTCAGGAGGACGAAGAGGACGGACAGTACCAGGGCTGGGCAGCTGAGGAGCGTGGCTATCAGAAACACTACCAGCAGCACTATGATGAACAGAGACCATCCAACAGTCACAATTACAGAAGCAAAGGCAGGACCAATAAAGGCTTTGAGGAGCTGGTCAATGAAGAGTATTCACCTGAGTGAGCAATATACACTAAACTACTGTCGCAGTGGGGGTTGGATTTGGGTGACCATGATTTTGGCAAATAGAATATGTTCCTAGGTCAATGCCACAATACTGTAATAAGTAATGAAGACAAAAGGAAAATGTGCATTATGACGATAAATTAGACAATTTTAATGAAAACATACTGTTGGTAATATATGTTTAAAGTCAGAATGAAACGGAAGCGACATATAGTGATATCCGAGTGAACGGAAGATCATGTTACGAAATTTGAGTAAAAAGGTTAAAAAAAATCTTAATCATTAAGATGCATTTATAAAACATGAATTTCATTTCATGCTTACTTTAAAATAATTTATTTTTTAATTTATATTCATATAATTTAATTTATATTAAATTAGTGACATGGCAATATGAATTTAAACAATATTTTCTGTCAAAAGACAAAAACTAAACAAATCCATTATTAAAAATTAATACTTTTATTTTGATTAGGATCTCATGAGAGCAAATGGGTAGTTAATTGTTAATGTTAGTATGTGTTTGTTTGAGAGGAACAGTCTGGGAACACATTCTACTTGACAAAATCATGTCTCTCTAATTATTAAAACATTTTGTGTGTATTTCTTAGTGAACTTAAAAATATTTGTTCTTGAACAGGTACTTGTTAAAATGCATTTGCACCTTAAGACAGATAAGCGATTATCTAGAGGTATGTTTAGACCAGTTTTTTTAATTGAGGCTTCATAAGTGCCTTTAAATAGCCCCTCCCCCCCTTAATGTTATTCTACTTAAATCAAATATATGCTTACTTAGATATTGAACAGAATTAGTATTTCTTTCTCATGTGAGCTGCTGTTACAGTGTTGGTTTTAAATTCACTTTTTCATTATATGTAGATCCTAAAAGCAATGCCTTTGTCTTCTCCATATAAAAACTCAGGATGACTCTTTAAAGCAAAAACTGATACAAGTTGTCACTACATGAGCAGAAACCCTCTGTAGATGCATTGAGTGGACTTTTCACCTTACAACATCTCCACAGCTGTGTTTGATCTAAAATCTCAAGCTCTCCTCTGAATTTCAAGGGGAAATATTATGATTGGCTCCCTGTGAAAGCTTAATAGTTCTCTAAATATTTTGCGACATTGATATCAAATTCTTTCTATGCTGGTTTGTAGAAATGTCTTACTCTTGTGGTTTAGGTTTGCACGAGGATATTTACATTTCTTCCCTACAGCTGTGCGTAAAATCATTCGGATTCAGAACACATTTATATACACAGAGATCAAGAGTTACATGTTTGAAAGAATCTACAAATATATTTAAAATGAAATATTAAAATTAATATATTTTACAAACACAAAAGGTGTCTTTTTTGTGTCATCAGCTATAACAATATTTTGCGACTTCATGTTTTCATTTAGACACATTAAATTTGTGTAACATGAGATGGCATGACGATTTGAACAAGCAATATGCATAACAGTGGATGGTAGTTTTGTCTTCAAACCCCCAAACAGCGCATTAAATAATACATTACCCCAATAAATCAATCACCAACCATATGAGACCAGAAAAATGACCGGTTATCCTCTTACAGATATTTTTTCTCAAATTTCAAATTCTGATTTCCTTGGAGGTTGTGTGCAGGAAGCTGTGAGGAGTGCAGTGCAGATGACATCTGGCCATTTCCTGTTCGTCTGTCTATCTGTCTGTCCGGGTGTACATGCTTTCCTAAATGCTGGCATTAACTAATAAGCTTAAATGCACAACTTTTACACAAGTAAAAAAAAAAAGTTAAAAGAAAGTCACTGAAAAAATATAGGAGCGAAATGAATACTGTGTAAATACTTCCATGAAAAAACATGCCTAGGGAATCGAGAACTGTTTCCCTTTGAATTCTTTTCAGTGTCTGTTCAAACAAAGCCTTTAATGTTCAACAGTTTCCACCGAATTCTCTGTCCCCGCCAAATCTTCACATGTTTGCGGTCAAACCATGGCAGTAGAAAACAAATTCTTCACATATTTGATTGGTGTGTGTTCAAATCTTGAGGTAAGGAGCCTGCGGTCTTATCCAGTGTGTCTTCACATTCACACATGTGCGCTCTTGGCATGGCTGTTAATAGGAGGGCAATAGGAGTTGGTAACTCCGCTGTGTTTTGAGTAGTAGTAGCGGTTTTCGGGATTTTGACTTGGGCCGTCGCCCCTTGAGCAACAAATCATCACCGAGCTGCCAAAAAAACAAAGGGCTGAACCGACCCAGCCAGCATACAGGGAGAATCCGAATGACATCAGGCCGTCCTCGTGAAGCACTCCGATGGGGAACCACACCGTCGACACCATCCCACACAGAGCTGAAAACAAGAGGAAGGCCACTATAATGTAGTACCAGAATCATAGAAACTGACTTGACTGCAATGGAGAAACGATCCTTGACAGAAGTCACCTTCAAATCAAGCAGGTTTCTGTGGGTCAATGTATCAAATTTACTTGACCAATTGAACCTGATCTGAAATTTGCATGTGGAAAGCTTTTGCCCTCACATGAAATTCCAGAAAGCGTAGATTCTCATTGAAATTACTGCATTTTGCTGAACAACAGTAAATGTGACCACACTTTAGGACTGGACGTTTTATTTGTGTTGTTTACACTAGAGAACAAACTAGCCAAATCTAAACCAGCCACCTGTAAAAATGGGTCGGACAATTGACCATGACTGGCTCTTCCCACTCTAACAGGATGTAGGAAATCTCTGGATGTTTTACAGTTACTTCAGTCAAGGACATTTTCAGCCCTGTATGTTGAAAGCTTGACTTTAGAGAGGATATGAACAACCAGAGGACAACATCTAGCATTTTGCTTGGAACCGCAACATTTCCAACAATTTAACACATTTTTATTTTAGGTTCATGAGTAATATATCAATGGGTTCTTTGCAGGAAATGGTACCATGGCTGTTCTAGAAATGGTGCTCAGGTGTTATTGGTTAAATGGGTTTTGGTAAATACCAAGTTTGCTATGATGGGGTTGATTAAGTGTAGCACTTAACACTTAAAAAAAAAAAGGTTCCAAAAGAGGTTTTTGCCTCGATGCCATATAGAACCATTTTTGGTTCCCCAAAGAACCTTTCAGTGAACAATTCTTCAAAGAACAATTTCTTCTTAGTGTGCAGAACATTCATTCTGATGTTCAATCTGAAGCATGTTTTACCATAATAAAAACTTATGGAAATGTTCCATGGATATTGAAGGTTCTTCATGAAACCATAGAAGAAAATAAAGAAACTTTATTTATAATAGTGTTAAGTGCTACTTTAAACTGTAAAATCCACAAATTTAGAATTGAGTAAAAAGTTTAAAGGACAGTTCATGTAAAAATTTAAATGACACATTTATTGAACATAATTCTTCTTGGCGCTTACATGAGAGTTCATGTGTGAAGTAGTGATACAAGTTGTTCTTGTGAGGTAGATCTTTTCAATGAATTGACTGATCCAAATCATAAATGTCCCTCAGGTTTACACACTGACTATATATCAACTTTTTCCTCAATTCGTCAAAAAGGTTATTCTATATGACTTCAGAAGACTTAGAATATAATGCACAAAACTAATTTTTTTACAATTTTATATTATTTAAAGGGGTCATATGACGTTGCTAAAAAGAACATTATTTGGTGTATTTGGTGTAATGAAATGTGTTTATGCGGTTTAAGGTTAAAAAAACACATTATTTTCCACATACTGTACATTATTGTTTCTCCTCTATGCCCCGCCTTTCTGAAACGCGTCGATTTTTACAAAGCTCATCGGTCTGAAAAGCGAGGTGTACACTGCTTGGCCAGCTATCCAGTGCGTTGTGATTGGCCGAAGCCAGACTGTCCTTGCAAAGTTGGAACTGCCCCACTTTAGAAACAGACACCGGCATTGTAGGCTACTATCACAGGAAACAGTCCTCATCCTCCACAAAATGCGCTGCACACATCTGAATATTTGGGTTGAATTGTTCTGGAACAGTGTTGTAAATACAACTTAACCACTGATTTCTAGTCGTGTCCTCTTTTGGAAGACCAAACAAAGTAGTTTCACTTTCACAACGAAACACACAGCGTCACACACGGCGGGCTAGAGTGAGCAGAGGCCGGCGACCTAGAGTGAGGAACGGCTGGTGGGCTGAATGAGCGGAGGCC
Source organism: Sinocyclocheilus grahami (assembly GCF_001515645.1). NCBI lineage: Eukaryota > Metazoa > Chordata > Actinopteri > Cypriniformes > Cyprinidae > Sinocyclocheilus > Sinocyclocheilus grahami. The sequence continues at coordinate 2,338,640 of NW_015505264.1, read as the reverse complement.
GGAAGCTAGAGTTAGCGGCGGCCGGCGGGCTTATGGCAACCACATGTGACGCCCCCGGACTGGACTCCGCTTCGTCCATTGTAAAAGCCGATCCGGCGATCCACAGCGCGAAGTTGATGTATTTCCTCAGCGACCAGCACGGATCAGCTCTAGGCATGACGAAGCAGATATCGTCCTCTTTTGGAAGACCAAACAAAGTAGTTTTGCTTTCACAACGAAACACACATTCTCCACGACATGGCGGCTGCAGCAACAATACTACAGCGAGAATAAAAGTTACGCCTTCTTTCTTTGCGTGAACATTTGGGGTGGCGATATGTAAATCTTCCCACATCGTGATGTACACATGTGGGGGCGTGTTAGAATGAGCCATTTTAGGTAGGCGTGGTTGACTCTTAACTTTTATAAAGAATATCTCTTTGGATTTGAGACTTTAGTCTTTGCAACTTTACAGATCTTCTTTATGCACCAAGAGCTTGTAACACTCCAAAGAGAAAGGAAAAATTGAAATCGCATCATATGACCCCTTTAAACTTTAATTCATTGAAAACAGCGAATAGCACATTATTGACTCTTTTTGCGTTCTATAACAAATAAAGTGAACAGATTTTTGGAACAACATTTGAGTGAATAAACGACAGCGCTATAATTTAGGGGTGAACTACCCCTTTAAGAAATGACCATTGAAATGTCCATATTGTTGAGATGTGAATGACACACCTCTTCCTGAGGCTGACCCTAATATATTTCTCATCAATAACATAGTAATAACTCACATATGAACAGTATAAGAAGTCCTCCCAGGACTGCGCGTCTGTGTTTGGTGTCTTCAGTCTCTTGGCTCAGTTTGACGCATGGCATCGCCAGCAACACGAGCGCCAGAGCCGGCAGACCGAGCAGAGAGGAGGAGACCATCAGAGCGCGAGACGTCTGGATGTAAGCTTCAAACAAACACAACAACAAATGCATTCAGCCTCCCCGACAACCTATAATTTGCACACAAAAAACTGATATATACATGACAAAAAGGGCACGTATATACAATTTTTTAAAAATTCCAGCAAACTTTTCAACTCAAATAATATTCTAGAGTTAAAAAGGACATTACTGACTAATAAAAAACAACTAAACTAAATGCCGATTTGTTTAAAATCCATAAATCGGAAGAAAATAATAATGCATGCAAACAAAATAATGATTTTAATAAATATGAACATCTGTTGAACTCTTTCTCACCTGGTATATCGAGGATCTGGTTGAGTGAGAGGCAGTGATAGAGAGCAGTAGAGATGACACACTCTGTCCACAAGCCCTTGGTCTCCAGCTCATCCATCTTCCTGCAGGTGTGCATGCCGTATTTACAGGTCACCACCCAGTCGTTTGTTGAGGTCGCTATTATAATACCAGTCCAGCCGATGCAGCTCATTAAAAAACCACAAAGCAGACGACAGCTATGGGACATTCTGACTCAATACACAAATGTGTTCGCAGAGAAGATGTTTATGGTGTTCAAGTAAAAAAACGAATACAAAAACATTAAAAATATTTAAAGATCACTTATCCTAAATTATGGAGAAGATTAGCATACTAACAGTTTGAGAGTGGACTGTGAAAACAATCTGGTAACATTTGGTAAATTTACTTTTTATAATGGACATGCCCAACAGAACTGTCAGCCAATCAGAAGAAAGCACAGCCACATACGTCACAATCGCCTTCCCTCAAAGCTTGGAGAATAACATCTTTGATTTATTACAGTAATAATAAGTCTCTGCTTTCATTTTCTCTCTCAGTGTTATATTTTTCGGTTTATTCCCAAATTAAATAATCGTTATAATATTTCACAAACTACAACAGAACTTTGTGTCAACCATAACAATTTAAAAAGACGCTTTCTGAGGAAGAATGAATTTACTATTTTGGGTGTAAATGCCATCTAGTGGGTTAGATGATATTTTGCTGTCCTAGACCAATTTTTGACATCAGAAAAGAATGATCAAGGAGGTTAAAAGAACAATCAGATGTGCTAAACTAAATTACAAAAAACAAAATAGAAAATAACTTTGTTCAAGGTGATATGAGGGCAGTCTGGCATGGAATAAAGAACATGGCGGATATAAGTATACCGAAGCAAGGAACGGTGGTAAATAAGGACGTTGATGGTGATTTATTGGTCAACGACCTGAATTTGTTTTTTACACGTTTTGAGAAGCATGATACAAGTGCTGTTCTTTGATGATTTTAAACAAAATGGAGCCCCTCTACCTACTAATTTGCATCTTTTTAATGTAATGAAGCAGCTGAAAGCTACACCGCCTGGTCCAGACGGCATCTGTGGGAGAACACTTAAACACTGTGCAGAGCAGCACAGTGTTGTGTTTCACTCACTGTTTCCGGCATCCCTGGATCAAGCTGTAGTTCCTTGCTTATGGAAAACATCTAACATAATACTCATTCCTAAGCTAGAGAAGTCACATTCTTTTAACGATTTTCGGCCCATTGCATTAACTTCTGTAGCTATGAAAGCCTTAGAGAGGGAAGTTAAGTCACAATTTATCACAGTTACGGGTCATAAGTTAGATTATTTACAGTTTGCATATCGCACTAAAAGAGGTGTGGATGATGCAAAGCTTTTCCTCTTAAATACCACACATCAACATTTAGAGAATGGAGGCACATTTGCTAGAATGCTGTTTGTTGATTTTTCCTCGAATCCTATTATTTTAGCGAAGAAACTTGTATGTGAATTTGATGTGAGTCTTAGTTTTATGGATCTTAGATTTTTTGACATGTAGGCACTAGGGAGCAAAGAGTCATGTCGGATACGCTCGTTACGTCAATTGGATCTCCTCAGGGGTGCCTACTGTCTTCAATTCTTTTTATACTCTGAGTCTATACAAATGAATGTCGCAGCACTAAGGATAACTGTCATGTAGTTAAATATGCCGATGACACAGTTTTTCTATCTTTGTTAACAAGTGCAGGATGTGATGACAGTAACGATCACAACGAGTTCTTTGAGTGGTGCAAAGAAGCTGAACTACAACTGAATATTACTAAAACGAAAGAGATGGTCATTTATTTGAGAAAAAACGCCTCAAAGGTGAAACCTGTGTATTTTTATGGAAAAGAAGTTGAAAGGGTACAGGAGTACAAGTATCTTGGAACTATCTTTGATACTACTTTAAAGTTCCAGCAGAACACAGAGGCCATTATTAAAGGGGTCAGAGGATGCCCATTTTCCACAAGTTGATATGATTCTTTATGGTCTTCATGAAAAGTCTGTAACATAGTTTGGTTAAAATTTGCTCAATGGTAGTGTAAAAAACAGCTTTTTTACCCTGTCAAAAACAGCTCTTTTGAGATCAAGCCGTTTTTGTAGCATTTTCCTTTAAATGTTAATGAGCTCTGCTGCCCCCGCCTCTCGCTCTGAGGGAGACTGTTTACTTTAGCCGCATTCATCGTGAAACTTGCTAATTAGCACATTATAAGGAAAGGCGATTTGCAAAGATTCATTACAAAACATTATACTAACTTCTTCTGTAGATGAGGCTGGATCACGAATGATTCATGTGAACATAGAGTAGATCGGGGACGCATTCCCTTCAGAGACAAATGTAATCCACTGCGAGTTCAGCGGCTCAGATGTCGGGAGTAAATGACGACTGCTATGCTCATTATTACATCCAACTACAGAACACCTCAATCGCTTAGGAGTCATTCTTGTCTACATCTGCTCCGGCGGTGAAACAATGGCGGACTGATGACAGCTCACTCAGGGTGGGTCTAAGGTAAGACACCAGTCCAGTCTGTGCTGAAACGCTACTGTCAATCAAACTATCATGGGAGGGGCCTGTCTGTGTGACGTCACACAGACAGGCATCTGAGATCGGCTTGATTTGAGAAAAGGGAAAACATTTAACACGATTAAAAAAAAAATTCAGAAGCATTAAAATTTCATCTAATAGATATAAATTCACTTTTGTTCCAGAGGCTATACGTTTTTGCAATTCAAAGTTTTAGTAATTTTATTTCTTATAGTTATGAATGGAATTTATTATGAAGCATGTTGGGTTGTGTTTTTACTTATTTATCTCTTTGTATTGTCTAGGTCAGGGCTGTCCAAACTTTGAGGTATTGCCCTCTGGAAGAAGATTCAGAAGCATTAAATGTTCATCTAATAGATATAAATTCACTTTTGTTCCAGAGGCTATACGTTTTTGCAATTCAAAGTTTTAGTAATTTTATTTCTTATAGTTATGAATGGAATTTATTATGAAGCATGTTGGGTTGTGTTTTTACTTATTTATCTCTTTGTATTGTCTAGGTCAGGGCTGTCCAAACTTGGTCCTGGAAGGCCGGTGTCCTGCAGAGTTTAGCTCCAACCCTAATTAAACACACCTGAACCAGCTAATCAAGCTCTTACTAGGCATAGAAACTCCCAGGCAGGTGTGTTGAGGCAAGTTGGAGCTAAACTCTGCAGGACACCGACCCTCCAGGACCGAGTTTGGACAGCCCTGGTCTAGGTGATATCTTATGTTTGTATTAAGTTGTTGTGTGATGCTACTACCCTACTTTAATTGCCCCTTGTGGGATTAATAAGTTAACTTAAAAAAAAAGAAACATATCTGGAGGCTTTATGATGACTCATACCAAGCTCAGAGAAACCCTTACTAAATGACAGAAAACTGATTTATACACTACTGTTCAAATGTGTGGGGTCAGTAAGATCTTTTTTAAAACTAGATTTTATTGTATTTATTTATTTTTTATGTATTTTTTTCCCTGGATGACAAAGCTTATTTTTCAGCAGCCATTACGCCAGTGTCACACGATCCTTCAGAAATCATTCTAATATGCTGATTTGCTGCTCAAGAAACATTTATTATTAATGTTGAAAACAGTTGTGTTACTTAATATTTTTCTGGAAACCATGATACATTTTTGCATGATTCTTTGATGAATAGATTCATCATTTTTAATAGATTTTTTGTAACATTGTAAAAGTCTTTATTGCCACTTTTGATCAATTTAATGCATTCTTGCTGAACAAAATGATTAATTTCTGAGGAAAAAACAAAACAAATTACTGACCCCAAACTTTTGAACACATTGCCACATGTTGAAGATGCACCTGTAAAAGGACAAAAACAATAATAAAATCAACAAAGAAATGTGTACAATAAATGACCAATTCAAAGTTCCGTAACAAAATGTAGTTGGTTTAATTAAATAATCAAAAGTGGCACAAGAAATGTAATGTAACAATGAGAAACAACACTTGATGACACAATCTAGTACATAGCTTGCCTCAGCAAAATGCCTACAGTAGTTTCATAAGGTCTCATAAAAAAGGCACCTTTTCACTGCCTTGATTTAAAACGATTGCCTTCGGGTACCTTCTTCTTGTCTTATTCTTTGACAGTCTGTCTGATTTACACAGTACCACTGCGGAGATTTCACAAAATGTCATTTATATCAGTATCTCAAATGTCGTTTAAAAATGTTTATAAACTTGAAATGATTCGCATTTGTACTTTCTAGAGCCTTAGAAGACAAATATATTAAATATTACAAATCCTTCACAAAACATTTTTTTTTAATTTATACACACAGAACACTGCATTGTTATACATGTATACATATGGAATACGATAGGAAAATATATACAAAGGGACATGCACACAATAACAGCACTTCCGTTCTTGTCAAACCTCTCCGCGCTGTCACAGGAAGTGATCTCCTTTGCTTTCAGCCAAAAATATAAAATCATTGACCCTGATCATGATTACCCATACAAAAAAAGGAGACGCTAACAGTTCCCTCCTACTGCGATTAAATATACATCCTGTAAAACGCTCACAGACTGAGACCATTATATTGCTACCATGCTTTCAGACAGAGGCTAAGTTTACAAGAACTGTAAAGTTTGGCTAGTTTAGTTCAAGCAAATACATGTAAGCTTTCTCATAACAATGAAATTATCGCATAAATCTCTGAAGATTAAAGTGCACAAAATGGCTCTATTCTATTGGCAAGTGCTCTTATGGTCCACAAGGATATACCTAGCTTCTTTTGTGTCGCTGTTTCATTCTCTTTATCTTCCACCTTCTTTTAGGGAGTTGATGCGGGCACATATTTTGAGAGCGGGGCCGAGTTTGACATTCATGGCACTCATCAAATGGTCTTCGGTCAGAAGAAGCAAGGCCTGCCCGTCGATCTCTTGGGCTCTGAAGGATTCTGCGATGTCTTGACACCCTTAGATAATTGAGGTGGGTTAAAACAGTACTGTTAAAACAGTACTGCTAACATTCACATAATGGAACTAAGTTTGGAAAAAGTTTGTCAAGATAAATTTAATGTTAGCTTGAGAAAGCCTGGCTAACAGACAGACAGACAGAGATAGATAGATAGATAAATAGATAGGGGTTCTTTGTACCTGGTAAATTGGATATAAAGCTTGACACTTGATCCACCGACCACTGAGCTGGTTTTGGATAGGGGGAGACATCGGTGGGAGATACAGGATCTATGGGTGAGGTGGGAGCACTTCTCGTCTCCTCCACCGTTTGCCTGACTCTAATCTCTCGCTCTCGTTCCTGTTCCGTGTGTCTGCGGAGCCTGGTCTTCATTGGAGCAGCCGTCACATCTTCACCCTCGTGTGGCTGCTGCTGAAGGATTCTCCACTGCTCCGTGGTCTCATGTTTGGCCTAGATGGTAACAGAGTTAAGTATAGCACACAGATCTCAAACAAGTGCATTGTTTTACAGGCCTTGGACAAACCTGGTGGAAATTTTCCTCAGCACCACTGAGCTCAGATCTGTGGCCCCCCTCACTCACACAGCGCCTGAGCGCACGGAAACGTTTGGTGTAACTGAACCTGCAAGAAGATCGAGAAGGTAAACAAAGGTTGTACTTAGTCAGCCCAACATACTGACCAAAATCAGCCTTGCAGCTTGTAATGTGTGTCAAGGGTTGATGTTTATCACAAACCATGACCACATCCTGTCACAGTATGTATGTGTAAGTGTGTGAATCTTTTTAGGACAATGCTAGCTATTGGCTTTGAGCGCATGACTCACTATTCTACCATACTTAAATACAGTGCTCCTAAAAACACTTTTGTATACTTAAAAATGTATCAAAGTCATTGCATTAGAAACAAATAGAAAAAGTGGCATTTGCAAACAAATGATTCAGCTTTTGTCTTAGCTAACTTCACTTAGCCATTTTGCAATGACCAAGTTGTCATTTTTAGTTCCTCAATTTGACATATAGGTGTTCTAGTACAGTAACCACAGTTGCAGTTCACCACATTAACTATGAACCAAACAAATCCTTATTTTTGTAAACATTTCTCTTAAAAAATTGTCTTCAAAATATCGAGAAAGTCTTTTGGTTCTGTATTACTTTAATATAAACTCCACTTAGTTTGATAATTGCTGTATAATGAAATAACATTCATAACATTTATAGGTGTGTCCAAACATTTAATGTGGCCACTGTAAGCATGCATATTAAAAGCTGCTGAGGGAAATACCCTTTTCAACACCACACAAAGAGTCAATTTGACATGTGTTCTTTTATTCTTGACGAGAACTCTAGATACATGCAGGAAATCATGCTCAGACCCTTCCAGTTGTGGTTTCTGACCCCACTAAGCAAGAGATACGTTTGCAAGGGTGTTGATGGAGCAGTTGTTTGTGCCAGAATACAAGTCAGACACCCATCCATTATTGTGTCAGTTATACTAATAGGTCAGGTTGTTTATTTTATTCCATCAATGTGTTATTTATGTCACGTAATGGAGGAGTACCTCTTGGCACAGGATTTGGAGCAGAAGCGTTTGGAGCGTGGGAATGTTTGGGCAGTGCCTTTCCTCTTGCAAAATTGGCACTGCAGAACAAGCTTGTGGGACCGTCCGACACCATCTACAGTGAAAAAAATATTAGTAAAAGATGACAGACAGACAGATAGATAGATAGATAGATAATATTGATTGATTGACTGATTGATTGATTGATTTTGGCGGCCAAAAATTGTTTAGTTAAAGATTACATGGTATATTTGTAATAAATATGATGCAATAAACTACAAATACAAACTTAGAAAAGAAGGCAGATGTTTTACTTACTGTTTGTAACCACATCATCTGAGTCTGTGGAGTCCTCTGGAGGTTCTGAACTGGAAGGGATGAGTTCTGCTTCCCTCACACCATTCACCCCAGACTCATGGACAGGACCCACCATCAGAGACGACCTGCTCACCTGTGGGATTATTGTGAAATATTATTACAAAATATAATAAACATTTTCTATTTTAATATATTTTAAAATGTAATGTATTCCTGTGTTGGAAAAGCTAAATTTTCAGCATCATTACTATGGTCTTCAGTGTCACATAATCCTTCAGAAATCATATATCATAATATATATATATATACCGGTATATATATATATATTATGATATATGATTTCTGAAGGATTATGTGACACTGAAGACCATAGTAATGATGCTGAAAATTTAGCTTTTCCAACACAGGAATACATTACATTTTAAAATATATTAAAATAGAAAATGTTTATTATATTTTGTAATAATATTTCACAATAATCCCACAGGTGAGCAGGTCGTCTCTGATGGTGGGTCCTGTCCATGAGTCTGGGGTGAATGGTGTGAGGGAAGCAGAACTCATCCCTTCCAGTTCAGAACCTCCAGAGGACTCCACAGACTCAGATGATGTGGTTACTATATAAATATTATACTGATATCAGTGGTTGATAGACATTTTGTTTACCGGGAATGGCTCCAGTCCTTCCTGTATGATAAATCCTTCCACCAGATGTGTTAGAACCAAAGGTTTGGCTGCTTCTGATGGTTGTTGAGCCTCTGTAGCCTTCACCTGACTGACGGTGGGAGGCTGAACTGGTGGCCTCTCTAACACAGGGTGAAATTTTGGAGGAAAGCAGCTGTCCACAGGGGACATATCTAATGGCTGAGTGATGGAGGACTGGATGGGTGACATGTCAGAGGACAGGCTGGAAATTGCTAGATGAAGATGAAGACAGTTGTGATATTACCAACAGGGTATATAAATCCTGCTTCAGATTTCAGGAGACTTTATGGAGTTCTCAGTTATATATTGAGGTATGAAATATCTCAGATGTTTCTCCTAAAACATTCAGGTAAATTGTATATATTTAATGAGAAATATTTGACTTTTCATTGCACACTATGACTCTATATACCTGAGTGATTGTCTGACTGGGTGGACATTTCCTCACACTGGTCATCTTTCTCAGCTGGCCATGGTGCGACTGAGGTCGAGAGTGTCTCATTCTTCTGTGACGTCTTGATCTGGCTGTCAGTCCTTGAATCCTCTGTGCATACTGTCATCTTGTCCAAGACCTGAAACGGAGAGATTGTTCACGTCAACATATACTCACTAAAGCATTACTGTAAAACAATATTACGATAGTATCATTGAGATACTATTATAGTTATATTAATATTTAGAAAGTTTTTAATTTGTATATTTTAATTTGAGTTAATTGTAGTAATGTTTTTTAGCTTTTTTGTTTAAATAAGTCAATATAGTTTTTATTTATTTTTATTTCAGTTTTAGTTTAAATTTTTAGTATATCAAGCTAAACTAAATGAAAATGGAACTAGCTGAAATAAATAATTTCTATTTATTTTCAGTTAACGTTTATATTATAATTTAATAATGAAAATGTAATAAACTTTTTTTTTGTTTTAGATTGAATTAACTATAATAACCCTGCTGGAAAAAAAAAGTTATTTTAAGAAGTAATGATAGACTGATATATCGCCCATGAGTATTAATCAGATAATATTTGATATTTCACCATTATGAGACTATGAGCATTGGATTATATCTGACTGATTGGCCAGTTATCAAGCGCTTCCCCTTGCATTGTTTCCAAAAAATGTTGTGTTTATTTAACTTCAGCAATTTATCTATGTAACATTTATCATCATTAAATTGTCTTTTTAGCATTAATTCGGCCACACTTCTCTCTAAATATCATAGTATCGGGCCATTGAAAAATCCATATTGGTCGCCCACAAAAAGTAAAGTTCTTTCAAATGTATCCTAAGAAGTTTGAAGTTTGCACTGTATTTAATAACCTTCTCCGTAGTTTCGCTTGATGGCTGATCTACGGTGACAGGCTGGGTGATTTTCTCTTGGGGTGCTGGACATTTCAGATCTTGAGGAGTCTGTTCTGGTACTTCTCCCTCCTTCTGCTCTTGCTTTCTATCCTTCGGCTCTTTCGACGTCTCGGATGTCTGTGTTGGACTCTGTGAGGTCAAAAGAGACTGCAGCGGTGCGAGAATGCTGCTGGTGGACACCAGGGGCAGCACTGGAGACGGAGGGGATGCCCTTTGAGGAGACGCCAGCAGTGGGGTGGTGATGAGAGGTGTGGCCGCAGTGGTTTGTCTGGAGGGCGACAGCTGCACCAGCTGTGGGCATGGGTTTGGAGTCCGTAACGGCTGGGCGGGACACTCTGGTTTAGCGAGCACAGGCGAGATGAGTGGCTTGGATTGGATGAGGTCGTGGGGCGGGGACACAGTAACTGTCTTTGATTGGCCGTTGGTGCACTGGGCAGATGCAGAAGACAACGCGATCCTCAGCAGCTGTTTTGTAGCCAGTAAGGACCCACCGGGTGAGGAAGACCTCAAGGGCAAAGTCAGGGTATGGGGTGTGAGGTGAGACCTCGCGGGGGAAGGAACGGTGATGGGCACTGAAGCGCTCTGCGCCGACACGCTTTGGGATGACTGGGTGGACGGGCAGCGCTTTAACTCTGGAAGAGGCTTCTTTGGTGTGGCGGGGGGAGAGTTTGGGGGCGTATGCCTCTGATTAAAGGGGTGCTGGGGGATGCTGATCTGGCTGTGGGGCCTTTTGAGACTGTTCAGCTTCTGCTTCGCTAAGGCATGGGCCTGTGCAGGTGCATACAGGGCTGGAGAAAAATGAAAGAATAAGAAACAAGAATCAGCTGGATATTCTCACATTGTGAGAGATATGTTGGAAATTTTGGTCACTTCATGTGGCATTTTGCCCCAAAACCTCATTACTTCTTTATACTTGATGACATAGTAAACCACTGTTCAAGATATGTATGCGTTCACTTACATGGAGGTGGAACCGTAAGATGGCGAACGGGTGCTTTTGTTTGAGCTGTTTGAGATGCTGGGCTTTCTGTCTTAGTAGCTACATCCTTCCCTGGAGCATTCACTGGCTGGCTGGGTCTCAGATGGAAGGTTGGTAATCTTGAGCATGAAAGAGGAGGGGGTTGGCTTAATGTTGTGGGCTTTAGTGGTAAGTTTGGAGGGATGGTAAGGGTGCCAGGTGGAGGTGGACGGAGAGTCAGACTCTGGAGCTGAAGAATAGAGACAGAATGAAAGATATTGATGCCATAAATTCTGGTTTTGGAAGAACACCACATGTAACAGAAACCAGATGAACACAGATTTAAAACTTCAGAAAAAAATATGTTTTTTGGCTTTTACAGTTATATGCTACATTAAAGTTAGTTAATCTACAAATGGAAAAAATTGTCATCATTTGCTCACTCTCATGTCATTACAAACTTGTATAACTTTCTTCAGGAAGATGTTTAGCAGAATATCTGAGCTGCTCTTTTCATATTTTTAAAATGGACACAAAAAAGCACAAAAATACAATAAAAAGTTCATATGACTTGTCAGCGATATTCTTGCAAAGTCTTCAGAAGATTTGAGAGTAGAGGGGAATTTTCAGCAAATAATAATAACAAATAATTTTTTGGAGCCCCATCAGTCACCATTTGTTTTTATTGTGTAGAGATTCTGCTCAATTTCTCAAGTAAATTCAGGTGGGTAAATGATGACAAAACATAATTTTTGAGTGAACTGTCCCTTTAAATTCAGAAGAACGGATGTCTTTATCACATGATCAGATATAATCAAGCTCACCTGTGTGGAGGGAAATCGAGGTGAGGAAGAGGAAGGGGTGGAGCAAGAGGAGGAGGAGAGGGCAGGTACATCAGGCCGCACAGCAGACGTTAGAATCAACTGCCAGATGGCAAGCACAGAGAAGGAGAGAAATGCAAGAGAGAAAGAAAAAGAGAGAAGGTAAAAAGATAAAGAAAAAGTTCCAGAGGTGCAGAGTAGAAGGCTGTCATTTCCTGCCTGTTGTGCTTTTGCTGTGTAGGTGTGATGGTGAACTTCACAGCACAGTGAAGAGCTTTTGATGTGGTCGAGTAAAATCTGTCCTCATCAGAGACATGCAAGCATGCACCCTGTGCAGGCCTCTATACACTAACCCTCTGCTTGTTTAAGCCAATATGTCTGCTGGTCACACTAGACCATGAGCTGAGAAAAAATACAACCTGTAGACATTAGTTATGTGTGCACAGCACACACACCACCAATCAAAAGCTTTTTTCAAAAGCAATTTTGAAAAAATTTTTTGGAAATCTGTTACGCTCACCAAGGCTGCATTTTTTTAAATCAAAAATACAGTAAAACAGTAATATTCTGAAATATCATTACAATTCTAAATAACTGTTTTATGTTTTAATAGATTTTAAAATGTAATTTATTCCTGTGATGGAAAAGCTGTATTTTCAGCATCATTACTCAATTAGCTCTCAGTGTCACACGATCCTTCAGAAATCATTCCAATCTGCTGATTTGCTGCTCAAGAAACATTTCTTTTTATTATCAATGGTGAAAACAGCTGTGCTGCTTAATATTTTTGTGGAAACCCTGATACGTCGTGATTCAAATGTTTGGGGTAAGTAAAATTTAAAAAAAAGAAAAAGAAAAAAAAATTACACTTTTATTTAGCAAGTACGCATTAAATTGATTAAAAGTAACCGTAATTCCATTTATAATGTTACAAAGGTTTCTATTTCAAATAAATGCTGTTCTTTTGAACTTTTTATTTAATCAAAGAATTCTAATAAAAAGGTTTCACGGTTTCCTCAAAAATATTAAGCAGTAATAGCAATAATACTTGATAATAACCAAGCACCAAATCAGCATATTAGAATGATTTCTGAAGGATCATGTGACACTGAAGACTGGAGTAATGGTGATGAAAATTCAGCATTACTTCACAGGAATAAATTATATTTTAAAATTGAAAACAGTTCTTTTAAATTGCAGTAACATTTCACAATAATGCAGTTTTTTCTGTATTTTTATCAAATAAAATACAGTCTTGGTGAGCATGAGAGACTTCTGTCAAAAAACAGTACGACACTTTGATGCAGATACGAGCAATAAATACAACATTAACAAGGACTGTGAGTAAACAGTGCAGTGGGTCACAGGACGCCCTTCATATCTGCGTTCACTAAGAGTTGAGAAACCAGCAAAGTTTCCATTTGAGTGTGAAAGGGGGCACGTCTTCTGTTGCATTGTGGGTAAAACTGTTAAAGTGCATGTGAGGAACTGAATTTGCAATGATGAGAAGTTTAAAAATGCTGCAGAACAGGACACGATGACACAGGTTGTCTCACCATCTGGGCCCTCAGAAGCATCTGAGCCTGACTTGTACTCGGGCTCTTCCCCAAAAGCAGCGTTTGAGGGGAGATTTTACGAGCAGTGCTTGGATTCTGACTTCCTCTTACAAGAGGTGTTGATCCAGGAGTGTTGGGAAGAGAAACCTGAGAGAAATTAAACAATAAATGTCATGACAAGAGAACAAACATTACTTCTTCTATGTTGTTGCACACACACCGTTTTAGGGCTCTGCTGTGATGATGAAGCTTGGCTGACTCTCTCACTTGGTGAAAAAGACGGTGCCAGTCGGTCCCCAGACAGATTGACCTGGAGGAAGAGATAGGAAGTTTTATGATGATAGAAGAAAGTGGTTAATTTTATTATAAAAGATGAAAAACAGTAGTAACAAACAGTATTATAAAAAGATGTATAAATATGAAATCGAAATGTTATATTAAAATTACATTTTACATGTTATGGATTACTTGCACAACTACTTCCATGTTTTTTTTAGACAGTTTAGGCTATCCGGAAACAGCGTTCAGCGCACCTAGTTACTCATTAGAATGCAGATAATTTTTTTTTATTTATGCAGATACTTATTTTGTCGGTTGATTATAAACAATGAATCATGTTCTCTGGATGAACATGAATTTGCTGAATTGTTCCTGTAAATATATAAATTTCCTTTCCCAATGTGGATTCTGAATAATGAAATAAAATAAAATGTAGTTCCTCATGAACCTGCAGCTCATCTTCTTATCAACTGTGTTTTTACTTACTAATCATATTTTCATTTACAAATGAATCTGACTGATAAACAATATTTGCATGTGTGCTTATACCGGTCTTTTAAAATAGATAAATGAATACAGTACCTTCCTCAGATAAATTTAATGATGCTAAACTCATTTAAGTCATCTTACACAGTTACTGTATGTGTTGACAGCACAGATACTTTGAATATTAATGAAAAGGGCCAACACTTCACTTTCAAAGGGCAGAAATGATACACAAAACTGACCATGGTTTGAACAAACATACCTGCACTACTTTTCTGTTGGTGGGGGTGGGTTGATTGTGGAAGGTGGTTACAGATGTGAGCGCAGGAGGAGTTTTTGGTGCACCATTGGCCTGATGGGAAGGGTTCACCGCTGTGGTGGTCGTGGTGTTAACTGTGCTCTTTGCAGGTTCTGCTTTAGTTTGGGGCTCCTTGTCCATTGTTCCACAGAATCTGGACACAATAAGCTGAAATACAGTTGACTGTAAATATGTAAGTGTACTAAAACTCTACTTCAAGTCAAAATATCGACCTTGAAGTTTATTCCGTTTGTAAAATCCACGTCCCAGTGCAACTGAATGTAGTAAACTATAGATATCCTAAAGAACTACAAATATGTCAACCACAGGCTGGTCATTTGTCTAGGGACTCAAGCTGAACATGCAAATTTCCATCAGTTTTCTTGTATTTGCTTACAGGGCCTGTCTTCTAATAAACTTTGCACGAGAATGAAATGAAGAACATGACTGTTGTGGAAACTGACAACCTTGCAGAAAGGTCTTCTGAATTTCATTAATCAGTGACAGGAGAGATCTATTATAATTATGTTTTATAAGTGCATTTGCATGCATAACAAATAAAAATCTATTCACATATATACATTTTACCACTATACATAAAAATATGGTGAATGTGATTTCACCAAGTGCAACATCCTGGAACAACATTCCAATCAACCAATCAGAATTTAGGGATAAGTTAACAGGAAATGTTCATTTTCGCCTTACAACCAGAGTTAGGTGCTTCTACACCCTTGTTATTCAACCATCATTTCCCTCTGATTTTAGGAATAAATTATGGGTAGGGTTAGGTTTAGGGGTAGGGATAGGGTTAGGTCTATATTTTTGGACAATAATGTTGATCCAGGATCAACAAAAGATGTTGATCCAGGAACATGTCTTACTTGGCAAAATCACGGTCACCTAAAAATATATCTACACTATATAAAGAAAACAGCCTTTCTATTCTAGATGCCTTTTATGCATGATATGAAAAAAAAATGTCCACACTACATACATTATTAAAGCAACAAATATATTTAAATTTTATGGGATTTATTTTAGGTGCATTAACTAATAAGTTGATTCTGTTCAGTAGACTAACTTTAAAACAGGAGTTGGGCATGAGTGAAAATGTTACACTTTTCAGTTCTAGCTGAATTTCTATCAGGAACTAAAGTTCAGATTCAATACAATCAGCAGAACATAGGAATATCAACTGTTTAATTATAATATATTCTATATGTTCTATTGTATGCTATATATGTACAGTATATAGAGTAGAAATGCACATCCGACTTCCACTAATAGACAAGACTCAAACAATGTCTGAATTGTGCATTTAAAATTCTGGTTATGTGCAGAAACAAATACCAAAACTGAACAAAACAGTATGGAATCTGTAACATCTGTGTATTACCTACGCCGTAAAAAATCCTTTTAACTAAAAAGAATGTCAAAGTGTTACAGCAAAAACCATCGATCGGTTAAGGCAATTGTAAGTTACCTCACCATATACGGTGAAAATGGTATCATAGTTTAAAAAACAATACATGAAAATGTACATTAAAACATGTAGGAATTATTTATAATTTTCATAAAATATATATGTTACATTAAAGAAATAAGTATATAATACAGTAAAACGCTGTTAAAATGGTTTTTTCCCATATGTAAAAAAATATAAAACACCTTATAATTAAGGGGAAAGCAGCATTTCAATGCAAAACTCATTTGTGGCATTCTTTAATTTTGTTATAAGTTATGTTTTGCATTTTATTAATATATACTAATCATGTAACTGGTGTTACGTGCTTGTGTGGGTAATTGGGCTACAAGTGGCCACAGATGCTTGATAGGTCAAATAAGCTAAAATATGTTGGATATTAACAGTACATCATTTAATAATATGTACAGTCAGGAACTGTAAAATATACAATCACCAAACACCTCCCGTAATGCCTGTAATATCATCATTGCATTTTTACAGTAAAGTTCTGGCAACCACAGTTGTTTATTTTACAGTAAATTTGACCACAAATGTACAGTGTATTATTATTATAACTCACACCATGCCGCAACTGAACAAAGATGAAGCATCTGAGCATTTCTGCTTAAAGCAAGACAATTTGGCTACAATAATAGCCTAATGTAGCCTAATATTGCGCCAGGCCTGCACAGCGAAGACGAATAATGCGCTGCGCTTTGTTTCATACGAACCATAGAAATAAAAATCCCGTGTGTAAAATAAGCATTCGTGTAGTTATTGAACATGAAGGTTGTAACCCTCTCTCCGTGCAATAACTGTGAAACCTCAACGACATTAATGGACACATACCAGGAAGCGCCGCGCGCACAGGTGCCAGGACGCCACGCGTGTTTTCAATGTTTATGCGCGAGCCGCAGTCATTTGTGAATAGACACCCACGGTGATTCCCAAAAACATCCGCGTATTTGTCATAACATTTCGACGGCCTATGACGGAGCTGCAGAAATCGCAAAAAAAAAACAAATGCACAGGTCCTACAAAAAGCCCACTGAATGCGACGGCGGCTTGCGGAGTCTGTGCATTTACGTCTTATGCTCATTCCGCGGGTCATTATTTTGGTCATATATTGAAAATGGGCGTGTGTTCGTGCAGTGACAGCTAGAGCCCTCTGTCCGTCCCTGAAGACCTGCACTTCCCTAAATTATGGCGCGGCGTGATGCATATAAAAGCAGCTGCCTTTTATCGAGCACACGAAATGCACACGGCGTAACTTGCTGCGCATCGAAATACACAAAATGAAAGTCAAAAGGGAAAACGATGATGCTCTGTGCGCGAGCGTGCGCTCCTCCCTTTGCAACCGAGCCGGTCACGGACCTTGCCTAAACATCCTTCTTTTTACAACTGATTAATGAGCGTTCAAGATAATCCTACCTGTCCGAAGTCAACGGGGTAGTTCTCCCATCACACACTGACCGTTTTCAGCGACTGCTACAATCCCGTCATGTCCTAATGCGTCAAAGGTAAAAGTAGCGATAGAAATTCATCAGGGCGGTGAATGTTACAGCACCGCTTACAGTGTAGGAGGACCGTACACGCTTCTGTCATTGAAAAATACGAGGAAATGTACACTCTGCAGCAGGCATAAAATGCTTATATTTGTGCACGTATAACCCAAAACAGACTCCATCTCTATATTATACATTGCTGCTTTGGCCATTGTGAAGCTAATAATAACCATAACAATAATAAAGCTTCTCCATTACTGAGAGATTGAGTTAATGAGCTCTCTTTGGAAATACTAATGTACGGCTACATAACGGCATATTTTAACTTTTAGTCAACCAAGCATTATTGATTAGCCTATGCAGGCTATCTTCTATTTTCCTCCTCGAAAATGGTTACATTTCCATATTTTGCCCCTGTAAAATAGTCTACTTAATAAAAGCTAACTTTAGTTTAGAAATGCAGTAGAGCAACGCTTGTTATAGGCTACATTTAATTTAATTTAGAATAGCAAGTCCAACCACAACAGACTGCACCGCAAAAATTACAAAATGTATTTTAAAAATGTACAAAAATTAAGTAAAATAAAATGAATGCACCTTTATATTATTATTATTATTATTATTATTATTAATTAGTAGTAGTAGGCCTAGTAGTTGTTGAAGTACCGGTTACTATGCGTGGTTACTATGGTTTACCGTGAGGTCACCAGTGGCCAGTGTGCCCTGCGCGCTCAGTAATCGGATCAGACGCTGTTGACGGTTGTCCACTAAACTTTACACGCACGGTCTTTATACTTTCTCTTATGTGAGAAGATCTGCTTTATATCACTGGTTGAAACCGGTGCATTACGGTTTATCAATGGAATAAGGAAATTTGCACATCATCGGTGAGAGCAGGTGAGAGCTCGAATGCCTCAATATGCCGGACACGAGACTTATAAAGCCGAAACCTGTTGCAACGAAACCTAAGCATGTGAACATGAAAGCCAGTACAGCTGAAACCACACCTGCAGTCAGAACCAGAGATGTCGGTCACCGCAAAAACAGGACATCAAGCTGCCCAAGATGCACCCGTGACACCGAATACAAACCCAAAGCAACGGAGAGAAGCAAGAAAGCAATACAGGCGAAACCGGCCGAGATTTCAACGAGGTCCAAACCTGCGAAATATGCACCGAAGGAACAACCAATGCCAAAAACATATTCGCATGCGCTTTCTGAAATCCACAGGTAGTGCCAGTGGAAACATATGGTGGATCAGGTCTTAATCCAAGCATCAGCAGTAAACGGTGTAGTTGCCATAGAATCCATTAGAGCTTGTTTTGTTCACTCAAATAATTACTTTTGATCACTGACACTTTCCTATTTTTTTGTGTGACAGTCAAAAGGCATTTACAGTATTTGCACCAAACCCAAAGAAAAGACAAGACATTCAGCAAAGTAGGTATATTGTGATGCAGCATCTCACTCTGATTTCTTTTTCTTTCTTTCTTTCTGCTCACTCACTGAATTCTTCTCACTCTGATTTCTTTTTCTTTCTTTCTTTCTGCTCACTCACTGAATTCTTTGCTGTTTAACAGAAGCAGAAGCAGAACTGGCAGCTCTGGAGGATCTGCGCTTGAGTCGGGCCATGGGTTACATTTCCATATCTCCTAGTACTGTGGGTAAGTCATTCAACCATGTCAGAAAACAAATTTGAGAAGCCATAGAGTCTTGTTTGATAGGAATCAAATAAAAAGAATTGGTGTTGTGACCACTAGGGGGAGTTAAAGTTCCTTTTATACATGAATATGTGGATAGGTCTGGCACAAGCATAAAAGCAGTGAGTGTGGAAACTGATAAATACTTTACATTATCCTGGGTCACCACATTTGGCACAGTCAATTGTTTCTACATGTGCTCTTCAAATAGAATACATCAATATTGTCTGGTTTAACCATGTCTGCTACTTTCCCAGGTGGGTGCTTAACTCTGGAGGAGGTCAGGGCAAAACAACAACAAGAAATGCAAATCAAGAGAAGACAAAAGCAGGCAAGACCAAAATGATAAGCAGTGAACCAAAACTTCTCCATATATAATAAGCACAATGATCTGATGAATGTCTTCTTCCCTTTCAGGTTAAAAATAATGGTTAGAATACTGCCGACAACAGATGAACATTATATTTCTATCTAGTTTGCCTTTTAATTTTAAAAGTGCAGCTAATCTCCATGGACTTCCTGATGTGACCTTATGTTCTAAATCTATATTCATTCAGTTTTTGTGAAATGTATGACTTGTAGGTTTGTTCTGAAGTCTGGGTTGCGAGATATGATTTAAATGCAAATACTCCCCATTAGAGAGTAGACTGACAAATAGGTTGTATATTAAAATTAAAGAATAATTTTCAGAATATAATGACAGTGTGTTTGTTATATACAGTGCACACAAATGTTTCGAAAACAGTGTAAAATAATTTTTCTTTCTTTTAAAATTTGAAGTGATAAAAACACATTGTGTTATTACAATTGCAAAGCATGGTGTAGTAATTCAGCTTAATTTGGTCTATTATTTCATGCAAATGGTCCTCCTGCTGATCTGTTTTTCCTCTGTTTCTTAGCAACAAGGATTTTTCTCTCTTTGTTTTGTCCTATGTGTACATTCTGGGAGCTGTCTGCTTTGAAGGCTCCAAAAATATGAACCAGGGTCCTGTTGCCTGGCAAGAGGAGAGTGACAGCATAATGAAAGGTAGACGATAGGTGAGGGCAAATAAATTAATAAAATAAATGATTAAATCGGCATTATGGAGCTCCACTCTTCCCTGGCAAATTAAAGGAATAGTTCACTCAGAAATCATTTTAAAAAATGCTGAAAATGTACTTACCCTCAGGCCATCCCAGATGTAGATGCGTTGTTTTTTCATCTGAACAGATTTGGAGAAATTTAACATTACATTACTTGCTCATTAATGGATCAGTGAATGGGTGCCGTCAAAATGAGAGTCCAAACATCTGATAAAAACATTACAATAATCCACAAATAATCCACATGACTCCAATCCTTCAGTTAATGTCTTGTGAAGTGAAAAGCAGTATGTTTGTAATAAACAAATTAATCATTTAGGCGTTTTTACCTCATCGCTTCTGGACAAAATACCAGTCCATAATCCATAATAACACCTCCTCCAATGAAAGAGGATTCATCGTTGAGCAAGTGATGTAATGCTGAATTCTCCAAATCTGTTCCACTGAAGAAACAAACTCATCTACATCTCGAATGGCTTGAGGGTGAGTACATTTTTGGGTGAACTATTCCTTTAATCTAGTGAGTCTCAGTCCCTTCATCAGTCATCAGTTGCCGCACAATACAGTTTTTCACCTAGTGTCAGTAATGTTCGGCCATGTTGTTTTTAGGTCACATTTAATAACTTGTGTTTACACTGCACATAATTCATAAACCTTGACTGTATTGCTTTAAGGTTCACAAAGATATTAAAAATGTTTCTCTTGGATCTCTTTCTGGATGAGTTGAATCACTTGTTTTGCCTCCAGGTCACTTGACCTATTGCTTTTCAAACCTTTGCAACTTTCCAATTCACTTTGAAAACAGCAGAGAAACTGTTGTTGTTTATTGCCATGCATTGAAACTCTCTTAAATGGTTTCTCTGAGAGTCTGGGAGTAATGAAAAGTAAAAGGCAAAGGCCCCAGAAGGACATTAAATTAGTCTCAGACAGAACGAAAAACAAACACAAAATAGCTTTCCGGGAAAACATGCACAGTGGCCAACCTGTGTTACATAAATTTTCTTAATGGCCTTTAAATACCCTTAAATGGTATTTTTGCTTAAATAAAAGAGATTTAGTTAAAGGAATATTATTTTATGATGCTTACATTCTTTCTTTCTACCACACAGTTGTACAAAAGTCTAACCAAGAGGGTGTTTCCTCTGAATTGAGTAATCCAGGCATAGGTCGGGGTGTGAACAACATGTTAGCAGCTAAACTATAGAAATGCAAACCTTGACGCAAATGAAAGTCAAATTAGAGCCATTTGCCTTATGCTAATGTCCACATGGAAAAGGACACAAAGAAAAAAGAGAATGCAAATGGATGTCTGAAGGTATCCTTACAAAAAAATGTAAACAAATAAAAAATATTCATGCTCACAATATATTGCATGATTAGGACCTGTGAGGCCACTACATCCATTAAAGGGGTCATATGATGCGATTTCAAGTTTTCCTTTCTCTTTGGAGTGTTACAAGCTGATTGTGAATAGATAAGATCCCTGAAGTTGCAAAGACTAAAGTCTCAAAACCAAAGAGATATTCTTTATCAAAGTTAAGACTCTGCCACGCCCCCCTAAAACGGCTCGTTCTAACACGCCCCCACATATCTACCTCACTATGTGGAAATATTTGCATAATGCGCCCAAATGTGCACGCAAAGAAGGCGAAGGAGGGACTTTGTAGAAAACGAAGCGTTTGAGAGAGGCGGGGCATAGAGGACCTACAATAATGTACAGTATTTGAAAAATTATGTGTTTTTTGAACATTAAAGCACAGTGTTGATGCAGCCATGTCAGGGAGATGCTGTGTGTTTCTAGGCGAAAGCAAAAGCACTTTATTTGGCCTTCCGAAAGTAGATGCATTTAGGAATATTTAAGATTACTTACAACAGAACAGCAATGCATTTTATGGACTACCGTTTCGTGAACCTAGGAGAGGAGGTAATTCTGATTTTGCTATGACAATCTGGCGCTTCTGAATCAGCTACTGTTTTGTTATAAGTATTTGCTATTGACTGTTCAAATGCAGAGTTTTGCGCATCGTGTGTGTGTGTGTGTGTGTGTGAGAGAGAGAGAGAGAGAGAGTCACATCACATCAGAGTGGAGTCAGCTGTCTTAACCGTGGCTTGTGTACTGCAAACACATACCAGCTTCATCACTGTGTCTGTCACGCGACTATGTTCCCCTTTCGGGCTCTGTCTTTACATTTATTTTGAAAGATGAAGCTCGCGATTATGGTAAGGGGCGACGAGTGCTTGCGGTGTTCGGCCAATCACAATGCACTGGGTCAGCTGGCCAATCAGAGCAGACTGCGCTTGCCGGAAGGGACTGCGCTTTATATATATATAAAGATTTAGTATCAAGTGGTAAATACTCTTAAAGTGTTGAAGGTAAATAAAAAGCTATGAATGTTTACAGTTACTTAATACCAGCTGGCCAATGCTAAGCACTATGGCATAATTCCCCCTACTACACTGAAAAACACATGATTTACATATACAAAGGCCAAAGGATGAATAAGCAAATTAAGCTGTGTGTTAGTCACAGTAATGTGAGGAATACGACTAATAATAGTGCTGCAGTATGTGGATATGACTGATAAAAATATATATTGGCAATCTAGTAAATTATTAAGAATCAGTGCAAAAAAAAAAATCACACAAGGAGACTAGGGCTAGTTATCAGACAGGAAAGCTGTCACAAAGGCTATCTTAGTAATTATAAGGTTTAGAGTCAAAAGTCCAATTTAAAATAGATTAAAATCTGAGAATTGTGCTTTCCAAATTAAAATTTCAGCAGCATAATATTTCTACTATATTCTTGGCTACACATTCAAGCAAAAGTATACTATGCAATTTACACCTACAAATGACTATTTCTAATAGTAATTAAATCATTTTTTTTATTGCTATTACATTTTGTTAATATACCCACTCTGAGAAATACGGTGGGACTATTATCATGGTCCCCTGGTGTTTTCTTCGTTTTAAAATGACTTGATACATTTGAATCATTTCATATTTTTTTTGCTCAGTTAGCCTGTGTTTATTAAGCAACAATATAAAAAAAATCTGTTTTATAAATGTCTGCACAAAGACACACCTTTACCAAGATTCACAATAATCCGTGTATGTTTACCGCATATAAACCCTAGATCGTCAGACAGACTTCTACTCTTGCTACGGTTGCTATGGCTGTGGTCGGTAGAAGCGAGCGAATGGCAACCCCCCCCGCAATGAAATCTTCTCGAGGGGTGCCTTCACAGTTTGTTGTGAAATGTGAAAGTGTCATAGGTGTGGGAACATATGGGGGTAGTCCCGCAGAGGTCTCTGGCACGAGTGAATGTCATTACCAAGGCAGAGGGGGGAGGGGCGGAGCTCTGAGTAAGACCGATCAGAGGGGCGGGGCTTTGAGAAGAGGGCGGGGCCTCTCGCTGTCAGAGGGGGTGTAAAGTCTATTACATAGCTTACAGTCATAACACATTACAGATATGATTAATTTGTGAGAAGATTGCGCTATCATTGACGAAACACAACCGTTTTAAAACAACGAGACTAATACTATTAACCCTTCCTGGAAACGAGTGTAGGGTCTTTAATTATAATTAAAGAGTTAATTATAAAATAATCTTATAATTATTTAAAAGAAACTGTTTTGTGAATGACATGGGAAATTTCTATTCTTTCTATTTCTATTTTCTTATTTTATATTGAATGTTTTCATTTTAAAGGGTTTAGCGATTTTGTTGTGTGTTTTTTGTAATTTTTTATATATATATGTTTTTTATTAATGTTTATTTCTTTTTATTTTAGTTATTTTAGTTCATCAAGAAAAATTAGAATAGTCACTTTCGCAACTAGCTGAAATAGAAAGTTTATTATATTATTTTAAATTTTATTTTATTTCAGTTAATGTTTATTTTATTTCAAGTAGTTTTTTATGGCTTTGGTTTTAGTTTTGGTTTTAATTTTAGTTAAAGGGTTACTCCACCCCAAAATGAAAATATTGTCATTTTGTCATTAATTGAATTGTCATTTGGAGTGGAGTAACCCTTTAACTAAATCCTGGTTAAATGTCTGTAAAGTTTTTATTAATTTAGATTTTATTGGGTTAATTAATTTCTATTTATTTCATTTTAGTTATTTTAGTACAAATAAAAAAATACTGCCTTAAAACAATATTTTAAAAAGAATAAAAAGCGTTTATATATATATACTGTAGATATATATATTTTTTCTCCCAATTTAACATTTATTTTAAGTTACAAAAATGTTTTAATGGTCTTAGTTTTAGTAAACTACAATAACCTTGGTTCACATTTTATGTTAATGCAGAAATTTCAGTTTATGCCATGTCTGTGATTCATAAATCAATTTTACAAAATAGATATTATATTATTAAATAAATATTTAAATCATGTGGTAAGTATCTCTTATTTGCAATATATATTAATTTAGAAATTAGGAAGTTAATGTATTGGAGTACAGCAAAATATGAGAAAAATTCTATATTTTCATAAAAAAATAAAGCATTTTTAGCACCATTAAGATTTAGTTGCATTTTAATACCATAAAGCATTTAATTAATAAATGTTTTATTTATTTATAGTTTATAATTTATTTATAACATTATGTATACATTTTGTACAATTAAAAATGTTTTTTTTTACATTACAGTCATAAAAATAAGATGATTTCTTAATCGTAATAAGTAAGAAAGGTAAGTAGTAAATGTAACAGTGCAAAAAAGCTTAATAGGTTACAGGTTTTTTTTGTTGTGAGATAAAAAAAAATCCAAGAAAACAAATGACGAATCTAAGAAAAAGGGGGGAAAAATAAAATATATGTACAGTATATATGTTTATTTTTCCTTTTTCTTAAGTTCTTAATAAAGATAAATGTAACAGTGCAAAAAAAAAGCTTAGGTTACAGTTTATTTTAAATAGATTTTTAGAAATGTTTTGAGTGGAAAGTTATGTCTGTGATTCATAAATCAATTTTACAAAATAGATATTATATTATTAAATAAATATTTAAATATTATGCAATATTTTATATGAGATCAAAGTAATGTATTATATTTGATCGTTTTAATTTATACATTTTTTTCTAAATATTTCTTTATCTTATTACAATTTATTTTAAAACATTTCATAAAAGGTGCCTGATAAGTTTTACTATTTAATAGTACTATTAAGTACTATTACTATTAATTTACTATATATTATGTTTTTTTTTAATCATTAGTAATCTGTGATGCTTGTTTTGATTTCTCAGCCATCTGGGAAGTGTTGAAGACTTACTATGATCCACATATAAAAGCACTGCATTCCTGACACTTCCTCTGTGTATCTTCTGGTCCCCGAAGACAGCTTAGCTATATCCATAAACTACATTATGGCAACTCCTGAGAACAAGCGCCAAGACCTCCCCAAGGAACAGGCACTTCTAAAAGTGCCATTAAAAAGGTTGAAGCGAGACAGAGCCGTAGACGGCACACCCATAAAGAAACGTGTGATGGCTGCTCTCAATTTATCCTGCAAAAAGATCCCAGAAACCTCTCTCGGCTATCAGGTCTCAAAGGCAACGAACAAAATGGAGGCCAATCCGGATCTGAGTCCTGGTTTGAAGCACACTCTAGCGCAGTTCTCGCTGAGCAGCCAGTGTTCCCTCGGTGGCCCGGCTGCGTTCACTGGCCATCATGAACAGTATAAGATAGCGCCCCCTCTGGCTCAGGGAGGTATGGCAGGGGGACCCGTTCTAGTTCCCCCTGACAGCTCGACAGACCTTGTCCTCTGCTGTCTGGAGGGCGAATCCATCTACTGCTTCTCTGTAGGAGGCGAACTGCGTCTTTGTCTACCCCAGCTGCTCAACACCGTCCTGCGGGAATTCTCGTTGCAACAGATCAACTCTGTGTGCGACCAGCTGTATTTGTACTGCTCCCGCTGCGATGCCACACAGTTACACATCCTCAAAGTGCTGGGCATCCTTCCTCCAGGGACCCCATCCTGCGGCCTCATCACGCTGACCGATGCCCAGCGTCTCTGCAACACCCTGCTGCATCCGGGTGAGGAACCCTCTCGTGAGTCACACAAAGGGCATGGTGATAGAGAGGAGTATGAGAAAAACGGCGAGGAATCTGGAGGATTTTGGGTGGAACACCAGTGTCTGGGCAAGTGTCACGGCCTGTTTGTACCCCAGCTTTACTCCAGCCCGGATGCGCACTGTATCTGCTGTTCCCAATGCCGGATGTCATTTTCCCGGATACAGACTAGACTTTCTGTTTACATTTAATATATAATATTGATACTTATTAGATATAATATACCTCTAGAGACAATAAAAAAGTGCAATAATGTCTAGCAAACAAAATTAATATTAGTTTTGTCTATCTAGCTATCTATCTATCTGTCTGTCTGTTTTAACTATCTATCTATCTGTCTGTCTGTCTGTCTGTCTGTCTTCACAATTTTATGATTATATATGGAACCAAATGCACATAAACACACTGTAATGTGCATGTGACAATGACCATGTTAAGGTCAAGGCAGGAAGACTAACTGATATTTGACTATAATTGAACCTTATAGTCAAATCTTGTGTATTTGAGCTGTTTCACAAGGTCACAAATGAATCATGTAATTGTAGTGCATTAAGAGTGACCGTCCTGCTCATGTCACTTCGTAAATAGCAGCGTAGATTAGAGTCCTCGTGCCATGAGCGCCATGTGATGGCCCAGACAGCACACCCTTCCCCAACCAGAGGCGTCTGGAGCTCTCGCACAGGACTTCACATGTAAATGTATGAAAGAGTGTGTGTGTGTGTTTTTAAATAAACCTGTATTGCTTGTTTTGTTTCTAAGAGACATACACCAAACCGTTCCTAGCACTGGTATACGGTTTCAAACGTATGCTTAGAAAGGCTCTATTTCCATAGAAGAACCATGTATCGAGTGAAGAACAGTTTCAGGGCTGTGCTTCGTAGCCACAGCGGAGGGACTTTTGAGTACGTGTGAATTGAAAGTGTGAATGACCATAAAGGACATTTTTGTCTCTACATTGTGTGGGTGTATGTTTTATATATTTTTAAAGGTCCACATGCTCTTAAGCATGCATGTGGTGTGCAAGCTGGTCGCTGAGGCTTTATGATAGATCAGATGGCCTATTTCCATTAAAGCAGCTTACGTTACCGGCTGTTGATGGGAGAAACATCCATATTTCCTCCAGTATTCAGATTCAAGTTTCTGTTCTATATCAGGGAGTGCAACATCACCACACGGCCTGTAAAACATGTCAGAATGAGAGAGTTAATCCAGGATGAGCTTTCACAATGATATAAAGTCTTATTTACATATTTCTAGATCTGGCTTGTCTATTGGAATAGAATGAATCATAAGAACTAAATGTGTGTGTGCATAAAGGTGTGCAGAAGTGACACGGTTCATACTGGTGTGCTTTAGGAGGCTGCTTTAGCAAGTAAAGGGATTAAATCAATGTTCACTAAGTGAGAATACCAACGTGATCTCATGGTTTTGTCTATCTAGCTATCTATCTATCTGTCTGTCTGTTTTAACTATCTATCTATCTATCTGTCTGTCTGTCTGTCTGTCTGTCTTCACAATTTTATGATTATATATGGAACCAAATGCACATAAACACACTGTAATGTGCATGTGACAATGACAATGTTAAGGTCAAGGCAGGAAGACTAACTGATATTTGACTATAATTGAACCTTATAGTCAAATCTTGTGTATTTGAGCTGTTTCACAAGGTCACAAATGAATCATGTAATTGTAGTGCATTAAGAGTGACCGTCCTGCTCATGTCACTTCGTAAATAGCAGCGTAGATTAGAGTCCTCGTGCCATGAGCGCCATGTGATGGCCCAGACAGCACACCCTTCCCCAACCAGAGGCGTCTGGAGCTCTCGCACAGGACTTCACATGTAAATGTATGAAAGAGTGTGTGTGTGTGTTTTTAAATAAACCTGTATTGCTTGTTTTGTTTCTAAGAGACATACACCAAACCGTTCCTAGCACTGGTATACAGTTTCAAACGTATGCTTAGAAAGGCTCTATTTCCATAGAAGAACCATGTATCGAGTGAAGAACAGTTTCAGTGCTTCCGTGCTTCGTAGCCACAGCGGAGGGACTTTTGAGTATGTGTGAATTGAAAGTGTGAATGACCATAAAGGAAATTTTTGTCTCTACATTGTGTGGGTGTATGGTTTATATATTTTTAAAGGTCCACATGCTCTTAAGCATGCATGTGGTGTGCAAGCTGGTCGCTGAGGCTTTATGATAGATCAGATGGCCTATTTCCATTAAAGCAGCTTACGTTACCGGCTGTTGATGGGAGAAACATCCATATTTCCTCCAGTATTCAGATTCAAGTTTCTGTTCTATATCAGGGAGTGCAACATCACCACACGGCCTGTAAAACATGTCAGAATGAGAGAGTTAATCCAGGATGAGCTTTCACAATGATATAAAGTCTTATTTACATATTTCTAGATCTGGGTTGTCTATTGGAATAGAATGAATCATAAGAACTAAATGTGTGTGTGCATAAAGGTGTGCAGAAGTGACACGGTTCATACTGGTGTGCTTTAGGAGGCTGCTTTAGCAAGTAAAGGGATTAAATCAATGTTCACTAAGTGAGAATACGCAATGCGACTGCTAATACGTTAAGAGCAATCTGCATTAACACACAATGGGTTAATCAATCCCTTTTTGTTAGTGGAACCAGGCTAACGAGTTCTTTTTATCTCTCTCTTTCAGGGAGTATCTTCACCTGCTTTTGTGTTTGACTCACGCTTGCTTGCCAGTCTTAAGGAGGACCCTGGTCATGTTGACTTGATGTGGCAAAGGTTCAGTTCATTCGCAAATATACATTATTCAATATATATCAGAAAAATCTGATCCTGGCCATATTTCTTCCCCCCCCCCAAAAAAGAAATTATAATATACAAAGCACAAAGAAAAATATTTTTTTGTACTGTGACATTATTTTACACTATTCCTTACTGTAAAATAATGAATTACTGCAATTCAGTGGATGCTTTACTTTTTGAGTTTATTTGTTATTTTTATTGTTCTCGGTTTTCGTTCTCAGTTTTCATTCTCATGACCTCATAATTATCAAAATAAAAATAAAAATGCAATTCAATAAATTAAATGTAAATGAATTCAAATTAAAAGGGTTATTGTTCTCATTGGTGAGTCATTACCTCATAATTATCAAAACAATTAAATACAAAATGTAAATAAATTAAAATGCAAAGGTTTGAATTCAACAAAATTGTTACACTGAAATAGAGATAATAAAGAATAAATAAATAAATACATAATTGCTATTGTGATATAAATATTGTATAATTTGGGGTAATATGCTTAATTGTAATGAAAATAATGTCACAATGTAAATAATCTTAATTATGCTAAAATAGGCATTGCTGTCTGTAAAATATAATTTTGTATTTTTTTTCAGTTGATTTTGAGGTGAAATATGATCTGTACTTAGAAGCATGTTCTTATAAGCAGTGTTATTTTAGCATCAGATGAGATAATTATTCGTTTTTGTTTAGATTTTGAATGAGATTTTATTTGTATATTTTGTCTTGAATTAGATTTTATTTGTATATTTTATTTCAGTTAAGGATTTAGTAATTTTGTTTTTGTTATTTTTAATATTACTGCAGTAATTCTGCCATTGAATGTAGTTTTAGTACAAAACAGCAAGTAACTTCTCTTATTGTTTTCCTCCCCAGCTGGTACCAGTACATGCCTGACAAGCTGGAAGGTAATGGCTTGGCACAACATCCTGTGTATGTGCCTGGAAAGGAAATGGGGTCTCCAGGAACAGAGACTCTCAGTGATACTCAGGATGAAAAGAATCAGGAAGCACATGACACTGACCCAAGCACGCCCACCTATGCAGGTCAGTTTGCTTCCATCATAAGTCACATTGCACAAATAAACGTACTTATTCTTAATGAGAGATCTAACTGACACAGGGCAAGAAAAACATGGCCAGTCAGATGATGCCAGTCCAGACGAATGGCAGAAAGTAGACATGGCAGCTTATAAGCGGTCGGTTGGTGTGACTGTGGAGCACAGTAAGGACGGCATGGTGATGGAGCTTCTTCAGATGTACAGCGCGCAACACAACAAACTTCAGTCAACACTACGCAGACAGAAGCAGCTTGAAAAGGTTTTTACCCCGACTAGATTACAATACAGCACACTTAATGTCTGTTTTTAGCACCTCATTTTCATTTGCCAGAAGGTGCGTGTGAGTATCTTATGACTTTCTCACTCTGGTACTTGTGAACAGGAGCTGCAGGCTCTCCGTCAAGGTGAAGCCACAGACCGCTGTGACCTACACGGGGAGCTGGAGGCGGTTCAGACTGAACATGCTCAGAGGCTCGGTGAAGTCCAGCAGGAACAGAGAAAGTTAAAGTCCCGACTTGACCAGCTGAGGCAGCAAGGCTGCAGATGCAAAGAGCTGGCTACTGAGCCACACCAGGAAACTATCTATGCCAAACAGGTACCGACCAATCACAAACATCCACACAAGTCCTTATCAGGTTCATCATTTGTCATACTTTCTTTTCATACAATTTTTTAGGTTAATTTTAATTGTAAAGAAGCCTCTTATGTTCACCAAGGCTGCATTTATTTGATCAAACATACTGTAAAAACAGTAATATTGTGAAATATTATTACTATTTAAAATAGCAGTTTTCTATTTTTTATATATTTTAAAATGTAATTTATTCTTGTGATGGCAAAGCTGAATTTTCAGCATCATTACTCCAGTCTTCAGTGCCACGTGATCCTTCAGATATCATTCTAATATGATGATTTGCTGCTCAAGAAACATTTCTTCTTATCAATGTTGAAAACATTTGTGCTGCTTAATATTTTTGTGGAAGTCTTGATATATTTTTTCACATTTCTTTAATAAATAGAAAGTTCAAAGGAACAACTTTTTATAAAGATAGACATTTTTGGTAGCATTAGTAATTTAGAAAAATAATTTCTTAAATAAAAAAGACAATCTTATTGACTCCAAATGAATGGTGGGGATAAAAAAATATTTTATATTGATATAGTATATAATAAAAATGTATATATATTTTCTAGAAGTATAAGTATATATAAGTATAAGTAAGAAAACAGTACTACTGTGTAATATTATTATTATTATTATTTAAAATAACTGAAAGTTCAAAGAAATTCCATTTATTTGAAATAAAAATATTATCTATTTAATTAAAAAAAAATTATATTTAATGTATTCTTGCTGAATAAAAGTATTAATATCTTTAAAAAATAAATTATAAATCACTGATTAAAAATGTTTGAACAGTACAATATATTTTTATATTAACATTTAAAAAAAAGAACTATTTAAAAAAAATCGAATATTATACCTTTTGGATATCAAACCCTATAGTTGTAAGTGCATCACTTTAACTGACCAATAGCATCCTGTGCTTAGTTATCAGAGCTGCGTCAGAGGCTGGACCGTGCTGAGGAAGACCGCGAGGAGCTGCAGGAAGAGCTACGCAGAGAGCGAGAAGCCAGAGAGAGGCTGGAGCGAACCATCTCTGAGCTCAAACATCAGATGAGGGAATCCGCCCACCCTGCTTCAATGGACAGTCCCATGTCTTCAGCCTGTAGCGACACACACATGTCCCCAACACCTTAGCAAGGTCTACGGTCACCAACCCGCAATCTGATTTCTGTGATCAAGAGTCATTTTGGAATGGTGTCTCCGTTGGATGCCAAAGTTGTTTTTATTGCAGTTCTACGGAACAATTGTACAATTCGGGTCGTCCTGAGTAGGTTTGGGTTTAATGCTGTGAATTTGTTGAGTAACTATTAAGTTGAACTGATTTTTTTGGACATGTGAATAAGGATTTTTGGTGTTTTGATACAAATTAAGTAGTTAGAAACATTATGCAAACCACTAACCCTGCAAGTGTACAATCAACATCATCCGTTTTGGTTTATCAGTGCTAGGACTACTGATATCTAATGACATTTTTTTTTTTAAATATTGGAATTGTTTAAAAATACTGATATTGTTTCTAAAATATTTATTGTTTATGGATAAATGTTATGTGAATAATCTTATGTCAAATTATACATATTTAACATTCTTTTTGCCATATTTTGTTTATATTTTATGTAGGTTATGCTCATTATGAATGTACAAAATATATGCATGTGTACTTTCATAAAATATGGATAAATATACTATGTTTACACTGTGGTATGAAGTTCAGAAAATGTTTTCTATGCCATTTACAGTGAATGTTTGCCTCTCTTAATGACCACCAGAATTCTTTTCTCTCATTTCAAGGACTTTTAACACCAAACAGGGAAAAAAAAACGTTATGCTAAATGTTATAATACTCATTGCCACAAAATTTACAGTTTAAGTATATGACATGGTCCTTGTACTTTACATTCTATAAACTGTCTAGACAAACAGGTCTATATGTACTTTGCTCAGAGAAAGATGTGTTATTCTTCTATGTGTGAGAAAGAAAATTATGTATTGCTATTGTTTGCTGTAACTGACAATCAGCTTGTTTATCTGTAATTGCTTTTATATCCAAAATTTAACAGTTAAGATGAATTAAATAGTTGCTACCTCATACAAACACATACAGATATATACATAGAAAAGCTATAGGTTGTGTATTTGTGTATAGAAGTGGATGGAGTAGTCAGTCAGGCATATGACGATGAAATACCTCTATGCTGCTGCTATGATATTTCTTTATATGATTTTTTTCCTTTTTTCAGTTTCCAGATTACTTATAGATGCATGAGAGCTTGAAGAAATATATAATATATATATAAAATACAGATATACTAAGTATTGTTTCCTAACCTTTAAGCCAAACATAATTTCACAATGATGTTGTCAAGTACAAAATGTTAATCATCTTTGCTAGTGCCATCTTTTATGTGTATCATATGACATGACACTTTTGTCCTACCTCCACTTGTGATCGAGACACTTTGTATCACCCACCAACTTCTGTATGTCATCTTTCTACATTAACTCATGGGAAATTATATATTAATGTGCTGTTGGGGACAAGAATAAAAATGATTATATATAATTATATACAATGACTTGCATTTACTTGTCTTGTAATACAAATGCACAGTGTGCATCATAGTTACGATATTTAATGGTAGATATACTACAATAAAGCTATGGTAACGGTATTATCCACCACTGGCATTAAAAAAATAATCAAAATAACATACCCCGAAAGCTTCTTTCACTGCTTGAAGGAGATATTGTTACTACAGTTCTTTACGACATTGCTTTAAAACCATATATATATATTATGGTTTTAAAGCACTGTCGTAAAGAACTGTAGTAACAATATTTCAGCAGACACTCACGGTTTCCAAGATTACCATAGTAAACTTTTCTTAAGGAGTTCCTCTTAACCATCTCCGGTGTCCACTCAGCAAATTCATGGGTTTGTGCAATTTTCATAAATGAATAACTAAGATTTTAAATGAATTAGGCTTTTAAAGTGACCGGATTCATACGACAGCTCTTTGTTTACAGTGTTTTAATAAAGCCAAAGTTCAGGCTAACTTCCGGGATCCGATATGAATGAGATGAATGTGACAGGTGTAAATGCGGACTGAAAATGCCCCAAATCATCGCGCACTGATGAACGCATATGTAAAAAATTTCAGAAAATATTTCAAGGTTGGAACAGCTCGAGTCATTCTCGAATTTTGACTGAACGGTTTTAAAACAGGTCCTGTTGCAACGATGAGCAGGATATGAGAAAGTAAACAAATAAATCGACTGTCTTTCGTGATGTTTTAAATATGAATGTATTCGTTTTTCAGATTGAAAAAGGACACAATAATCATACATAAATTACCTGCAGATAAGCCGAGATCTTATTTTAAGAATCAATGGATTCAACAGGTATGTTATCTGGAATGTCCGGTCACATTGAACCCCAAAATATGAAATTATACTTGTTGTTTATATAAAAAAGCCCCTTTTAAAACTTGTTTTAATTTTACCTGAAAGTTAAGTAAATTAACCACATCTCATAATTGTTAAATGCAAAATACATTAACGTTTATGTAAAAGATGATATAAAAATATTAAATAATATTTACATATATTATACATTTAGTCTTTGCTGAAAAAAAAAACTTCAAAGTGAAACATCAGGAATGATAATTGTCCTGAAAACATATCATATATATAATTTTTCTTTTTTATTAATTTGGTGTAAGATTAAAACAAATATTTTTTCTCAAAAGTCACCATTTATGCAATTATGCAACACTAAATAATTTATTAATTTACTAATAAATACATTTGGAGTCAACTATTAATCTATTTTGTCATCATATGCAGAGTCTACCAAAGGGGAAGGAGAGTGTTCAGAAAAGATCTCCTCTGGATCTGATTATGAACCAGCTCTGAAGGAAAGCCTCTTTCGCAGAGAGAAAGAAACCGGCTGTGGGCCGCCTCTTCCGCCCATCAGAGAGCAGTGTCAAGAGAAAGGTAGGCATACCTGAAGTGAAAGAATCAGAGGCCAGTGAGGGAAAGGAAAATAATGAGCCTGGGAAAGGTGGGCATTAGATGTTTTTAGAAGACTTGTTTTCCTTTAGAGATCAGTGACACAGATGATGAGACTGGCATTGTTGTGGGCTGGGGTCGGGTGAAGCAGTTCGTTCAGAAGCTTGGGAAAACCCCTCACAGTCAGAATCTGAGCCTGAGCCACTGTGAACTGACAGCTACAGATGTGATGGAACTAGGTGGGTGTTGTGACATGCTGTTTTCCCCACAGTACAGTAACAAGACCGTACATGTGTCAGGATCTCCAATTATTGTTATTGACGTTACCTCAGCCACATTACTGCCATTTCTGGCTCAACTGGAGGTGATGGACCTGTCCTGGAATGATCTGGTTGGAGGCTCCCTGAAGGCACTTACTGCCCATCTGCAGCATGTAGGGAAACTGAGAGTGCTGAAGCTGTGCAGCTGCAGATTAACAGATCAAGATCTTACTGCTCTTGGTACAGGAAGTATTCATTTCTTATTATGACTTAAAAGGATAGTTCACCCAAAAATGAAAATTCTGTCATCATTTACTTTCGATGTCATTACAAACATGTATGACATTCTTTCTTCTGCGGAATACATTTTGAAGAATGTTGGTAACCTATTGACTTCCATTATTTTTTCATAATACAATGGAAGTCGATGGGAACTGAATCTCAATGGAACTCATACAAATGAAAGTCAATGGGAATGTTAAATACAAAAGATATTTTGAAGAATGTTGCTGAGCAAATAGTTTCAGGTTCTATTGACTTCCATTGTATGGTTAAAAAATATAATGGAAGTCAATGGGAACCAAAACTTTTTGGTTCCCTTTGGGAACTCTTTGGGAACTCAAACCTCTCTTAAAATGATATTCTAAGAGAGGTATATTTGGGAACTTGGTTCTCTTTGGGAACTCAAACCTTTCTAAAAATGATATTCCAGGTGAAGCTCTCGACTGCATTCCTCTAATAGAGGCGCTAGATTTGTCCTGGAATGTTGGCGTTGGCGCAGAAAATTTCAGACACTTAACAGAACACCTCCAACCTCAAAGCACACTGAAGGAACTCCGCCTGGTGGACTGTCAGCTCTCTGAGTCAGACATTACAGCTCTGAGTAAGACGTGTCTTGTATAAAACTCATATAATGATGGTAATTGGAATAGAACCTCCAACTATTCCCCTGAAGGATTTCATATGACATTGAAGACTATGAAGTTTCATTTTTGGGGCAGTGGTGGACTAGGTACACTTGAGCACTAAAATAGAGTTAAATTATACATACTTTGATGAAATACAACATCAGTAAAAACGTCTGCTTGAGTAAAGATTTGTATTTACACATTTAGACTAATGAGAATTTGGGTGGGGGGGGATGTGCACAATGACAAAATGCTTTATTTTATATTTATTTGAATATTTTTATATTTATTTTTAAAAGATAACACATAATTTATTTTATGCTAAATATAATTAATTACTTTTAGGTTAAAATATCTCAGACATATTCTTGGCAGGTTTCTAATACCATTTATTATTCCTCCAGCTCAAAATGCCTATTTAAGGAGCGAGGGGTCTAATGTCATGTCAGATAAGAGATCATTATGACATCATTGTGAATTATTAGGAATCAGCGCAGTCAGACTTAGGAACATATTACCGTACTCACAGTTCTTGGCTCATTTTGAGTTGGACTAGACAGATTTAGTGATTTGTTAACTTGAGACTTGCTCTGACTGGATCATTGAATCAGTTCTTAACTGATGCAATCAGTAGTTGATTTCACAAATAAACCACTAAAAGAGGTTTGTGAACTAGACCGGTTAAAATAGTTCATTAAAAAGTAGAGTCTTGGTTTTTTTCTTTAAAATAACTAGGAATGGCATGTTTTGTTTCTAAAATGTAGCAAAAGATGTTATTCTTGTAATCCAGCTTTCCCCCCAAAATGAATATACTCTGATATAGCACCGATTCTTAAAAATATACTAAGATACAGTAACAAAGTAAAAATTCTTTAGTCCACCATTGCGTTTGAGTGTATAAACAAGGAAAAAAGCTTTAGGTCATTCAGAATAAGCCTATAATGAGCTGTAAATGGTTATTTATCATTTGTCTTCCCATGTTGTCTAGTTTGGAGGAGTTAGATCTGTCCAATAGCAAACTGTCAATCAAGGGAATGGAGAACTTCACCTCCTCTTTAGGCTCAGCTCCACAAATGAAGACCCTAAAACTGAGCATACTTGAAAGGTTGAACTTGTCATGGAAAAAGTGTGTGGGAAAAAATCTGAGACAATTTCTGGAGCCTTTGCAGCCTGATTGCAAACTACAGGAACTCAGACTGAGTAGCTGTAATTTAACCACTGAAGATGTGCTACATCTAGGTCAGTTCTGGTCAAAGAACGTTCAATCAATTACGTTAAGGCTAAGGTTCTACACCGCTTTAAACATCCATCTTATGAGACTTTTGCAAACTGTTGTGATCTTGCAGAATCTGCTTGCCAGCGTAGAGCTCTGTCCCATCTGAAGCAGCTGAATTTGTCTTATAATGGCAGCGTCGGGGATGGTGGTTGGACGTCTCTTTTTGAGAAGGCTTCTGCTCTAAAGGGACTGGAGGAGCTGGATGTCAGTCTGCGACCTTCTGCATCCCTCTCCGTGTCTCCCTGGCTGCCCGCCTTGTTGGAGGCCCTTCCGCAGCTCTCGTCCCTCACTCGTCTGTCTCTGCAGCACTGGGCTCTGAGTTTAGCCGAGAGAGAGAAGCTGGAAAAAATTCTTAGCAAGAAGAATGTTATCCTGGAATGTGACAGGCTGGCCACGCCCACGCCAAAGGCTGCAGGTTCATAAGAAGCATTTCAACCACTTTGATAATTATGGCTTTCCAAGGTACTGAAGTGGCAAAATAAGATGTTACTGAGAATGTGATGACTGAAAGGCATTCAACCATTACGTGCTTTCCTTTGACCCATAACTTTAAACATCTTTAAACTTTAAACTTTTTATATCCCACAAATGATCGTATAAAAAGAGGATTTTTTTATCATCAATTTAAAACATGGGAAATTAAAATAGGGTTAAATTAGGATGACCATACATCCTTTCCCGGACATGTTCTAACCAAGATTTCTAAAATGTCCTGGTTTTATCATAAACTTTATCATTATTTACTTAGATCTGCATCAAGATTCATAAAATTTCATATCCCTTTAAAGGGTTAAATTCTGTCATTAATTACTCACCCTCATGTTGTTCCAAACCCGTAAGACCTTCGTTCATCTTCGGAACACAAATGAAGGTATTTTTGATGGAATCTAAGCTCTCTGACCCTCCATAGACAGCAATGATATTACCATGATCAACGCACAGAAACGCAGAAAGGACATCAGTAAAATAGTCCATGTGACATCATGGGTTCAACTGTAATTTTACGAAGCTACGAGAATACTTTTTGTGCACAAAGAAAACAATGATAACATAATTTATTCTGCAATTCTTCTTCCCCCCGAGTTTCCTTCTTCCGCCATTTTGGAGTCCCCCAGAACGTAATCAATGTAATGAGCGTTGATTACGTTCAGCATGCACGCCCTTTCTACTGAACGTAAACAATGCTGATTGTGCACAAAAAGTATTCTTGTAGCTTCGTAAAATTACAGTTGAACCCCTGATGTCCCATGGACTATTTTACTGATGTCCTTGCTACGTTTCTGTGCGTTGATTGTGGTAATATCATTGCTGTCTATGGAGGGTCAGAGAGCTCTCTGATTCCTTCAAAAATATTTTAATTTGTGTTCAGAAGATGAACCAAGGTCTTACGGGTTTGGAACACCATGAGGGTGAGTAATTAATAACATAATTTTTATTTTTGGGTGAACTATCCCTTTAAGTGTTGATTGTTTACACTACAGTAGAGATTATGAGTATTTAGATGTACACTTTTCATTATTTTATTCATTTGCTTCCCTTCTTATTTACATTAAACAAAAAGATTGTTTTAGATTGAAATGACTAAATCAAAATCTCTCTGACTTTTATCTGTCCTGCCAAAACTGTTGGAAAATTAGCATGTGACACCCAATACAGCGAAGACTAAGTGTCAGAGCAGTTTTTCGCAGACATCATGGCAGCCTGTGACATTTCCAAACACTGGACACATGGACAAAAAGGCTGTAATCAAAATCACTAACTTTGTGATTAATTATAATAAATACAAATGTAACCAACTGTGCTGTGGATTATTTTGCTTGCCAACAACTGGAAAAGTTCAACAACAACGAAAAGTCACAATCAAGTTTAGTCTAAATGTGTCTTATTCTGAAGCAGCAACATGCACTTTTGGACAAAATCATGAATGTGAGTCTGGGTGGATCTGCAGAGCCAATGAATTTGATGCCATCAGGGCCAGAGCTGAATTACTTGAGTCTCTATATTCCCCATATCTGGACGTCCAATAGTAATGCCTGCGTAAACCATGAGATACTTCTGCTAGAAAAACATGATCGTCCACCTCATAGGGAGAAACATCTGTGTGCTCCTCCAACAGCTGCCCACTGCTTATGAGCCGAGAGAAAGCCTGATTATACATGCAGAGAGAACATCAACAGATTTTAATGACCTTTCGTACAGAAGTTGAACACTGTACTTGATCATTTAGAGATTTAAGGAATCTCACCACGCAAACTGGCTCCTCAAGTTTATTCCTCCAGATATAAATGTGTGTGAGACAGGAATTCACTCACTTGATGGCTTCACTTAGATACACTGCACCATCGTCTTCAATGCGATTGGAAGACAGATCTAAAATCTCCAAAGAGGGATTTTGTTTCAAAACCTCTGATAAGCATTTGGCTCCATCCCGTGTAATTCTGTTACTGTTAAAAAATACAGAAATGATAATTTCTCTTACGACTATCTTATAGTCATATTATAGTCATTTCATAACTGATGAACTTTACAGTTATTGAACTGAACTGAATCAACACTGAACACAATCTACGAAGCTACGAGAACACTTTTTGTGCGCACAAGAAAAAAAATAACGACTTTATTCAACAATTTGTCTCCTCCGCGTCACCCTGTAGAGGCATTTTGGAGAGTATTAGCTGGACGTAAACAGCGTATGCTGTCCTGTGTCATCTGCGTCACACGGATACGCTGTTTTCGTTCAGATCAAATCACAACAACGTAGGAAACAGATGTGACGCAGCTGACAAAGAACAGCATACGCTGTTTACGTCCAGCTAATACTCTCCAAAATGCCTCTACAGGGTGACGCGGAGGAGACGAATTGTTGAATAAAGTCTTTTTTTTCTCTTTTGCACACAAAAAGTATTCTTTACGGTTGAACCCCTGATGTCACATGGATTATTTTACTGATCTCCTTGCTACAGCTCTGGACTTGGAAACATTTAATTTGTATGGCTGTCTATGGAAGGTCAGAGAGCTCTCAGATTCCATAAAAAATATCTTAATTTGTGTTCCGAAGATGAACGAAGGTCTTACGGGTTTGAAAAGACTCGAAGGTGAGTAATTAATGACAGAATTGATGTAGACTCATGCAGTACCTGAATGAGGTGTGAGACATAAACAGCTCCTTTATCTGTGATATTGTTGTATCTAAGATCTAAACCGGCAATGAATTTTTACTTTCAGTTCACTATAAAATCATAGTTGAAAAGTACTTGATTCAGGTATAGGTTAAAATAAACTTGTAAATATGTACAATAGTTTATGATTTGCATGACCTAAAAGTGTTCTGGGTAGGACGAGTTAATATTTACCCTTTATAGCCGAATTTCCCACGAGTGTTTTTGACAAGACCAGCATATCGTCATCTGTCAATCTGTCTCCATGCTTTAGCTGATCATTAACGCTACCGGTTAGTTTGAGTGAGCCATCACTGGATTAAAAACAACAACAACGTTAATTCACAGAAAAGTCGAAACGACTGCTCATACTTTATACTGTATTATATACTTTCCAAACCAACCTACTAATGTTGTCTTCCAAGACTTCCAAAACACATGTATTTTGGAGGCTGCTGAACTTCAACATATACAGATAAATATCGATTCTGAAGGTCCTCCATGTTTCACGCTTTATGTTACTATGCTAACAGAGCCACGCAACATAGAACGGTCTTCGATAGAACGCATCTGCGCAATGGCGACATCTTCAGGTCGTCTGCGCTTCTGAGGCATGTACAGGTATGTATAAAAATAAAATAAAAACAAAACATATATATAGAAACGTGGTTAAAGAAACACAACAAACTTTCCAAATCGTCGAGAATAAGTGAAACATACCTATTGAATCTTTCACAGATTGTTTTCTTTATGAATGTATAACACAAGTACGCAACATATGAATGTGTTATATATTGAGATATTTAAAATGTAGGGGGAAAATACAATATTCACATTTTGGAGGAAAGGCCTTGAAAGTATTATTGGACCTATAATAATAAGCTAGCCATCTGTAAATTATATTGATTAATTTTAATTTATTATATTAATAACAAGAAATGTTTACAAATTAAAAAATGCTAATGCTGAAATAAAAATCTAACAAAGATGTCTTCACAATTATGATGCAAACAAACCCAAACTAGAGAAATTATTGTATATTTAAAATTAAGTCAGTGTAAATAAAAAGTTAGAACCTTTCCTTTGAAGTTAGAATGAATGTTTTTATAAGTTTTGTAAATTTTTTCTTTAAAATCATCCCAGGGGACAGAAAACTTCCCCTAGTTGAAGACTTACCCGAATATAAAAACTACAAGAAGTAATATTGAGGAGAACTGAGGAAAAAATGCCCGCGTTCTTCACCAGATTCATTCTGTGAATGCATTACTCCAAAATATATATCAACCACAACAAATATTCAGACGTGAGATGATTTATTATAAAAGTTTCCCAGTTTGTTAGAGGATCCAAATGATTTCACATCACATAGGAAATTGTTCAGAGACCGGGTCATATAACATTATAGGTATTTACATGTCAAACTTCTAAAAGACAAACGCATAGTTCAAAATATCAGAATGACCAAGTCAGTTGTAATGTATAGCCACACTCTCCTTTCAATTAAATAGAAAAGTATTTTTAAACGAACCAAAATGCATTTTTAAGCACAACTTTTATATTAAAGCTAAACGTAAGTTTGGCCTTCCCTTCATTTCAGAAAATACTTTATGCCTTTAATGATCCAGATTCTGCTCTGAATGTGACATTACATTTAATTAAGAAAAAAGCAAGAGAGGAGAAGCCCCACATATTCACACAACAGCTTTGTATAACTGATATCTGCTAAGAGTTCATCATTCAAACGCTGAGAAAACAAGTTATCTGAAGGGATGTTTGTGACAAAACGCTTCTGCACTGGCGTGACTGATCCTAACCTCAGTCTTCACTTAATGGAGAAAATACATTTAAAATGGAAGTAAAAGCTGGTATTTTAATCAATGGTCTGAACGATGACAATCTGCGTGTGCTCCATCTCATCGGTTCCTGGGATTTCGTACTGTTCCACTACATAGCTCACTTGCTCGCCAGATTCTCCGTGTTGGAAGAGAACGGGTGCTTCGGACGAGTCTGCGTGCTGGAAGATCATGGAGGGCTCTGTGCCGTCTGCATGCTGTATGATCATCTGAGGCTCTGCTGACTGCTGGATAATAAGTGAGGTTTCCGGAGGCAAAATTGGCAACGGGGGCTCCATCTGAATTTCATGGTCTTGGGAATCAACAAGGGCGGAGCGCACACGAGCAATCAGGCCCTGGTGGTCAATGGGGATGTTGAGAGGACACTGCGTCGGGTCGGTTTTCAAAGGAGCCTGCTCTTGGCCTGGAAGTGCTGAAAAGTATGTTTTAAAATAGATATTTAGATGGATGGATAGATCAACTAAGTTGTAAATATACAACTGGTAAAACCTTTGTGCTGCTTAATATTTGTTGTGTAAACCGCGATACATTTTTTTTAAGCTTCTTTGATGAACAGAGAAGTTCAAAAGAACAGCATTTCTTTGAAACAGAAATGTTTTGCAACATTATAACTCTTTAATGTCACTTTTGATCAATTTAATGGAATCCTTGCTGAATAAAAGTATTTCTTACTTATTCCAAACTTTTGAATGATGGTGTATCAAGGTTTCCGCAAAAATATTAAGCAGCATTGTCATCATTATTTTTTTGAGCAGCAAATGAGGATATTAAAATGATTTCTGAAGGATCATTTGACACCAAAGACTGGAGTAATGATGCTGAAAATTCAGCTTTGCCAGCAGAGGAACAAATTACAGTTTAAATTTTTTTTTAATTGGAATAATATTTAATGATATTACTGTTTATACTGCATTTTTGATTAAATAAATGCAGCCTTGGTGAACATAAGATTTCCTTCAAAAATATAAAAAAAAATCATAATTTTTTTCAAACTAATAGTTTAATAATAAACAAACAAAAACATTAAAATAACACACCGTTATGCTTCAAAATGCTGTGCTTCTTCAAGCTATATATGTCTGAAAA
Source organism: Sinocyclocheilus grahami (assembly GCF_001515645.1). Classification (NCBI taxonomy): domain Eukaryota; kingdom Metazoa; phylum Chordata; class Actinopteri; order Cypriniformes; family Cyprinidae; genus Sinocyclocheilus; species Sinocyclocheilus grahami. Next base: position 2,295,176 of record NW_015505264.1, on the reverse strand, counting down.
CATGTTCCCACACAGGTTACACCTCACTTTTCTCGATCCTACAGGCGAAAAGGACATAGATAAATATGTATTTGCACATATTCTGGCAAGGTTTCCATTTTGAAAAATGGAAAGCTTTCATTTATTAACTAAATTTACCATTGTGGACATCCATATGTTTTCGAAGTTCACCAGCAGTTAAGCAAGGTTTTCCGCAATCCAAGCATATATATGGGGTCACACCTAAAATGGAAGGCAAAAAAAAATACATTTATTAAACACACACTCCCTGTGCCATAGGTATGTTAGCAAATCGCTACAGAAAAGGTTGAAAGCTTTAATGAATGCATCACAAACCCACCTGTGTGCTTCCTGGTGTGAGCGATGAGAGAGCTGGACACAGCGAATGCCATGCCGCAGGTGTCGCAGATGTAGGGTTTCTCCCCCGTGTGTCGGCGCTTGTGGTACATCAGAGTGCTGGCCTGTGTGAAGCGCTTCCCACATTCTCCACACTCATACGGCTTCTCACCGCTGTGCTTCCTTAATGGAAGTTAATGGAAATGTTTATTCTCCTAATTTATTATTGGTATTTTATAGATCTTTTATTTGGATGACAACAAATACAGTATACTGACCAATACAAAAACATGTTTTTTATGTTTAAGTGTCCAAAAATAGATATGGACAGCCAGTCTTTACATATTAGTAGTCTCTTTACATATTAATAATAGTAATAAGAATAAACAATCCATATTAAAACAATAAATCATTAGACTAAAACAAAACGTTGATTATAAATATTTTCCAATAATTGTCATCATCATTTATAGCATTACTAAAAATAATAACATTTAATTCAATATTAATGAACAAAGTGTGAACTCTAAAAAATATATATCTGTTTTTACTACAATGTACAGTCTATCTCTAAAAATAATAATTAATAATAGTATTAAATCTAATATTAAAAATACTGAGAAATAGGGAAGTTTTTGGGAAGCAGACCGGATTTGAATCAATACCCTTCTGGGAGCACAACCACATACATGTGTAATTTTTTCAAATTTTACGAGATTTAATTTGAATATTGCGCATGAATTGCACTACACATACCTTATGTGAATTTTCAGATTACTAGAAGTGGCGAAAGCTGCTCCACAGAAATCACATTTATGCGGCTTTTCTTCTCCGTGATGCATGCGGCAATGATAGACCAGCTGACATTTCTGAGCAAAACGTGCCTCACAAGTTGTACAATTGAAGGGCTTCTCTCCTGAAAACAAAATAATACACGATTCACTCTACATAAAGTTATTCTATAAGCAAAATTAGGCAATGTACACTACAGTTCAAAAGTTTGGTGTTCAAAAGATTTAAAAAAAAAAAGAAATTTCAAGTGTTTCAGCACAAATACATTAAATTGATGAAAAGTGACAGGAAATACATGTAATATTACAAAATGATTTATATTTCAAATAAACGCTGCTCTTTTAAATTCTATTTAACAAAGAATTGTAAAAATAAAAAAAGTTTTCACAAAAATATTAAGCAGCACATTGTCTATCATCATAATATAACAATAATAATAATAATAATAATGTTTCTCGAGCAGCAAATCAGCGTAATAGATTTATTTCTTAAGGATCATGTGATACTAAAGACTGGAGTAATGATGCTGAAAATTTAGCTTTGCCATCACAGGAATAAATGACATTTTACAATATATTAAAATAGAATAGTTATTTTATATTGTAATAATATTTCAAAATATTAAATTTTTTCAGCATTTTTTATCTAATCAATTCAGCCTTTGTGAGCATAAGAGACAGAAACATAAAAAAAAAAAAACTTTTGAACCATAGTGTGTGATTAACAAACATGATAGACATTTCATACTATAGTTCCACATTTTTTGTCATCAAAACTATGGATTGAAAGACAAATTCATTCAAGTGAATGAGTCTATTAATGCAATGAACCTTTTACATGCGAGAGTCATACCTGTGTGTATACGCATGTGGGTCTTCAGCTGGTTGCCCTGTCTGAAGGAGCGAGTACAGAGCTGGCACTGATAGGGTTTGAGGCCCTTGTGTATGCGCATGTGTCTGCGCAGGCTGCTCATCTCTGAGAAGAGGTTCCCGCAGACGTTACAAATAGGCCTGTGTTTGTCCTGCAAGGGCTTCACTTCCTCTTCTCCGGCCCAGTCCTCATTGTCATTGCCAGATTCTTCATCCTCTACATCGTCTTCTTCATCGTTACTCACTTGACTTTCTTTTAGCTTTCTACTCAAGCTTCTCTTTCTGTTGCTGGTGCGGACCTTCTTGGCAGAATTTGACTCTGAATCCTCTGTAGCTTGAGATGAGCCTTCTTCAGTGTGTTTCTCAGTGTCTTGGTTTGTTTCTCTGGTAGCTTCTTCTCCACTGTTCTCTGTTGGATTTGAAGATTCAGGTGCCTCAGAAAAAAGAGGTTTGGATCGAGGTCTTCCTCTTTTACGGCCAGTCTTTGCAGGTTCTGAGCCGTCTTCCGTGTTTGTAGTTTGGTTCTCAGTGGTTAACGGCTTAGTCCGTGGTCTTCCTCTCCCTCGTTTTAAAGGAACTCCGTCATCTTCCTCACCAGCATTCACAGAATCCTCTTCAACAACTTCTGTTTCTTGGGTCTCTCCTTGTTCTTCATCTCCATTGTCTCCTTCTGCACCAGATGATAGGGGTCTATTTCGTGGACGTCCTTTTTTGTGAGCAGAGCTCTCCTCTTCTTGATCCTTGGTTGCTACAGTCTCATCTTCAGCATTTCCAGAATCATCTCTGTCAGTGGACAGCGGTCTAACCCGTGGACGACCTCTTGGTCTTCCGGTTCCTCTCCCTACTGAGCTGATATTTGGGCTCATGGTTTGCTGCGCTGGAGATTGTTCAGTTGAATCAGAAGTCAACGGCCTCACCCGTGGGCGACCTCTCGGTCTCCCCCGACCTCTTCCTCTGCCTCTGTGAGCAGTTATGGTCTCACTCTCAACATCATCCTCATAGAGCCTAGTTTTTGGTTTCCTCCCTCTCTTGTTGCCGCTTCTTTGCGGTGTCTGTTCGCTGGACGACTGGGCTTCATCCATAGAGGTGGGATCATCCTGTAACCCATCTTCTTTCTTTTCCATCAACCGCTCCCGTTCTTCCACCTCTGCGATTGGCTCTAAAGGTTCGTAGTCGTCTGGGCTCAAGGGGGAACGTGGATCTTCGTACTCCGCTTGTCTTGTGGGCGAGCCACCAAATTTGATATCATCTTGAGTTAGTGTGCAACGAGCCACAACCTCGGGCATCCCAAGATAAGATGCAGCTTTCTGAACGCTTTCAATTTCTTCTCTGTGGACAACAAAGCACAGGAATTTATAATTTACAGTTATGACTATATGAACTGTATGCACTATATAAATATATATTAGTTTTAATCAATAAAGGTAACGTTTTAGCCAAAATAATATTTAGCAGGTTAAATATTGCATAGCACAGTAAAGATTAAATAGATTATGATAGAGTAAAACTAAAAATTCATATTCACTACTGGAAAAAATATCCATAACTTTATAAAACAAATTTTTCAATGACTTCCATGATTTCTGGAGTATGCACATTTCCAATGTTGTTATATTTTTCATATTCATTTATACGTTATATTTATTATGATTCTTTTATTATTACTCCACATTATATTCATATTACTGTCTCATATTAACTATATACTCAAGTATAATTCAATTATTCCCTTTTATTATGGTCAATTCCATTTAAACTTCATATTGCATTGATGTAGTATTTTCTTTTAGACTTGACATATCTTGATATCTTGTTATGATGGAGAAAAAAAAAAAAAAAAGTATATGCAAGGATGTTTGGTTAAATTTTGTATTCTTTTTTTCATGGTACTAAGTGTTCTTTTCCAAGTGCTGGTATTTGAAGATTGCAAAGCTCTGCTGTTTCTGCTAGAAGGATGTAAAACCACAACCCATGTCTCTATTTTAATCTGACTTCTACCTACTGCCTTTCACAGGTCATGTCAACGTGACCGCGCTTTGACGTCAAGTAATTTGGGTGGAGAAAAACATGTGCCCAGATGTATGAGACACAATGTGTAAATTCCTTTGACGTCTATCGATCAGACAAACATCTTGAGATGTTCTAAGAGGATGTAAGTCTCTACTATTTATATTATTCCAATTGGCTTTTCAGACAGCTTCTCCTTTTCCTCTGCTCATATTACATGCTCCAAAAGCCTTTGTCTTTTGAAGATTATTATACTTTGATTTTAGATTACTCTCTTAGAATTTTAGCAGAATATACTCAGTTTGGATTTTTGTATTCATTCTTAATAATTTTCTTTCATTTTTAATTTTTCATTATTATTATAATCTGTCATTTGTATCATCTATGATTTATTTGAAATAAATTACAATTTTACTGAAAGCCCTGGATCACTCCATTGCATCAATTTCCAGTATACATTTACATGTGCTATACCGTCACGTTAACACATTTAAAAAATCATGGAAATTTTTTCAGTAGTGAATATGAACTTTTAGTTTTACTCCGCAATGAAATATTTAATCAGCTAAATAATTATCTATTTATCTACAATATATATATATATATATATATATATAAAATATGTAACTGGGTCAAAGACGAAAAAGGGTTTAAGCATAAAAACAATAAGTATAATACTGCGTTAAATTGTTGTTTTTTTCCCAAAATTTTTTTTTAAAAAAATTGCGCAAAAAACATAAATATCACAAATTTTTCTCTGATTTACAGAAGAGACCCACTAAAATGTCATTCAGTGTAACATTCTTGTCAGGCATATTCACAACAAAAATCTATTTATGACATATTAAAAGACTAATTACTTTCACCCCAAATGCTAATTAGTTTGCCACTATCCTAGGTTTTGCCCATTTGTCAGTAAGACTTTTTTACTCATTTAAAACACAATCAAATTTAATATGCTCCCTTATTCTTTTATATATTTTAATATGTACACATCAGAATAAGCATGTTGTTTGAATTTTTACATAAATATTGTGTTACACTGAATGACAATGTAACATTATTTCAACCAAATTTTATTTGAAACCTTAAAAGTAGACACTTAACTTACATTTAATGTGCTTTCTATGGACATAAAGTCAGTTTTCTAAAAACATTTCTTTGTGTCTTAATGTCTTTGACCCAACTATATATACTTATATTTAATACATGTTTAAAAATGAATTTAAAATTGAAATTAATCAATATCATTAAGGAAAAAAATCCAAAACTTTTAAAATTATTCATTTTTCAAATAATTTACATTACATTTTTAGGGCTGAAAATGATTTAAATACTTAAAATATATATTTTAAAAATACTTTCAGGCTTCACATATTTTCAGGCTTTATAGGAACAGTACATATAAACGTAGATAACACTACATACAGATAACAATAAATGTATAGAATTATATTCCCATGAACTCACCTGTCCATACTCAAGTCACCGGTGTAAATGTAAGTTAGTAGTTTTTCAAACAACGCACCGCTCACCAACTCCGGGTCTAAAGTTATGGTGGCATTCTCCTTTCCGGCATCAATAGACTGCGTAGAGAAATACTCGCTAAAGGCTGCCAGAACATTATGGTGTGCATTATATTGAGACTGTCCTATTACTATTGTGCAGTCACACAGAAAGCTTCTCTCACGTTGCCTCTTCAGCTGCTCCAGAAGAAACTCACTGTGAGTGATATGTGGCATGACGTGGAAGAGGAGCAACCTGCAATGTCAAGAACATCTTATAACACCAGCCACTATTGAACAGCTTATAACACCAGCCACTATTGAACATCTTATAACACCAGCCACTATTGAACATCTTATAACACCAGCCACTATTGAACATCTTATAACACCAGCCACTATTGAACATCTTATAACACCAGCCACTATTGAACATCTTATAACACTATCTTAAGAGAGATTCTTCAGAAATTCTGTCATTATTTATTTGTATCGCATCCTCTTTCCATATTATCAAAGTGGTAAGTTCTAGTAATAAAGGTTTGGAACAACATAATGGTGAGCAACAATTTATAATTTCCATTTTGAGTGAACTAGACCTATAATGACCCTATTTTGCATGCAATCGTTTTGTAAGTAATAAACAAAATTACAAAAATAATTGACTTACCGCACGTAAATTTGTAATGGTTTAAACCACACCCAAAAACCTGTTTAAATGAAACAGACATGCATGTGAGAATAAAGAACCTGTGCACATATAAATGAACCAATAACTCAATATAAAATTAGCGACAGTTCAGACTGGACAACATCAGTTATGGAAAATAAAAGTTCCCGCCCATTACTCAGAAGTTAGCTGCAATAACGAGCTTGCTAATAAACTATCACCGTTAAAGGCCACTCAAAATATTATAATGCACCCAATAATTCTAGTCGTAAATATGCACAAAAAATAGCTAAATGCACTGTTTTCTGAATGGATGCAGACAGTAGTGTTTACAATTTTGACATGCAAAACAAAGGGCTCTTATTTCGAAAATTCTCGATCCGGTAGAGCGCGAGCCGCAATTCACATGTTCGCTCTACATATTACAAACACGACACCGAATTGTGCAATAATTATTTAAATTATGTGATTAATAAATATAAAGTTAAATTCGAATTTTTAATAAAAATTCAGGTCTCACATTATTTCGACAGTAGATTAAAATCTCTTTGCTTTGACGGCCATTTTCGAGGTCTTCAAGGGGATTTGGTCGGTGACGTCATATCCTCCAGTCTGAATTCTTTCCGGTGCTTGAACCAAAATGACAGCTGTGACCCTTAGGTGGAGCCAAACACACACACTATGTACATGAATGCACACAAATGTCCAGAAACTGGTGCATTCAAGGACCAGAGTGTACAGTACAGGAGTAACTGTAGCTTACTTCATTGCTAAACGTAACTGTTATTTTGGGAATGTGTAGCCTACTTTTGAAACTACTTGTAGGTACTTTTATTCAATTACAATAGAAAGGCAAATGTCATACTTTTTTTAAAATGTCACATTTTCATGTGAACCTTTTCCACTTTTTGATCCATTTATTGATCCCAGATTTAACAGACAATGACATCCATCCACAATTCCTTTATCCGTGTGAAGAGTTCTCATCAATCACAATATTTGATTTCAGATATTAAGTTATTTATTAAATTATTGGATGGTCGATGAGGAATAACCTTTATTCCTGCTGGGTCTTTTCTACAGATTATAGTCACCAAACAATTCTAAACATCTTCTATTGGACTTTTCACCCTCAGTCCCATGTTAAAAAAGACATTAACCCAGGGTTAAGGGTTGTGTGAAAAGATCTTTAGTAAATTTAGCTTGAATCCTGGCCCGAAACGACAAGGAACATTAAGGATTAACCAGGAGTGGTAGGCCTATTAACATCAACAATGTGGCAGTTAACCAAAATGGGCGGTTAACTACTAAGGTATGTACTTAATTTTACTTAAGAATCAAACTTACATAAAAATATTAGTAAATAATTTAATGATTAACAACTGACTACCATGGTTACCTAAATCACTTTAAATGGTTATGCCACTGTCAGTTGTTTACTGGTCTCAAGAATGGCATAATTTAGTGTCTGCCCACAGCCCATGGGATGGGAAAGTTTGATGAATAAAATCTGCTGAAAATAATCTTATTAAATAACTCATTGTAGCCACCTGAGCCATTTGACTAGACCAATTTGTAACTGTTTAATACAAAAGATCTGGGCAAATGGAGGACAATAGACTCACAATCTACTTAGCAGCACACACCTTGTCACTGCAGTACTGCTCCCATGATATCTATTTACATAATCGGCTGCTTTTTGTTACAGCACAATCTTAGTGTGTCATGACGAGCGTCTCCTCCTCTGTTGTCAGCACACAGGTACTGGACCAGAACACACGCAACACATTCAGCTCTGCGCTTAACAACAAGTTAATCTGGAACAGGTATCGATTTACTTTGCATTGTTATTAAGTCTGTTTTGTGCTATTATATTTAATCATACTTCTATAAATTATCATTGTCTGTGTATACTTGTATTGTGTAACTGTAATGTTTGATGTAAAATTTTGGTCCAAAAAATGTACTGCCTTAAAGACTGGGGAAAAAAACGTATACATCTCAGCTTCGATAACTTCTACTACAACAGTAATTATTTTTTTCCAGCAAACTGGATTATATGGCGTTTAATTATTTAACAAATGTATTACAGTAAATAAGTTCATATAGACTATAATTGTTCTTAAATTGTTCATGTAAATGTATCATGTTTTAGCATTAAAAAACCATTTCATTTATCAAAAAAGATCATTTCATCAATAAGTAATATTTAAAACATTTCATAACATCACAGTTTCATAACATATCTAACGTGCGCATGTACGCCAGTGATTTGTGGTGATCATATGTAAACAGGTCCAACAGGTCTGACAGCTTCTGATCAACAAAAAATCCTGACATTCAAAACAAAAACATCTCAAAAACCCACCATTCTACATTACACTTTAAGTGAATGCCGGGTCCATTCACACAGAGAGAGACATAATAACATAGCACGGTTGAATGAAAAAAGTGCTTTAAAAAAAGTTTCCAGACAATTTTGAAAAGAACTTGACATGCTTTAAAAAAAACAATAATAATAATACCCCTAGGAAAAAACTTATATTTAACAGATGTAGCACAGTGGAATGGAAAATAATACTTTTTTACTTTTTAAAGTTTGCTGTTTCCACACAATGAAATGCAAAGCCAGATTCGTACTGTGTGAACAGTCTCTAATTCTAATTAGACAATGCAATTTACAAATATCCATGTAACTTTGTGACAAAATGCATCTTGAGCGCATGACTCGACTTTCTCTCACTGCTGACTGAGACAGCAGCTCTTGACAGGATGAAGGCCGTGATTGTTTTGCTCGTACCTCTACTGCTTCCCTTGGTCTCTGCTCAGACATTTCGTTGGGGCCCCTGCCCAACACCAATGGTCCAGCCAAACTTTGAATTAAACAAGGTAGGACTATGTAAATATATAGAATTTCAAAGATGATCAGCCCCCAAAATTGTCATTATTTACTGGCCCTCATGTCTTTCTAAATCCAAATGCTGTTATTTTGTTTGGTTTGGAATGGCATGAGGGTGAAAAAATAATGACAGGATTTTAAGTATGCCTTTAATAGTGTACAGTGAACTTATATGAGCTTTACTGTTCACTCCAAGTACCTTGGAAAGTGGTATGAAATCGAAAAGCTCCCAGCATCCTTTGAGAAAGGCAAGTGCATTGAGGCAAACTACGCGCTAAGACCTGACAACACTGTCCAAGTTACCAATGTTCAGACATAGTGAGTAATCAAATCTTCTGACTAAAATAGAACTTGTGTTTTGTTGCCATCATTTATCCGTAACTAAACTGTGTGTTTATATAAAACAGCAAAGGAAAAATTAGTAAAGTAGAGGGCACAGCAATCACTCAGGACCCGAGGGAGCCAGCCAAGCTTGGAGTCAGTTTCTCCTACTGTAAGTTCATGAATGTGCTCAACCTCTGTTTGTGTTCAAACAACACATTTCTAGAACATTAAAATCTTTTTTTGTCTTTTTTCTTTTGTTAATTCACTGTCTACTGATTTTTTATATATGCAGTCTCTCCCTACTCCCCATACTGGGTCCTGTCTACTGACTACAACAGCACTGCGCTTGTTTATTCATGCACTGATGTTCTCCGGTTCTTCCATGTGGACTTTGCCTGGATCCTGTCACGCTCACGCATTCTGCCCGCAGAGGCCATCTACCATGCCAAAGAGAACCTCTCACGTAACAACATCGACGTGAGCAAAATGTTTCCCACAGATCAGCAAGGATGCGATAGTGCTCTTTAAACATTGAGGACTGAGATATATATTTTTGGTTTAGAAAAGTGCCTTCACTATCACTATTATGGGTGAAAACGGTTTAAGTTATCATTATAAAATTACTCTTGCATAAAACTGTCTGAACCCAGCCAGCACATAATATAGCCTAATGTGTATAAGTATGTTGTACCTCTTAAAAATAATAAATAAAATTCATTATCCTTTGCGTATGAAGATTTTGCTTATGGAGTTCTGTCATTCCTGAGACATTATTTTATTAAACAGGTGTTTATTTTATAAATATACTGGAGTCCTATCTGTTCTGCACAATTTGAGATATGGATTGGTCCTCAAGTTTGTGTTTTCTATGCCTTTCTGAATGTTTTATGTCAATAAAAATGTGTTCAGATTTCTATTGGAATATTAATTAATTAAAATGGAATTATGTTCTTGAAATGTAAGTAATGGTATTTTTTTTTATTTTCATGGTTGTATGGAATGATGCATAAACCAACTTGATTTGAAATATCATATACAGCCCTGAGGTGGGTTTCAATGATGTAGATCTAGTTTGGGAGGGGACAAAATATTCCTGAACCTGGGGTTCAGTCTGTGCAGAACCTGTGACACACAACGTCTTTTTAGATCTCAGAAACGAACGGATCACTTGTATAATCACTGCTGCAAAGGAGGTAATGTTCATTTCCAAAACAATTAACAATATACATAACTTGTTATGTGACCTAATTATGAAAAGTACGTTATGTAGGATGCATGCATGCAATATAGCAAACAGTTTACTTGCTTTTTCAAGCTTGCTTACATTTACCTTAAATTTTAATTTGTAAAAGTATCTTTTTTTATTTCCAGGAAATGATGAAGTGGAGTATTGTTTTGGGGGTTTTCTTGCTATGTTTTCTTGGTAATAATCTCAGCGGTAAGCAGTGTATATTACTCATATTACTACTATTATCTTTGGGCACTTTGGATATTTACTTAAAAACTATATTTCAAGATTTTCAGAATATGAAAATCACTGTGCTTTATGGTAAATATTTCTGTATCATAGGACGAAGGAGGTTAATGTTTGTCAGATAAACAAACTGGAACATTTTATGAAAGAAAAACAGTGAAATACCACATGTTAATATCATAAACATTAAAGACTTGAGCCGTGTTCATAAGGACAAGTGTGCACATAGTTAGGAATAATATTTGTGGAGGAAACTCACACATTTCTTGAACCCCTTGGGAGATCCTCAGTTCTCATGCATGTATCAGCTCTTTGTGAGGGAGGATTTCCGATTTCATTCACTTTTCCTCTACTCTCTCCTTCCACAGGTGCCAGATTCATTCCTGAAGGGGGTAAACAGACTATTTACCATTTTGTTTACACACCTTTATCCAGTATATATTAATAGTAGTATTTCAAAATCCTAAATGCAAAATTAGATTTTTATTTGAACAAATAATTGAACTCTTGGTGCTGGTTTTATACTTATATGCACTATGTTAACTGTATTGTTATGTTTGCCTGAGGAAACAAAGAGGCATATTTAGACATAACTTCTGCAGTTACACATCAGGAATTCTGGATTGCAGAAAGTCAGCAGGAATACACAAGCTCTATTTTTCTCTCTCAAATGTAGTGCCCTATGAACAGCCCCCTGCTGTGCCCTACTGGTCTTATTCCACCTCAGACTGGGTCCTGTCTACTGACTACAACAGCACTGCGCTTGTTTATTCATGCACTGATGTTCTCCGGTTCTTCCATGTGGACTTTGCCTGGATCCTGTCACGCTCACGCATTCTGCCCGCAGAGGCCATCTACCATGCCAAAGAGAACCTCTCACGTAACAACATCGACGTGAGCAAAATGTTTCCCACAGATCAGCAAGGATGCGATAGTGCTCTTTAAACATTGAGGACTGAGATATATATTTTTGGTTTAGAAAAGTGCCTTCACTATCACTATTATGGGTGAAAACGGTTTAAGTTATCATTATAAAATTACTCTTGCATAAAACTGTCTGAACCCAGCCAGCACATAATATAGCCTAATGTGTATAAGTATGTTGTACCTCTTAAAAATAATAAATAAAATTCATTATCCTTTGCGTATGAAGATTTTGCTTATGGAGTTCTGTCATTCCTGAGACATTATTTTATTAAACAGGTGTTTATTTTATAAATATACTGGAGTCCTATCTGTTCTGCACAATTTGAGATATGGATTGGTCCTCAAGTTTGTGTTTTCTATGCCTTTCTGAATGTTTTATGTCAATAAAAATGTGTTCAGATTTCTATTGGAATATTAATTAATTAAAATGGAATTATGTTCTTGAAATGTAAGTAATGGTATTTTTTTTTATTTTCATGGTTGTATGGAATGATGCATAAACCAACTTGATTTGAAATATCATATACAGCCCTGAGGTGGGTTTCAATGATGTAGATCTAGTTTGGGAGGGGACAAAATATTCCTGAACCTGGGGTTCAGTCTGTGCAGAACCTGTGACACACAACGTCTTTTTAGATCTCAGAAACGAACGGATCACTTGTATAATCACTGCTGCAAAGGAGGTAATGTTCATTTCCAAAACAATTAACAATATACATAACTTGTTATGTGACCTAATTATGAAAAGTACGTTATGTAGGATGCATGCATGCAATATAGCAAACAGTTTACTTGCTTTTTCAAGCTTGCTTACATTTACCTTAAATTTTAATTTGTAAAAGTATCTTTTTTTATTTCCAGGAAATGATGAAGTGGAGTATTGTTTTGGGGGTTTTCTTGCTATGTTTTCTTGGTAATAATCTCAGCGGTAAGCAGTGTATATTACTCATATTACTACTATTATCTTTGGGCACTTTGGATATTTACTTAAAAACTATATTTCAAGATTTTCAGAATATGAAAATCACTGTGCTTTATGGTAAATATTTCTGTATCATAGGACGAAGGAGGTTAATGTTTGTCAGATAAACAAACTGGAACATTTTATGAAAGAAAAACAGTGAAATACCACATGTTAATATCATAAACATTAAAGACTTGAGCCGTGTTCATAAGGACAAGTGTGCACATAGTTAGGAATAATATTTGTGGAGGAAACTCACACATTTCTTGAACCCCTTGGGAGATCCTCAGTTCTCATGCATGTATCAGCTCTTTGTGAGGGAGGATTTCCGATTTCATTCACTTTTCCTCTACTCTCTCCTTCCACAGGTGCCAGATTCATTCCTGAAGGGGGTAAACAGACTATTTACCATTTTGTTGACACACCTTTATCCAGTATATATTAATAGTAGTATTTCAAAATCCTAAATGCAAAATTAGATTTTTATTTGAACAAATAATTGAACTCTTGGTGCTGGTTTTATACTTATATTCACTATGTTAACTGTATTGTTATGTTTGCCTGAGGAAACAAAGAGGCATATTTAGACATAACTTCTGCAGTTACACATCAGGAATTCTGGATTGCAGAAAGTCAGCAGGAATACACAAGCTCTATTTTTCTCTCTCAAATGTAGTGCCCTATGAACAGCCCCCTGCTGTGCCCTACTGGTCTTATTCCACCTCAGATTTCTGGAACTATGTGGAATACTTCCGCAACATTGGGGCATACGACCAGATCAATGAAATGGCCAGAACGTTCTTCGCCCATCAGCATCTAGGAGACACGCTGGGTTATGAAGTGGCAGAGCAACATGAACACTAAGTGGATGTTATTAGTTCATCACTGATAGTTTAGTTTGCGTTATTAGAAACTAATGATAGTTTACTAAATATAACTAAACACCATTTATAGCCCTATAATAAAGAGTGTTGTGACATCCTTAAATGTATTACTACTAATAAAAAAGCATATAGGAATTAGTTAATGTTTCATTGTAGTGTGATTAACAGCTTCAGAGTGCATGATTGTGATGTATTATACGACTATTGCAGTTACATAGGAAATATAAGAAATAAAACAACAAAGTGTTATACTGACGCACAGAAATTATTTAAATGCCATCACTGCAGTAAACCGGAGGACCAGTTCTCCAACCGAGCCAGTGGGACCCGGTTTCCATCCAGTTACATTTCGACGTAACACCACTAGTGGTTGTGAACATAGACATCCTTCAAATCAGGTGGGAAAACCTGTTTTTATACAGTCTATGGGGAAAACAGGTTCATTTAAAAAGATTCGACTCAAAAGAACAATTCATTCACTTATTGGATTTCTGTAAAGGGACATGATGAAACTCATCCAATTAAAAAAAGTATTGGGAAAATGTTGGGAACATGAGTCAGACAAGTTTAGAAGTTTTGGAAGGATAGCAGAAGAAGAAGCCCAGTCATGTGGAATAATAAATGTAGAAATGAGCCTTGCAGTATAGGAATGTCACCCATTTCACCTTGGTTATTCCCTTTACCATTAGTAGACTTTAATGTGCAAGAAATTATTAATGAAAAAAATAGAGTAATAGCAAAATATGTCATGGTTAAACTGTATCTAGAACAGAATTACAACTCCGCAATCTCAATTTTCACTGATGGTTCCAAAGATCACAAGACAGGACGAGCATCAGCAGCTGTATTTGTCCCACTCCCAACTTATCAAATCAAGATTGGTAAAAGAGTATCTGATCAAGTAGGAGTTTACACTACAGAGATGGTAGCAATATTATTAGCTATCAGGTGGATGGAGGATACTCGGCCAATGAATGCGGTGATATGTTCAGATTCATTCTCTGCATTAGCACACGTGGGAGTGGATGGAAATGAGGTTGCGGATCATTTAGCAAAACAGGCACTGAAATGATCACATATAGAAATTATTATACCACTAAGCAAAGAAGAAGTTAAGGCTAAAATTAGAACAGCAATAAAAATGAGATGGCAAGAAGTTTGGAATAAGGAGAAGAGAGAAAGACATCTTTATCATATTCAAAATCAAGTTGGGGTTGAAAGAGTTCATTTTGGTAGTAGAAGAGAAGACTTCGCATTGGCCATACTTCTTTAAATTCTTCTCTATATAAAATGAATAAGCATGAGTCTGGGAACTGTAGTCTGTGTGGATTACCAGAAACAGTACAGCATGCACTATTACATTGCTCTGCTTATGATAATGAAAGAGCATTTCTGTTGGAAGAATAAAAAAAAAATAGGGATAGAAAATATTACACTTAAAACTTTGTTGAATAATGGCTTGAATCGTTATAAAACATATAATGCTTTAATGACATTCTTTTTAAAAAGTAGATCTGTTTATCAGGATTTAGAAGGGTTTCATTATTTATTTATTTTAATTTATTTAGTTCTTCCTGTTCCAGCGATAATCCACACTCCAGCCCAGTAGGTGGCGGGAATGCACCTATCGTTTGTTTGCCAACAGCCAAAAAAACTCCAAAAGAAGAAGAAGAAATGATCCTGACTCATTGAACCTGGATCGAATTAGTGAGATTGCGTGAGTTTAAAAGGTCGTTTATGAAACCCGAGTAGTTAGTCCCGATTGATCTGTTAGCTTATTTCAAGTCAGTTTTTGTGACTTTAATCCCCGCTTTTATGAAACAGCCCCCAGCTGTCGTGCGACTCCCTGTTGCTTGGGTCGTCTTGATTGGTCACAAGTGTGTCTTGTTATTCATTAGTCTGCAGAGCCCTTGTGTTTCATAGTTCTTGGTTTAGGTTTCTCACCGAGCTGTAACTGCTGATTGGTAAGTTTATTGTTCTGGTTCATGTTCGGTTCAGGTTAACTAAGCTTCTACTAAACTTGCTATCAGTGGAGAGTTTGTTACATTAAAACTCCAAAAACTGGCCAACCAATTTTCTTATTTTATTTGTTTGTTTTTTCTCAAGGTTTTTGAGCCTGTTTAAACGGTGATATGTTCAGATTCATTCTCTGCATTATCAAGTCTTATCAGTGGAAGATCTTCAAGACAAGACATTTTGTATGAAATTCTTTTATGTATGTATAGAGTGAATACGATAGGAATTAAGATATGTTTCCTGTGGGTTCCAGCACACGTGGGAGTGGATGGAAATCAGGTTGCGGATCATTTAGCAAAACAGGCACTGAAATGATCACATATAGAAATT
This sequence comes from Sinocyclocheilus grahami, assembly GCF_001515645.1. Taxonomy (NCBI): domain Eukaryota; kingdom Metazoa; phylum Chordata; class Actinopteri; order Cypriniformes; family Cyprinidae; genus Sinocyclocheilus; species Sinocyclocheilus grahami. The sequence continues at coordinate 2,279,179 of NW_015505264.1, read as the reverse complement.
ATTATACCACTAAGCAAAGAAGAAGTTAAGGCTAAAATTAGAACAGCAATAAAAATGAGATGGCAAGAAGTTTGGAATAAGGAGAAGAGAGAAAGACATCTTTATCATATTCAAAATCAAGTTGGGGTTGAAAGAGTTCATTTTGGTAGTAGAAGAGAAGACTTCGCATTGGCCATACTTCTTTAAATTCTTCTCTATATAAAATGAATAAGCATGAGTCTGGGAACTGTAGTCTGTGTGGATTACCAGAAACAGTACAGCATGCACTATTACATTGCTCTGCTTATGATAATGAAAGAGCATTTCTGTTGGAAGAATAAAAAAAAAATAGGGATAGAAAATATTACACTTAAAACTTTGTTGAATAATGGCTTGAATCGTTATAAAACATATAATGCTTTAATGACATTCTTTTTAAAAAGTAGATCTGTTTATCAGGATTTAGAAGGGTTTCATTATTTATTTATTTTAATTTATTTAGTTCTTCCTGTTCCAGCGATAATCCACACTCCAGCCCAGTAGGTGGCGGGAATGCACCTATCGTTTGTTTGCCAACCGCCATAAAACTCCAAAAGGAGGCGAAGAAGAAGAACAAACGAAACAGCACCGGAAACAGAGAGAAGCGTTTGTTTTGGTGAATGTGACAGTGAGCTGAAAAAATACATAATTGTAATATTTGTTTACCGTTGACTTTTAAGTACTCGCGCTGAAGTTATGAAGCCGGCAGTTGATGAAATGTTTCCCGAGGGAGCTGGTCCGTATGTGGACCTAGATGAGGTCGGTGTTTACACATGTTTCTGTACGATGGTCTGATTAGCCATTTGAAAACGTCTATATTTAAGTTTACATACACTTAAAAATATCATATATATGCAGACGAACAGATTTATGTATAATTTCAAGTAAATTTGTATTAACAGCGTAACTTAACTTTCCACTGTAACGGTAGCTATTAATCTTCCTTCTATACAGTAAGTTAACAAAAGCGCATTTTCCTCAAATGCACATATGATCCCAATAGTGTTTATTCAGTAAATGTTAAGTACATATTTATGGCGTAATATTTGTTCTAAAACAGTATGCCTTTGTGAAAGAGTAAATGTCTGACAGGGCTGTTGAGCTATTATAATGGTGCTGTAGTGATGCTGTAGTGCTGTGTGTTGAAAGGCAGGGGGCAGCACTGGACTGCTGATGGATCTGGCCGCCAATGAGAAGGCCGTACATTCAGACTTTTTCAACGGTGAGACTCACAAAGTTATTTGATGCTGTACAGTACATCGATCAGTTTCTTGACCTTTCCAATGGTTTGTCATTACTGGATTTTCTTATTAAATTTGTTTTAATGAAAATTCTTAGGAAATATTAAAATTTGTATATACAGATAAAATACTTCAAAGAGCAAAACATGCAAATTTTAAGATTTAAGATTTTTAATGTTTTTTTAAAATAAGTCTATAATGCTCATTATTATTATTATTATTTTAATGTATTTTAAAATTCAATTTATTTCTATGATGGCGAAGCTGAATTTTCTTTTTGCTGATTTGCTGCTCAAGAAACATAATTAACAAAATGATTATACAATTAACAAAAGCAAAAAAGACCTCTAACACTAGCTTGCTCTATTCTTTTTCTATTCAATCTGTTTTCTTTTTATTTATTATATTATTTAAAAAAAAACCTTGCTACGTGTTCTGAGTTAAGCTAACTGAGACTTGTTATAGCACTTGCTTATCATTGCTCTTTTGTTGATTTTGATTGCTTCCATTGAACTCATTTGTAAGTCGCTTTGGGTAAAAGCGTCTGCTAAATGAAAAATAAAATAAAATATATTATTATTATCAATGTTGAAAACAGTAGAATCATCCAGTTCAGCAGTTAAAATCTGCTTCATATTTTTGTGGAAACTCACATACATTTTTAAGATTCTTTGATGACTAGAAAGCTCAAAGAAAAATAAAATGAAAATATTCTGTACATTATAAATGTCTTTATTGTCAGTTTTGACCAATTGAATGCATTCTTGCTTAAAAGTATTGATTTCCACAAAAATATGAAGCAGCACATCTGTTTTCAACAAGAAGAAACATTTTGAGCAGCAAATCAGCAGATTAGAATGATTTCCAGAGGATCATGTGACACTGAAGACTGAAGTAATGATGCTGAAACAATTCTGCTTTGCATCATTGGATTAAATTACATTTTAAAAATGTATTCAAATAAAAACAGTTATTATTTTACAGTGTTTTTGATCGAATAAATGCAGCCTTGGTGAGCAGAAGAGACTTAAAAACATTAAAAATATTAATTATTCCAAACCTTTGACTGTCAGTGTGTGTGTATATATATTTCTATGCAAAATTATTAAAAAAAATTTTTTTTCAAGTTGCTGTTTTTATTTGTTTGCTTGGCAACAGAATACTGCAAAGTGCTTTAGCATGCAGACTCTTTACAATTTTCTTTACACTTTTCCGCAATAGTAAAGGTAGTTTGAGCTTGGCACAGGATGACCTAAAAACGGGCAGTAAAGAGTAAAGGAGGTATGAAGCTGAGTCCATGTAAAGCACTTTTATTGGGCTTCATTGGCTCCAGCGCAGCAGGTCTTCCCTCTTTAGAGGCTCTGTATCCATCTACAGCGCTTGAAGTAGCTGAACACGTGTCATTCAGGGGCGTTTTTATCAGGGGCCCTTTAGGAAATGGAAAAGAACCCAGAGACCCCGATAAGAGCTCATACCCTCATTTTACTGAGAACAGCATGTTTTAGATGAGGTATTTGTTCAAATTGTTATTTAAAAAAGCTCTTCTACATATTCTGGTTTATTTGCTATATCAAAAGTACTGTATGTATAGGTACAAAAAAAACTTTTTTGTTTTGTGCTATTGATTTTTTTTTTATTCTTTTTTTTATCCACAGATTTTGAAGACCTGTTTGATGACGATGATATTCAGTGATGAAGAGTACAGATAGGATTTCTCCACTGTATAAAATGTTGTACACTTTAAGTGTTTTTCTTTCTTCACTTTAAGAGTGATGTTGTATTGTTAACTCTCAGTTGAATAATAAACTTTTGTGCAATACAAAGTCTTCCTTTTTCCAGATGTTTCCACATTTTAAAATCCCGAGACATTCCGAGTCAAAAGTTGGAATTATTATAAACGTTTTTCCCTAGGCTGAAATCTGCTTCTAGCCCTGATTGTAGGTTTTTGCACATTCCTGAACACCTGTAAGGGTGCATAATTACATGTGCAATCCACTTTTAACATAAAGCACAGATGTTTTACACTCTGACATTGACATCATATTTTTTCTCCAAGATATATCTGAATGATAACAGACATCATAATCTGTTATCATTCACGTCAGATAATTAAAAAAGGCATACATTAATTCCTCATCTGTATTGCTGCATCACAAACAGGGTTTTAATTGAGAATGATCACTTGTAATGCCATTCTGCGCAGTTAGTTGTTGGATGATGGATTGTGCTGGTGCTTGGCAGATGTGCGTATTAAATAATTCCCCATAAGGTTTTTGCCCTGTTTGCTGCAGTAGCGGGTTCAGTGCATTTACTCTGACACAATATCCACTAGATTTGTTTAGTCTCCGTTATTCTGTTAGTTGAAGATAACGAGCACCGTCACTTGAATTTACAGGGTCCGGACAAAACTTTTATGGGCACGTCCTCCCCCGATGTAAAGACACGTGTAGTACATTTCCAGCTGTTGATGGCAACCCTGAAGTTGTGTTATTATATGGACTTAAAGGTAACCTGCAAGCATACTCAACTTAAAGAAATAGTTCTCCCCCCAAAAAATTTAATTTGCTGAACGTACTCACTCTCAGGCCATCAAGATTTAAATGAGTTTGTTCCTCATTTTGGAACAGATTTAGAGTATTTTGGTGTTTCATCATTTGCTCACCAATGAATCCTCTGAAGTGAATGGGTGCCGTCAGAATGAGAGTTCAAACTGCTGAAACATTGCAATCCAAAACCAGTCGACATGACTCCAGTCCGTCAATTGATGTATTGTGAAACGATAAGCTGCACATTTACAAGAAACAAACTCATTAAAACACTTCAATTTGAAAGTCTATTATCCATAATAACACTCCCGCCTGTGAAAAAGTCCATTCTCTATTGCCCCCTCACATCAAAATCCACTGACATATTTGTTTAGGGCTGTTTTGGTCTGTAAACAGTGCTTGATCTGTGTATATTTCTCTCCTGATTCAGACAAAATTATTTTTCACTGGAGAAAGCAATATTATGGATAGAGGATTTTAGCTGGAAGCAATGGTTTGAAGTGAAAACGTCTTGATAGATTTGTTTATTACAACCATGCAGCTTGTGCATTACTGACATTACTTGTGGATTATTGTGATGCTTTTATCAGCTGTTTGAACTCTCATTCTGGCGGCACCCATTCACTGCAGAGGATTCACTGGTGAGCAAGTGACGCAATGCTAAATCATGTGAAATCTTTAAATCTGTAGAAGAAACAAATTCATCTACATTTTGGATGGCCTGTGCATTTTGGGTGAACAATTCCTTTAAAAACAAATCCGGTTTTGCTCAAAAAGCAAAAAACACTTATTTAATAACTGAAAGCTACAATACTAAACTAAACTTATTAAATACACATGAGATGTATATTTTATTGCATTCACTATTTTGAAGGCAACTAGTTTAGATATAGAAATCCACAAAATAGCCTACACTGGATCATTACAGGTGATATTATTTTACTTATTTGCTCTAAAACAACTGCAAAAATGGGAATTTTCATATCCTGATTTTTGTCCTTCAGCATTTTTTCTTCACCTACACAAAACAGTTGATGTTCTTTTCTCTCCTCCTGTTTCTGTGTCTATAAATGCAACATCTGATTGGTTGACTCGCTGGGCCAAAGAAGGCCAATCATAGGGCTGGAAGCAGCATGTACTTGGCCCTATGGGATGCACCTTTTTGTTTTTAATTATCAAGGTTGGGTTTAAATTGTGGCCAGGTTCTCAACAGTGGCACAGTCGTTGTACTGGGGTGTGTTGAGACTGTAGTACACGAGGGGCTTGCCTCACCTTCCTCTTCCAGTCGGTCAGCTGTAGAGCTGAACTTCAAGGCCTCTCCTCAGCGGGTTCACATCATCACATCCTAACACAGGTAAGACACAGCTCAAACCCTTTTGTATGCCTTTTCATTTGTATGATTATAAAGCAAATGCACATTTCAAAAACCCTTATAGTTACTTTTACCAATATGCAAATGGCCCCCAAATGTTAACAGTTCTTAAACATTTGAACTTTTTTTGCAGTTAAATTATGGTAAGATAATTTTTTAATTGTTCAATATTTAAGAAAATATTTCAAACTTTTTGTTTGAAAAAGTTGAAAGCTGCACAAGCAAAATACTGACATTGACAAGATTATTGTAAGACAGCATAAAGAGCATACAATTATTTGTTGAACGTGTAAATTACATGTTTCTTTGTATACAGGCATTTGTAGAATATAAAACCCAATAATTTGCAGGTAATCAAACATAGAGTGAAGTTTCTTCTACTATTTGCAGTTCTTTCTTATTTGATCAATTCTTCCTCTTAAAATTATATTAGTTCAAATATTGCTAAATTTAGATAATCAAATATAGCAGAGCAATAGAACATTCTCTCTTATAACAATTCTCATTTGCTACTATTATTATCATCTTGAGAGGTTCATCATGTTAAAGTATGAATATGAAAATACATGCTACATTTAAATGCTAGGCCTATAAATAATTTTGTTTATCCAAGGGAGTCAGGAAGGTTAAGAATGGCTCGTTTGAGAGGATCTTCCATCTCCCATGTGTTGCTGCTCGCAACATTATTATTACCAGGTGAGACTTTTAAATTATTATTATTTTAATGTTAAAAATTGTTCTTTGGTTTTCCTCACAGTTGCAGCTGTTTTTTTATTTTTTTATTTTTTTTTAGAAAATGTAAGTAGGAATCTTTATTTTTAGTAGTTCTATGATAAAACGCCAGATCATTTAGAAGCTGCTTGACTCGATGACTTTGTATTTTCTGAGCGAAATTTCCCCAAAAGCCCTGTATCAAACAAGGGGGTATCAAGTTTCTGAGTGCCAAGTCTTCATTTTTTGCTCTGCAACTGGTAAAATGATTAACGGTTGTCAGCAAAACTCAAATGCACCAGGTTTCCAGATGTGGCAGCAGTTTACAAGCTCATAAAAAATAAACTTGCTGACAAGATCACAAGATCTTCCGTTCAGTCACCTCACAGTAAAGACATCCATGATCCACTCGTCCCCATTCCAGCAGAGATAAACGTCACCTTTAGAGAGAAAGTGTCAGTTCATACGTTTTTTTTGACGCTAGGATAATTAAGTTCACCTGTAGGTTCAGAGGCTCCTTTCCTTTGTAGATTTTATAGCTTTTGCTTGTAGACGAGCTTGGTTACTGCGGCCCCCTGCTGCCAGGCATCAAAGTGCTGATGTGTGCTGTTTGAAGATTAATTTCCTACAATACCCTATATATTACCACCTTCCCTTCCCCCCAAAACTTGTAAAACCGCATTCTGCTGCCCTCAACTCATTGGGCCTTTACTGTCTGTAAGCATTTTCGACTCTGTCTTTGAAAAATGCAACATCTGGTTGAGACTTGGACCCCCTAATTTTTTCCCCTCTACTCTTCTTCTCAAACAGAGTTTCTGTTGGCTGGCCCTGTGACCCAGCATTTAAAAGGAGATGGTAAGTATGGCTTGTTCTCCTGTTCTGTCAGCTTCTTTATGGAGTCCCAATTTATTTATCTGTTGTATATCTACCATAAAATCTGAATGTTAGATATGCACAGTGATGTAACACATAATGTTTCTGCCAGATGGAAGTGATGAAAAGGCAGGCTTTGAAGCAGTTCCAAAGAAACTAATCCGCAACAGGAGAAACATCAGTTGGTACAAGCAGCACTCTGACTTCTGGAGCTGGTACAAATACTTCACTGACAATGGGAACCAAGAGGGAGTGAGTACAGCATATTATAAACTAAACAGGACAACACAGCACACGTGCAGGTCTTATAAGAATTGTTCATAGTTGTTGCAAAGGTTAATCTTAAAGGGATAGTTCACCCAAAAATGGACAATTCTGTCATTAAGTATTCACCCTCATGTCGTCCAAACCCATAAGACCTTCGTTCATCTTTGGAACACCATTCAAGATATTTTTGTTGAAATCCGAGAGCTTTCTGACCCTGCATAGACAGCAACGCAACTACCAGTAGTAAGGACATTGTTAAAATAGTCCATGTGACATCAGTGGTTCAACCGCATGCGTCGTGGTACTCTCGTGGACATGCGTCGAAGACTGACATGGAAGAGAAGAAATTGTTGAATAAAGTTTTTTTTGTTTGTCTTTGCACACAAAAAGTATTCTCTTAGCTTAAAAAAATTAAGGTTGAACCATTGATGTCACATAGACTATTTTAACGATGTCCTTACTACATCTCTGGGCCTTGAATGTGGTAGTTGCGTTGCTGTCTATGCAGGGTCAGTAATTTGTGTTCCAAAGATGAACAAAGGTCTTACGGGTTTGGAACGACATGAGGGTGAGTAATTAATGACAGAATTTTCCTTTTTGGGTGAACTATCACTTTAAGGATGCACAATATACCAGTACCACATTGGCTCAGAATTTCAATACCAGTTACCATCTTGAGGATGATTGATGTTATTTATGTGTTTTGTGTTGGTTATATAATCCACATACTTAATCAAAATCATTCATTGTCATCTTACAGGTTGCAGAGCTGGATCGTGTCTATCTTGCATACTTGCAGAACAAGAATCGGGCTGAGGCACGTCATTCCTACAAGCTGTACCTGCAGCACCTTAGCGACATCTACAAATCTTGTGCCGAGTCTGATGACCCAAATTGTGTGGCCTCATACACCAACAGACCCAAACCCAAAGCTGAGGCACCAGTGCCTGCCCCAGTCAAGTCTTGTGACCCTTACAGAGACCCATACTGCTTGTACTCGAAGGGATACTCATATTACCCATACATGGCTCCAGCCCCAGCCGCTGTCAAAGCCCCTGCACCTGCTCCAGTCAAAGCCCCAGCCTACATCCACACGCCTGTGGTGAAGGATCCACGTTCTGGTTACTACTACTACTCTCCGTTGGTGCAACCCTTCCTGCCAGCCGAGCAGAGGGCCGAGCTGTTGCGCATCTGTGACGCCGAGGATGCCGAGTGTCTTCAGTACCACCTCCGTGCTGCTTACGGATACAAGCCCGCTGCTGCCCTAGCCCCATCCTACGCCCATCTCGGCTGTGACCCTAAGGCCGATCCTCACTGCGTCCCCCATCTGGTCCAGAAGGCGCCATCTGGTCTGTACCAGCGTTATCCCCACTGTGACCCTCGAGTTGACCCATACTGTGCTTATGCTGCTGCTCTGGCATCCTCACAAAACCTTGAAGCCCCTTCTTCTGGCTTGGAGAGACCCTGCAACCCTCTCTACGATGATAACTGCAACCCTCTGACAGCCACAAGGTTTGGCAGCCTGGCTCCTGAAGATCTGAAGGACGAGCCCGCCTCTGAAGCTGGTGCCATGCGGGCACCTCCGAGCCCTCGTCGCGACCCTTATGCCATGCACCGAGATGCATCTGCTGGGGCTGACTTGCGAAGACACCTGCCTACACATCTCCAACCTCCAAGGCACCAACAAGAGGAACCTCAACATCCTTTGGGACCCAGAGGGAAGACCAAGGAGGGATATGACTGTTTCATTGGGTATGATGAAGAGTGCTTCCCACTGGGTTTCCAAAACGAGCACCGTCCTGCTGTGCACAGACAGCCGTCCAACCCAACTGAAGCCTACGAGCCCCACCTGAATGTCGATGGAACCAGGAATGGAGTGATCGAACCTGATCCTGACTGCGACCCAGAGTACGACAGAAACTGCCGCTTGCGCCGCTACAAACCTGAGGTGGCCGAACCCGCCAGTCCATCACCTCAAGAGGAGTCAGCCCAGGAGGTATCCCACCGTGAGGAGGTCCCTCAGCATAGAGAAGAGTCCTACCCTGAGGCCCCAGGCTATGACCAGCAGCAATATGAGCCCTACATGAGCGGACAAGAGGATCCATATGCCAGATACGGCCCCCAGGAACCAGGAGCGACCAGCTTTCAGGATGTCCTGAGAGGATACGGTGGTCGGTATCCTGGTCAGGATGACCACCGTGCCTACAACGGAGACTACAGAAATAAATAAATACCTGTAACAATGTATGCCAAGAATAGTAGATCAGGACAGAACATGTTTTTGTAGATAAACATTGCAATGCACACTTGTAGAAAAGGTGCACATGCATTTTCACAGGATTTCACTTGGTTCACTTAATATTTTTGAGAGCTGCTGAAATTTCTGGAGCTCTGGAGTTCGACAGCACTTCTATAGGAAAACAAATATTTGATTCTTATGATTTCTTGCTGATTCTTTAAGCCCATGTAATCAGATTGTGTGTTGCAGCATCTCTAGGAGAGATATTCTACTAGAGGAGCACTTGAAATAGCTCTTCTTATCTTTGTGGAGGGAAAATTACACAAAACATAGTATGTAAAAGGTGAATAGTGTACTTAAATATACTGCAACCTCTCCCATTTTGGCTTTTTCTTTGTAAATTCACCCACCCATTAACACTTCAAGTTAATATTTAATGAATTTCTGGGATCCTTGCTTATTTGTATTCTTTTTTAAATTGCCAAATTGATGCTTTGTGATTTGTTTGCATATTTGTAAGATGTTTTTCTTTGAATGTTTCAAATAAAAGCTTTAAAGATCTTGAGTTCTTTTTATTTGCAAATGCACTATTACTACTGACAAACTAGCTAATTTAACAAACAGTTTTTCTATTAATTACAATCAAATAACATTATTTAAAAAAACTGCTGGTAGAAACTGTTGTTGCTCATTTTATTGGAGACAAGTGAATTATTATGCCATCCTACTGTATTGTCATTCACAGAGCAATGCAATACTAAAAACTGATTAATTATCTCACTGTTCAACTTACTAACACAAACAGTCAGTGATAATACAATAATCTGCACCAAATTAGCATAAAAATCCATATTTATGTGGCATCATTTGCTGGATTTCTTAGTTAACTGTCTTGGGAGTTTAGAGAAATGTTATAACTCCACAATTAAGATGTTTCTTCAAAATCTAGAGCACAGTCCAAGCTGTGACACAGATACCTTCAGTAGCCTGAGAATACTTTTAATAAACATTAATAAATATAAATACTCAACAGCTGTCAAGCTATTTTGGTTCATTAAAAACTATGGCATACAAATGTCAATTAAAGAGCTGCTGCAAGATTGCAAGTCGCAAATCTAAATAAAATATAATTATAAGGTCATAGCTCAGCACATATAGTGGTATCTGACCTTAATCATTGATTAAAATATCAGCGAGGATGAAGTATGCTAAACTGCACACCAACTGCTGTACTGAAAGGAAGCCAGTTGGCTAGATGTGACATGTTTAGCGGGTGGGCAGCCAGACTCCCTATGAACATATCTGGCCTATAAATCTAAAAATGACAGGGCTTATGACAGTATCAAACACAGACACACACAGCAAATAATCTCTTCATGCTGCATTAAACTGACTGATTGTTCCGTGCGATTAAGTGAACATGTGGATACAAATACATCCACATAGACAGTGTCAGCGTCTGCGGTTGTCAGTTAGGTTGCTTAAGATTTTAGGAGTCAAAAGGAAGCCAGTGAAGGTGGAGTCGTTGTTGATATCTGCATAAATCCCTGCATCAAATATGTCATCATACAACTGTAGCCAAACCTCATCTCCAGCAGACAGATTTAAAATCACCCCTCCAGAGGCCTGATCCAGATTTCCGCTGTGGAACTGATCAAGTGTAAAGGCCACAGTCTGGCCGTTTTTAAACATAGCTACCTTGGTTTCCTTCCCATTGATGGTAAGATGATATGTAAAGTAATAGATCCCAGGGATGGCACAGCGAAATTTTCCAGAGATGTCGTCGTAGTGGTGCTGCTCATTGTAGAATGTTTTAGTGAAGCGGATGGGAGCTCCACTGGCCGGGCTGGTTATACCTGTGAGTCCCATGCTAAAAGCAGAGTGGTAGGGGAAGGAACCCTCTCCACTTTGTCCTTTCAGACCGGGGTTTCCGGGAAATCCTCTTTTTCCTGCAGGTCCCTCGTCCCATGGTTCACCTGGCTCTCCATTCGGTCCTTTGGGGCCTTGACAAAGATAATTGAACAGTTTCTTTTTTTGCAGACAAAACTTTTATATTGTTAACTGAGAAGAATCCATAAAGGTATATTCACTAAAGTAAGCCAATCAAAAAACAAAACTTTTTTTGAAGATTTTTTTCTCCAGTTAAGGCTAAGGGTGAGATCTTTTTTTTTTTTTAGTTGTCGGAAATACCAGTGATGCTTTTCTTAAATTTTTCTGACTTTTTCTCATTTAGGGTCATGAACATGCCTGCAAAAGTGCAGACACTCCAATGTGTTATGGAATGTATGGACACAATTTCTATAATTACGGTATTTGCAGGTCAAATATGATTATAGGCAGCTGCACAAACCCGAAACAGAAATATTTTATGACGGATTTTATGTCAGTTTTTCAACTACCCTCTGAGGGTATTTACACTTATGTATTTGACAGCCACTTTTACGTGTTTATTGTTTTTACCTGATTTTTTAAATGTATCATACTGTGATTTTTGATGAACTGTACTTAATCCAATTAGTGTTAATTTAGATATTAACATTAAAGTGTGGTTTATGTGTGCAAATACTTTTTGTGGGCACTTAAAGGGATAGTTCAGCCAAAAAATGGAAATTCTGGCATTAATTACGCACCCTCATGTTGTTCCAAACCCGTAAGACCTTCGTTCATCTTCGGAACACAAATTAAGATATTTTTGATGAAATCCGAGAGCTTTCTGACCCTGCATAGACAGCTGACACGCTCAAGGCCCAGAAAGGTAGTAAGGACATTGTTAAAATAGTCCATGTGACATCAGTGGTTCAACTGTAATTTTACGAAGCTACGAGAATACTTTTTGTGCACAAAGAAAACAAAAATAACAATCTTATTAAGTTTCATAACATTATGGTTAAACCACTGATGTCACATGGACTATTTTAACGATGTCCTTACTACCTTTCTGAGCCTTGAACGTATCAGTTGTGTTGCTGTCTGTGCAGGGTCAGAAAGCTCGGATTTCATTTAAAATTTCTTAATTTGTGCTTCGACGATGAACAAATGTCTTACGGGTTTGGATATGAGGGTGAGTAATTAATGACAGAATTTTAATTTTTGGCTTAACTATCCCTTTAATACTATTAACAGTCTGTAAATAAATCACCTGGATCTCCATTATCTCCCTTTTCCCCCTCATGCCCATCATGTCCGTCCCGCCCGGTGATGCCATTGAACCCTGGAGTGCCAGGAACACCCCTCATCCAGCGGGCACAAGGTTCCCTCCCGTCTTGCTCAGCCAGCTCTGTGTCCTCCTCCTGAGAGACACTCAGTCTGGCTGCCATTAGCACACAAAGCACAGCTATCCATGCAGGCTTCATTGAAAGAGCCATGTGATCAATCTGCTGTGAAAAATGAAAAAAAAAAAAACTTTTAGAAAAGTAAAGACATCAGGATTAGAATTTTAGGATTAAACAAGCATGTTTTGTCCTACCTGGTCATCAACAGTGTGTCAGTACAGTATTTTGTGTGGAGTGATAGCCTGAGTGGTTGTCCTTTTGAGATCTTGTGTGCTAGTTTTTTTCTGTGCTTGTCACTCCTAAAAATATCTGACTGGACATGCAAAGCAGCTGTTCATATTAAACAACCGGTCACACTATCACACTGAGATGAGACAGTGTGAGCGTTTTGTATATGTATTGTTGTTGATTCATTCCTGCTGCCTGCTAGTCAGTTTAATGCACACTTGGTGTGAATAGCTATTATCTGATTACTTTAGAAGCTTTCTGAATATTGTTAGGGGTATCTGCTTATTTAAGGAAGGTAGAGGAGCAAATTACTGCCTAGTATGCTACTAAGACCCATTTTGTCTGTGATCTATTCATACAAATTACCAACACAAAGAGCTGCTAGCATGAGAACAGGAGGAACTTCTATATTATAATCATTGGGGGCCACCTTGTGGCTGATATAATCTGTGCCTCAAGTGCTCAAAGGCCTACTGAGAGGTTAAGACAGTAATGAATAAAATACAATTATGAAAGCATGCTTTATTTAATTTTTTTTATTTGTTTGACATTCTATTAATCAAAGAATACTTTTATTAAGAAAGCATGCTTTATTTTATTTGTTTGTTTGTTTGACATTCTCTTGAATCAAGAGATTTCCCTTGAAATCCTGAAACAAAATGCATCATGGTTTGTATTTGAAATTTTTTAACAGCTTTAATTTTTTAACATTCATAATAAGAATGATTCTTGAGCAGAATATCGGCATATTAGAATGATTTCTGAAGGATCATGTGACACTGAAGATTAATGATGCTAAAAAGTCAGAACTCTTTCGAAAACATTTGGTAGCACAAAGTAACACGGGGTTAGTTGTTACACACGTGGTTTGAATATTTCCACACATGTTAGCATAACAAAATTTATGGTATTTACTAGTTGTCATATCAACCATGAGGAACAGGTGAATAAAGACTGACAGTCAATGTTTAATGTTCGGAAGTTATTATTTCAAGAAATGTAAAGCATTTTTGCTCATTTCTGTGGGCCATCCCAAGCATGGTTGCAGTGTGTTCATTGTCAAACTCCAAAATCAGATTGTTTTTAATTCTTAAAAAACACCATTATTTTATTTGAAAAAGTTAAAAATGTTATTTTATTGACAAAATATTTCAGTTTGTCTTGTATATTTTTCATTAGATCAGATAATATTTGAAGCTGTCATATGGTCATGTTACAGAGTGCCCCTGAGATGTTACAATGTACCCCACCCTATGGGGCATGTTGTCACATTTCACTTCCATTTTTTGAGGGTAAATAAAGAAAAATGTATACACTGTAATTATGAAACAAAGTGATGTATTTGTACTAGACAAGTGTAAAATTACTGTGCAAAAAATTATACTCTGAACCCCATGTGGATTTACACAAACTGAGAAAGTCAAAAAGTGTTACATTGTGCCCCGTTCTCCCCTATATTCCCACATTATTCATGAAACAGTTATCTATAACAATAACAGATTATTTATTTTAACTATATTTAAATGTAATTCTGCTGTTTGAAGCACTGTCAAGGCTACCTCGTGTTTTGATAAGGTTAACACAATAGAGCTCAAAGGACATGGCAATTTTATCATAATAATGGATAATGTCATTATATACCTATTACTGGCACAATTCTCCAGGTCTTTATAAGGACTCTCAGAGTTAATTAGACGCTCCATTAAAACATGAAACCATTAGATATGAAGGGAGTTCTCCATTCTCTGCTCTTCCCATCTCTGTTCTGCTGTAAAAGGTCAGTGTTCATCTCACACAGCTCCCTGTGCACTACCTGACACTTCTCTGGACTAATTGTATTACTCGTACTGATAATAAAATGCCAACATATTTTGTTTAAACATTGTTTCGTGGAAATGCCATGACTATGAATAATCATCCTCGTATTTCACCTTTGAATCAACAACATCGATCTACTACTGTGTTTGTTTAAGCAGTTATCAGTAGAATGAACACATTAGGTGTTGTAAGAGCACGAAAAACTCCTATTAATTTAAATTGTCTCAATAATTGCTTATAATGTGTTGGTCATACATATACAGGGGGTTTATTAACCCTATAAAGGTCCCTAAATCATGAATATGATTGCTGAAACCTGTTGTACACAATCTACTACGTTTTCTGTCAGCTCATTGATAGTTAATATTTTTTTAAGCACGTAAAAGGCTTTTTAGTGTAATTTTGCTGTAAAATCTTTGCTAGTAAGTAAATATAAGAATACATTTTATATTGCAAGAGGAACACTTGCTGGACTGAAGCAACTTAACTTGATTATCCATACATCAATTAGAAAAATCAATTAAATATGATTCATTTTTTAAAGGAACATTTATTTGTACATTTCTTAATCATCACTGTATTGCATTATATGGCCACATTTTTTTTGTAAAACTTAATTTCAAACACATCAACCTTTAAACCATAATGACTATAAAAGCTATTTAAATACTAGCAATGTAGATTTAGAGTAGCATTTTAGAGCCATTTATGCTACAGAAGTTTTATTTGATCAAACTTGGAGAGAAAGCTGGAGCACTAAATGTAAGTTACACAGCAAGTAATTAACCTCAATTTTTACTAGAAAGCACTATATTAAATGAGATTCATTCTATTGAACCAGTCAGCTTCAGCAAGCACAAGTAACAAGCATCTGCAGGTAACGCCATCATTGAGATCATTCAGGGCACACTTACACTAATCAGTGTCAAAACGTAAACAAGTGTGGATTGGTTACCAGGGATACAAATGAACAATCTGAGTTTCAACCCTAAGGTTCAGAAGGTATGAGGAGGAAAAGCCCTGTGAACAGCTTGAATGGTATAAGGCAAACCAAATAGGCTTATCTTAGCACTGCAGAGGTTTCCAATATGCACAGTTAGAGTCATTTCGTGACTGCTTGTTTGCAGCTCTAATAGGATCCCTCTGGAATTGGATTATACAGGTAATAGGGGAATAATACGGTGAGGGGTTTGTTACGATTATGACAGCTTCGTTCGGGAAGGAAAAATATATAGTTACAGTTGAAAATACGTTTTCATGACGTCCCGTGTTCAAAAATAAACGGTTTGAAAGTGTTACTTTGAATGGATATCGTTGGAGTTGAAAGTTGTCAGGCTGAAGTTTGAGGAAAAGTTCCCAAAGCCTGTCAAAGTCTAACTTTCTCTCATTGAAGACGGCTCAGCTAAGCTGTTAGCTCAAACAGA
This sequence comes from Sinocyclocheilus grahami, assembly GCF_001515645.1. NCBI lineage: Eukaryota > Metazoa > Chordata > Actinopteri > Cypriniformes > Cyprinidae > Sinocyclocheilus > Sinocyclocheilus grahami. The sequence goes on along the minus strand of NW_015505264.1, from coordinate 2,263,170 downwards.
GTGCTCTACTGGATAAACACTAGCCGAATGACCCCTCAATCACAAATGGGGATGAAATAATGAAAATGAGGGAAATTTCATTGTGTGCCAGTGAAATTAACGTTTGATCAAATAACCTGTTCAGTAAGTTCACCTTCCATACGGCTAATAATTAGCTTCATGAAAGTCTCTGCAAACAATCACCTCTGAACTTTATACATCTGAGAGGCTTAGCCACATGATAAGATGACCACATTTCTGAAATTAAAACCAGGCATATTACTACTTCTTTGCTTAATACATAATTGAAATTTGGAATTAAATAAATCTATGAGTTTGGTTATAACTATGAGGCCTTTATTTACATCCCTGTATATAATCTGTTCTGTCTTGACTTTGTGCTGGCAGCTTGACAGACAGCTAATAGCCTTTAATAAAAAATTTTAATGAATAAAAAATACAATTAAATATAAAATAACCAAATCATTAATATATGGCATAATATATGCCATGATGTATTTTTTATTTATTTAAATAATAATAAGCATGTGCAATATCTAGCACATTGAGTATTATTTCTCTTTTGACACAGTAAAAATGGGGACATTTTCAGAGAAAGGACATCTCCACTTGAGGACAAGCCACAACAAATGGGAACTGTCTCCAGAAAACAAAGATGTCTGGTCATCCTAACATATGACTACGAGGATGGCAACTGTGCTGGCTTTTAATGAAGATTTATGGCAGCGTGGCAGATCATTTCTCAAAGTCCAGATATTACGTTTTTATGAAAATCGTTCGGCAGAATCATAATTCAAACCCCGGAGAGCAGAAGAAAATGAATACACTATAATTCTCTGAGCTGTTCCTCAGTATTTAGGGGATGTTTATAACAGTTCGTTAGGTGAGAGGCGTCTTGAGTGCAGGACTTACAAACACAGCAGATGAACATGCTGTGATAGATGCGGATGCTGCTTTAAAAGCACCGCTGGGTCATTGGATTCACCGCCAGGATTTTATTGCTGGGATATGAGAGGCCATGGGCAGATCTTCCTTTGGCCTTAAAGCACATGAATCATCAGAAAGGAGAGTAACTGGGGATGGTCTGATTGACAAGCTGGAAAATTATTCTATTTTTTTTATGATGCCCCACGAACATTTTACAAATACACTTTTACTTTCCTGTCAAACGGCAACCACAACGCCTATACACCTGTAAAATATACACAGTATAAATCGATAGACAGATAGAATTACTTGTGCAACCACGCATACCTCAAGTAATTTAACTAATGCATGAAGGTAGTGTTTGTAGATGTTATTTAGCATGTGTAACACTGGGCTGTGTACAGATGGGACAGGTACAGACAGCCTATGGCACTCCTCTGATGCCACAGCAGGTCGTCCAAGCAGCCTTCACTTGATGGATGGCTTTTATTTTGCTGTCAGCCTTGAACTATTTTGGTGTTTATCTTATTAGCTTCTCCAGATACACTGTCATTTATCTAAGCCAGTCAAGGCAGAGGAGAGTTTACCACATGTATCATTTAATAATAATTTGTAATTAACTTTCAAAGAGTTTCTGATAGTTAAAATAATTTGTATTACATTTATAGGCCTAATTTTTTATTTGTATTAAGTTTTTTAATATTTTCACTATTTGACCCCCTGTTCATTTCAATGTTTAGGCAACACAGCTTTGACTTTTTTTTTGTAACTATTAATTCATGTTTAATGATATAGTATTAAACATTTCCATTTTAAATAATTACTTTGTGGTGGAAATCACATTTCTAAATGTTTTGAATCTAATGTCCGGATTCTTTGTTTTGTTAAGACTAATTTCACATAGGTAGAATTTTAGGCATTGTAAATACCCACATGTTTTTACATTATTTGTCAAAATTATAGCTTGATTGGAAACTAATAAAAATATTCTAATATTTATAGTACACTAACTTATATAACTCATATAACTGTATATATATATATATATAGATAGATAGATAGAGAGAGAGAGAGAGAGAGAGAGAGAGAGAGAGAGAGAGAGAGAATCGTACATACGTGACCCTGGACCTCAAAACCAGTCATAAGTAGCATGGGTATACTTGTAGTAATAGCCAACAATACATTGTATGGGTCAAAATGATCGATTCTTCTTTTATGCCAAAAATCATTAGGATATTAAACAAAATCATGTTCCATGAAGATATTTTGTAAATTTCCTACCGGAAATATATCAAAACTTAATTTTTGATTAGTAATTTAAAGGCGATTTTCTCATTATTTTGATTTTTCGCACCCTCAGATTCCAGATTTTCAGATAGCTGAATCTCAGCCAAATACAAACCATACATCAATAGAAAGCTTATCTATTCAGCTTTCAGATGATGTATAAATCTCGATTTCATAAAATTGAGCCTTATGACTGGTTTTGTGGTCCAGGGTCACATATATAATAATGTATAATACACAAATACACTACAAGTACTAACACAAGTACACACACTTATATATATAGCTTATATATTTCGTCCTGATTTCTACAAAATAAATATTGAAATATATATTTCATTCTATATTTATAGTCCAGAGAGAATTATATATCTGAATTATATTTGTTTGCATTTCAAGAAACATGAGTGAAATTCAGGGTTTCAAAAACAGCCCAATTGGTACTCAAAACTACCCCAATCGCGTTCTGGGGGAAATTGGCAGTCAAAATCGCTTTAAAATTGCATTATGGGGGATCAAAATCTCCTTCCAGAGGGTTCTACCTAGGTGGAAATCATAATCCAGGGAAGGTGGGAGGTTTCGTTTCAACCTGTGTACTAAACAACAAACCGCAGCATCAGTATAAAAGTATTCCAATTCAGCAGAAAAAAAACTAACGTAAAACGGACTTGGCAACACTGGTGAAATTAGGGAAAATCTGTTGCTATTTCTATTTGTTTTACAAAAAGACAACCTAATAAAGATTCTAGTCTTGTTTGTTTATTATCATTATGCATGTTGTTAATTGGTTTTAAACCAACTAATCCACAAAGACTACACAGATTGCATTGATTTAGTGGGAAATGACGTATCTGGGGATTTGTCTTAGTCTCTGATCGTTCGAACTTTACATTAAGTAGTGAGCAGCTGTAGTCTTCCTAGGCAGTGGAGATGCCTGAGGTCTGAGTGTGTGTAAGAAAGAGAGAGGAAAGCAGCGTCTCAGGAGACTACTTGCTCTTTGACAGATGAATCAAGTCCCAGCATCCTCTCCTAGGGCAGTGCACACTCTCTTCGCTTGATGCCATCAGACTTTCTTGACCTTTGACACACACTCAGTCCATCTGTCATTCTACCTCTCATTCGTTCTCCTTTGAACACCCATAAGAGTGTACTTTCCCTTATCTTTTTTTCTGGAGAAACGGCACTTCATTACAGCTAAAACTCAAGAGATTGAGATTGAGATGCCTTCAGGCGCACAGTTTCACTCATATCCCAGGAGTCCCGTCACTTTAATTATTTTCTTTTAGTAGTGTGCGCAAAGGAAAGGCAGTGCTTAAACAGTTCTTATGATTTTATTTTGTGGTACTGCATGTGGAACAACCAGTCCCTCGAATGAAATCCATTTTTAGCTCAGTTACAAAGTAAACTTTCAAATTAAATCTTTTGGCAACAGACAACAGACGGGTTTGATGCCTGAAGCCGCTCAGGAATCGCAGGCTCAAAGTGAAGCGTCTGAGAGCGTGACATAACACAACAAATGCGAAGTATCTTTCATTGGACAACCTCCCTTGATAACGTGAACATCTGTGTGCAATACTGTTAGCTGATTCATCATGATCAGATGATCTCCTAGTGGAAATAAACTGCAGGGTAAATATAAGTCTAGGTATTATTATATCATTGAGCAGAATTCTCTCGATGAAGTTCTGCAGTGGAATTACACATCTTATTATGACAAAAACAAGAATAGTTGAATATTTAAAGCACATCTTAAATAATCATTTTGTGATGGAAATGATATAGTATATTGGAAATCGCATTTTTCAATAGCTAGCATTTTTTGTGTCTTAAATACACACAATTACTGTTTATAATCATTGTTGTTACTGCTAACATTAGTACAAAATCATTTTTGTTAACAGAAATAAAGCTGAAATTAGATGAAATTTTGTCCTGGCAACTTACTGAAATAAAATTAAAGTTTATTTCTATAGCTTATGTATAAAGATTATTTAAAGGTTTTATTTAAAGTTTAATTTGTACTAAAATTAGTGAAACAAAACATAAGCTAAATAGAAATGCCCCAAAAATAAATAAATAAATAAATCAAATAAAAAAACTTATTTCAATGTGAAAATAAAAGCTCATTTTAAATATTAAATATGTTAAATATTAATATAATCGTATAGAATAGTACATAAGAAAAAGCTAAATAGAAATGTCCCAAAATGACTAAAACTTAAAACTAAAATTAATAAACTTATTAAAATATGAAAATAAAAGCTAATTTTAAATATTAATAAATACTATAATAATATATTAATGATACTAAAATTACACTGTTTTTACACTTTTTTGCATATGTGACCACAATTTGCACAAATATTTGATAGCTACTTAATTTATTTTTAACAATACATTTTCATGTTATAATAATAATAATAAAAATAAATTATTGCAGTATATTGAAGGATTTTCAGACTCTATCTATCTATCTATCTATCTATCTATCTATCTATCTATCTATCTATCTATCTATCTATCTATCTATCATGACAAGTTGGTCAAGTTGGTCATGACAAGCTCTGCTTTTCTAGTTAAAAAATAGTTATATGAAATTCAATTGATTTCAGTTATACTTTTTTACATTCAAATTTAAATTCTGTGTACTACAACCACAAATTCAATTCATATTTAGGAGCTTAAAATGCATTCTAAATTCAATTCTGAATGACGCACAACCCTGGATTAGTTACAATGACCGCTGCGATTTAATCGGCACTTCTCACAATTAGTTAATCGCAGCTGCTGCAGTCGTAATCTTGATTATATTTTCGATTACTTGTGCAGTCCTACATCTGGCTATTTATCAGGTGAAGTTGCTGGCGTTGCGGGACCTGACAGGTCTACCCTGGAGCCACGGCCTGCTGTGTGGATAGCAGCCAAACAGTAGATTTACCTTTAAAAATATTTAAGAATGAAAGGATGGAGCTGCTCAGAATGGATGAACGCGATCCTCCCTTATCTCCATCTTCATGACCATCCCTACAGCAAGGGCAGCGGCTGATTGTGATGAATGGACAAAGAAGCGATGACAAAAAAAATGAGGCTGTCAATCTTTTAGCAGATGCTGTGATCTGTCTATGCCATCTAGGGGACAGTGGACTGCGTCTAGGATACTGAAGGTAAGCAAATCTTCTGCTTACCCGAATGCTAAAAAAACTTTTTATCAACTGTGACTTTCTGCTGTAAAGAAGACATGACAATCAGTGCTGGGAAGAAAACACCTTTAGTAGCATAACAAATTTTAAACCCAATTTGTCTAACAGCCTCTGTACTGAAACAAAGATGGCAGCTCAATTAGTTTTTGAAAGGAAATCTCTTCAAACACATCTGTGGATTTACAGATACAATGTGGATTGATGACAATATAAACCCTTATTTATGCCAGAAACAGGGCGTCCAGGCGGACAGGCTCACAGCTGCCTTGGTCAAAGCATGCATTCTCCCTTGGGGCAACGTCTGCCATGTCTGACTGCATATGTGGCAGACACTGCCAGGGCTGATGTGTCAGTGAGGAAATATAAATAAAGTAGAAGCCCAGAATAAACAGATTTTACCCAGCTGCCAATTAGCACTGGACACAAGACCAGAAGCCTGAGATTACTAGTCAAACAACTCAGTGTTTTTAAAGTTTAATTTAAAGGGATAGCTTCATCTGAAAATGAAAATTATGTCACTATTTACTAAACCGCATGTTGTTCCAAATACATTGTTACCTCTGAAGAATGTAAACAACTTTAAAGTCCAAAACCACCAGGTCTTTTCAAGGTTTGTATCATTAGCATTAGTAGTGGGGACTGTTCAGAAACTCGTTCTGCATATTATGTCAATACACCAGTAGGTGGCGACAAGTGACTGTTTTTATGAGTGAGTCGATTATATCAGTCAAAAGATTTGTTCAAAAAGGCTGACTTGTTCATGATCAACCATTTATTGAGTGAGTCACTGAATCATTCACTCAACCGATTTGTCCAATAAAGCGGATTCATTTAGGAATTAACAAGTGACTTTCTTTGTGACAGAATCATTTAATTATTTCTAAAACCAAAACTGCTTTGCTGCTGCTGTTTTGTTTGGAAATATTTTCAATGGCACTGTAAAAACAGACAAAATTACTGGCAATATTGTGTCTAAAATGGAAGTTCCTCAATATTAACTTATTTAATTGTTGTATAAACTCAATATTACACAATAGTTGTAACTGAACATTTTTGAATAGCAAGGGGCTGTTCACACAGAACATGTTTTTTCGCGACCAACTGCATTTCAATTGTTTTTATATATAAACATGCACTTTTTGAATGTTGCACTCAGGTCTTTTACAGTGCCTTGAACATGACATGGTGTTCTAAAAACGCAGCGCTCAAGTTAAAAGTAGTTTAACTACTAAAAAACATGTCTCCAGACCTAGCATTTTTTCTTCGCAAAATGTAAAAATGTGTTCTTTGTGAAATGCTGGCTTGTGCACATTTTAAAAATCTGAAAGGCAGATAGATCCTTACGATGATAACACACTCTTGTGTGATATTGCTTTAATATCTCTTGCATTGACCACTTTCACTGTCTTTTTGGTAGCCATGGTCACTATAACTATAACTATGAAAAACCTGAATAAAAAAAAAAAGTTTTGGAATGACATGAGAATTTTAATTTTCAGGTCAACTATCCCTTTAAAAGCATGACCAAAATAGAAGCCCCACTCCAGTGGCCTAACAGCAGCAATCTGAATATAGTGGATAACTCTAGATTCTGATTACAGATCAACTAGATATCAGGGCCCAGAGCTCACAGCAGCAGGTGCACAATGCAACCATGGCCTAGTCTTGTAATCAAGCCCTAGCATGTTTTGGGACCAATACCATTTACACCATTAAACAACAGGTGATAAGCCAAGGGACATGGTTTGTGACATATCTGGCCCGAGTAAAATAAAATGAGATGAGCGATAAGTAAAGGGCAAATGTAATGAATCAGGCAAGACAGGTAATTCATCCTAACTCTATAGGACGTACTAATGAACACAGGGAGGCCATGCGTCCCAGTAGACCTCTCCTTTTTGTGAGCATTCCCACCACCTTCATCTCTCTCTCATTTCCTTTCTTTAATGGGATTTGTGGCTCCCTTGCAGCAAAAGAGCTCCCATGCTGAACCTCATACATGAACATACGTATAATAGACCAGAAATATAGTGATCAATAGAGCTATTCAGCAATTTTCAGTCTGAGTGGGTTCTGTGTGGGAGTCTTTTTTTCTCCTAACTAATGGAATCCAATGAAATCTATTTCCATAGATACACTAAGTCTTAGAAACATTACCTAAAACTGCAGCATTTTTCTCTAACAACATCTTTGAGAATTCTGGATTTTTTTTTCTCATTTTGTCTCTCATAGTTGAGGTATACCTATGATGAAAATTACAGGCCTCTCTCATCTTTTTAAGTGGGAGAACTTGCACAATTGGTGGCTGACTAAATACTTTTTTTCCCCACTGTAGGTAGAAATAAACCTCAGATATAAAAGTATGTCAGAGAGTTAGTCTTCTCCAGATATAATAATTTGAGATTTCACACAGCTAAATAAGGAGGCACACCATCTAGACCTCAATGTAGGTCAGGGAACCAAACTGATGCTATCCATACTGAACCAGTTCATTATAAACTGTCTGAGGTCAGTATGATTTTTTTAAAGGGGTCATAGGATGCCCATTTTCCACAAGTTGATATGATTCTTTAGGGTCTTAATGACAAGTCTGTAACATAGTTTGGTTAAAATGTCTCAATGGTAGTGTAAAAAACAGCTTTTTTTACCCTGTCAAAAACAGCTCTTTTCAGATCAAGCCGTTTTTGTAGCATTTTCCTTTAAATGTTAATGAGCTCTGCTGACCCCGCCCCTCTCTTCGGAGCTGCTCTCAGAGAGACTGTTTACATTAGCCGCATTCATCATGAAACTTGCTAATTAGCACATTATTAGGAAAGGCAATTTGCAAAGATTCATTACAAAACATTATACTCACTTCTGTAGATGAGGCTGGCGAACATAGACGCATTTATGTAGATCGGGGGTGCATTCCCTTCAGAAATAATGTAATCCACTGCGAATTCAGCGGCTCAGATGTCGGGAGTAAATGACGACTGCTA
>NW_015505264.1:2154780-2252497 GCF_001515645.1 Sinocyclocheilus grahami | reverse complement strand
TTGGTGATTTCTTTTAGACTTTTCCACACTGATGCCGAGTCACTGGAAGAGAATTTAATCTTTATTTTTTCAGAATAATTCCTCTTTGCCACTCTGATCTCCTTTTCCATTGTGTATTTAGCCTGTTTATACAAGACATTATCCCCCTTCCTGTGAGCATCTTCTTTGGCCTGACGGAGCTGTCTGAGTTTTGCAGTGAACCATGGTTTGTCATTGTTGTAGGTTAAATGAGTCCTGCTAGGAATGCACATACAGTGGGGCAAAAAAGTGTTTAGTCAGCCACCAATTGTGCAAGTTCTCCCACTTAAAAAGGTCTGTAATTTTCATCATAGGTATACCTCAGCTATGAGAGACAAAATGAGAAAAAAAGTCTAGAAAATCACATTGTAGGATTTTTAAAGAATTTATTGGTAAATTCCTCGGTAAAATAAGTATTATTTATATCTATTATATTATATCTACAAACAAGCAAGCTTTCTGGCTCTCACAGACCTGTAACTTCTTCTTTAAGAGGCTCCTCTGTCCTCCACTCTTTACCTGTATTAATGGCATCTGTTTGAACTCGTTATCAGTATAAAAGACATCTGTCCACAACCTCAAACAGTCACACTCCAAACTCCACCATGGCCAAGACCAAAGAGCTGTCAAAGGACACCAGAAACAAAATTGTAGACTTGCACCAGGCTGGGAAGACTGAATCTGCAATAGGTAAGCAGCTTGGTGTGAAGAAATCAACTGTGGGAGCAATTATTAGAAAATGGAAGACATACAAGACCACTGATAATCTCCCTCGATCTCGGCCTCCACGCAAGATCTCCCCCCGTGGGGTCAAAATGATCACAAGAATTGTGAGCAAAAATCCCAGAACCACACGGGGGGACCTAGTGAATGACCTGCAGAGAGCTGGGACCAAAGTAACAAAGGCTACCATCAGTAACACACTGCGCTGCCAGGGACTCAAATCCTGCAGTGCCAGATGTGTCCCCCTGCTTAAGCCAGTACATGTCCAGGCCTGTCTGAAGTTTGCTAGAGAGCATTTGGATGATCCAGAAGAGGATTGGGAGAATGTCATATGGTCAGATGAAACCAAAATATAACTTTTTGGTAAAAACTCAACTTGTCGTGTTTGGAGGAGAAAGAATGCTGAGTTGCATCCAAAGAACACCATACCTACTGTGAAGCATGGGGGTGGAAACATCATGCTTTGGGGCTGTTTTTCTGCAAAGGGACCAGGACGACTGATCCGTGTAAACGAAAGAATGAATGGGGCCATGTATCGTGAGATTTTGAGTGAAAACCTCCTTCCATCAGCAAGGGCATTGAAGATGAAACGTGGCTGGGTCTTTCAGCATGACAATGATCCCAAACACACCGCCCGGGCAATGAAGGAGTGGCTTCGTAAGAAGCATTTCAAGGTCCTGGAGTGGCCTAGCCAGTCTCCAGATCTCAACCCCATAGAAAATCTTTGGAGGGAGTTGAAAATCCGTGTTGCCCAGCGACAGCCCCCAAACATTACTGCTCTAGAGGAGATCTGGATGGAGGAATGGGCCAAAATACCAGCAACCGTGTGTGAAAACCTTGTGAAGACTTACAGAAAATGTTTGACCTCTGTCATTGCCAACAAAGTGTATATAACAAAGTATTGAGATGAAATTTTGTTATTGACCAAATACTTATTTTCCACCTTAATTTGCAAATAAATTCTTTAAAAATCCTACAATGTGATTTTCTGGATTTTTTTTTCTCATTTTGTCTCTCATAGTTGAGGTATACCTATGATGAAAATTACAGGCCTCTCTCATCTTTTTAAGTGGGAGAACTTGCACAATTGGTGGCTGACTAAATACTTTTTTTCCCCACTGTAGGTAGAAATAAACCTCAGATATAAAAGTATGTCAGAGAGTTAGTCTTCTCCAGATATAATAATTTGAGATTTCACACAGCTAAATAAGGAGGCACACCATCTAGACCTCAATGTAGGTCAGGGAACCAAACTGATGCTATCCATACTGAACCAGTTCATTATAAACTGTCTGAGGTCAGTATGATTTTTTTAAAGGGGTCATAGGATGCCCATTTTCCACAAGTTGATATGATTCTTTAGGGTCTTAATGACAAGTCTGTAACATAGTTTGGTTAAAATGTCTCAATGGTAGTGTAAAAAACAGCTTTTTTTACCCTGTCAAAAACAGCTCTTTTCAGATCAAGCCGTTTTTGTAGCATTTTCCTTTAAATGTTAATGAGCTCTGCTGACCCCGCCCCTCTCTTCGGAGCTGCTCTCAGAGAGACTGTTTACATTAGCCGCATTCATCATGAAACTAATTAGCACATTATTAGGAAAGGCAATTTGCAAAGATTCATTACAAAACATTATACTCACTTCTGTAGATGAGGCTGGCGAACATAGACGCATTTATGTAGATCGGGGGCGCATTCCCTTCAGAAACAATGTAATCAAATCAAACAATGTAATCACACAATGACGTCACACAGACAGGCATCTGAGATCAGCTCAATTTGAGAAAGGGGAAAACATTTAACCAGATTAAACAAAAAACACTGGATGGATTTTTATTATTATAGGGTGGTTGTGTACACACACTGCCAACACACATTTCAGTTCAAACAACTTGTAAAAGTACATGTAGCATCCTATGACCCCTTTAAAAATATTAATGTTTTTAAAAGATGTCTCTTATGCTCACTAAGACTGGATGTATTTGATTAAAGTATTTTAAAATGTAATTATTCCTGAGATTTCTATATAATTATTCATGTTGAAAACAGTTTAATATTAATATTTTTGCTCAGCATTTTTGTAGAAAACCTAAATATATTTTCCGCCCCCAAAGAACAGCATTCATTTAAAACAGATGTTTTCTAACATTACAAATGTCTTTACTGTCACTTTTGGTTAATGCATCCTTGTTGACTAAAAGTATTCATTTATTTAAATTTAAATGATAATGTTTTGACTAACCTCAAACCTTTAAACAGTAGTGTACATATGCATATTAAATTATTATATTATATTAATCCACAAATAGAAAAGGTTGTAGCGCCAAACACTCGTCCAAAAATCCAGTCGGCAAATAATATAAGCATAATAGTGCGTAGATCCAAAAAATAAAAGATGAAAGAGATCCGCTCTTGTCCAAATTCAGCTCAAAAGGCTTATTTCATTTATTGCTCAGAGGTCACAAAAATATGTGCAAAAAAGTGCAGAACGTTTTCGGGTTTTTATAAGGTTTTTTAAATAATTAAAAAAATAATAATAATGGAAGGAAATATGTGTGGGACCCTAAAAAGTACTTGGGTATGATGTTTACTTATTGTATATAAAAACTGATGTTAAGAACTTTTGTTGGAGTCATGAGATTTTTATTGGTATATATTTCTATGTATATTTTGTTGATATAGTATATGGATCATTTTGGATGATTTGTAAATGTATTTGCTGTATTTTGTTATATTTTTGTATATATATGTGTATTTTTTGTATCTTCGTGATATTAGGTGTATTATACATGGTTTAATGAGCGTAGGTGTTGCTTGGTAGCACATGGCACTGAGGAAGGGTTAATCCTTGAAAACGTTCTGCACTTTTGCACTTTTTTGCACATATTTTTGTGACCTCTGAGCAATAAATGAAATAAAATTTTTGAGCTGAATTTGGACAAGTGCGGATCCCTTTCATCTTTGCATCTTTATATTATATCAATGAAATTGAAACAGCAGCTACAAAGCAAGCGTGTTTGTACTGAAAAGAATGACATCCCAAAGAATGCATCCCAATTTGCATACTATTGCACTTCTCTATTCCATTTTGTTGCATAAATAGTGAGAGTAGTGTAAATATTCCAAAAAGAAAAAGTGCATTTAAAATACATGAGGATGCACATAAATACACCAGATGGTAGAGTAAATGGTGAGTATGTCATTTAGGAAACAACTAATGACTTAATTTAAATACTCAAGGCAAAGCATTTTAATGTTTTTAGCACCTGGTTAACCTAAATTTTTTGCTTTGAAATATTGTGTTCCTGAGAGATACTACGCCTGCTAATTGTTCAGCATTGTGCAGCAGCTGACCAAGCACTCGCTCAAACAACCAGCAGACAGCCCATGATTGTCAGTGTAAATGTACTGTCACACTGTTATAGAATTTAAATGACTTTATAAACTGCTTAAAATACTCTATAAAGTCCAAGGCATGCAACCACAACATTGACGACTTGAAAAAATTAGAAAAAGGCATTTTATAAATTGCCAACGAACAGAATAGAGACCTGGTTATGTCATTTCTTCAGTTAGTGACAGCTGGAATAATGAGGTGTTAGCTTGTCTATTTGGTATGCGCTCTAACCTTTCTCTCGCTCTTCATATTTCTCTCTCTCTACCCCGGGGCTGTTTTAGGAAAGTAGACACCATTTCACTTATACAGGGTCCATTTCCCTAGAGCCGTTGCCCTCTTATGACAACTGAAATTGTTATCGGGAGGAATCTAGTGAAATATTGAGCCGTAGAACGGTTTGCACAGGTATACCTGTTTTTATCACTTTTTAATACTTTTGCATATTAGCGCTCCACCATGAGGACTTGACGGAACTGCATGAAGAATATCTAGGCCTATATATAGACAGGACATCCATGGTGAGGGGTTGACTGACAAACTCCCTGGCCACCGCTTCACTCTGTGGACTTTCTGCATAAATATTTAGTGCAGGAGAGATGAGGAAGAGCCAGGAACTGCAGTCAGGCCATATCGATTTCATCTAAGTCTTGCAGCTGGGTGAGTTTCTCTGCTTTTTTCAGGATGAAATCGTGCAAAATTTGAGATAAGTTGAAGGCCCTATAGAGTTAGGTCACATTTCCATGCAAACATCTTGAGGATTCACTGAATTATGCAAAGATGTGAATGAATATCGTAGGAAAACAATCATAAATAATAATAATAATAAGTCATGGCAATAGGTGCAGAGGTTCATTAAATGAGAAACGACTGACTGTGCCAAGAGAGTTCAGCAAAAGCAACTCAAGCAGAAAAAGGAGAGTCATGGGTATCGTTTGCTAACAGGAAGCTAGTTTACATTCATATGTCGTACGAAGGCTGAACAAATGAATATGATGACGACTCCTGACACACATCAGGATAATAATGTCTTCAGAGATGCAATGTTGTGTACAAGTTATGAAGTTATTATGAAAATGGGCTCTCTTTCTGATTAACATATTTGAAGATGATGTGAATTTGAGATGATGCAATCCAACAAGGTTTCTCAAGAGCCCAAACTGTGTCACCCAGAAATAAAGTTATTTCAATTTTCCATTGACATTGCTCCATCTCTGTTGTCAATATTCATTTAGAAGGTCTCGGCAGACCACCGACACACTACCAACCACTAAGAGTTTATTAACTGGATGTTAGCATGGCAGGTACTGACATCCAGAAATAACCTCCAAGCCTCATTTGTACCTCTGGAAATCTCATTTACCCCTTTTCTCCTTGCATACTCTTGTGCTAATTACTTAAAGACTCTAATTAATTAACTTTTCTCTTCTCACAACCCATCATTGCCCCCTTCCTTCCTCAGCAGACCCCAGATGTTGGACCACTGAGACGCAGCTGCTGTATTCTCTGCCTGAAAAACGTTTTAATGATGAGCCCAGGGGCGGATTCCCCAGATGATCTGCTGCTCACAACACTCATGTTCAACACGAACCGAAGGTCACTTGATAGAGCGATGGAAGAGAGACAAGAAAGAAGAGGAATGAAGGAAAGTCTCTACATCCAAAAGTCTGGCTATATCCTCTCAACTTCACTCTCCATCTCCATTTCATTCGTAGTCTTGCAAAGCCACGCTTTTTAAAGTCTGGTTCACAGACTGCATCATATTCTACACATAAATCACTCACTTAGAGAGGAAGAGACCTGTCTAGACAAAATGTAAAGCGACCAACCACAGACTGTTTTGTTTTTATGTGCCATTTAGGGGTGGGATTATTTCTGTAAATTTTTTCTATATTTTTCATTTTAATTTCTGTTTTAGTTTTCATGAACTATAATAACCCTGCATCAAAGACTCTTTAAAGTAAAGTTAGTTCAGAACTATTTTTATTTTTGTAATTGATTTTAAATCCATTTTTGTATGTGAAAATGTTTCTTATATTTATTAATGTATAATTTATTTCACTTTTATAATTTAGCATTTAATGAATTATATGCAATATATAATGATATAATTAATGAAATTGTAATTTATTAAAAATGTTTTATTATTTATGAAAATTGTTTATGATTTATAACATAATATATAATTGTATATACCTTTTATTTAACGATTTTAAAATGGACTTTTAGGTGTCCTTATTATTTATTTCACTTTTCATCTCTATGCATCACTCTGAATTACCAGTGTGTGATACTATAAATGCACATACTATAAAATAAATAAAACCCTTACCTTACTTAAGAGTTCTTTAGAGTTCACTTGGCAGCTATCTTGAATAACACCCCTGGGAGGCTATTTTCTACGAAGGCACTAGGCTTACAAGTACAGCTTCTCCTATTTAAATGGGGGAAAGACCGAAATGTCCAAAACTGTTTGTCAAAATTATGTTTCAGTAACATATTACAAATTACTCATGTTACAAAGAATTCTGACTGCAGTGGTACAATATTTTTTGCTTTTTCGAGTGAAATGATACTAAAACATACCTCAACATTTGCCTCTTTTTGTCACGCTCCCCTGCGTTCCCTCTTATTGACTGTGCTGGATCAATTAACACAGAAACAGTAACAGGGGGTATAAAGTCTGCTGGATCTGCAGAAATTGTGCTGAGTTTAGTCTAAGAAGTCCAGCCGGGTCATATCAGGCTTTGAGTTGTAGTGTCTTACGGAGCAGCAGGTCTGGTCCCAGCTGACCACGCAGCCTGTACCAGCTTCAACTGGGCTCATTATTACTGGACTGCAGATCTAGCTGGAAGGAAAGGACACAGCAAGCCTTGGTCTTTCTGCGACAGCAGAACATTAAATCCTGTGCTACAGCCATTAAAACAGTATTAATGCCTACACAGTACGCACAAACAAATATTTGTCCTACACACACCCCCATAATGAGAAAACACAGCAATTACTGTGAACAACTGACAACAAGTTGTCCTACAGAATGTTGTTTCTTCTAAAGAAGGTGCATAGGAAATTAACCTTTACATTTGCAAACATAGAGTTCTCAGTAGAGACAGCAGTCTTAAGTCTGAAACTGAAAATATATTTCTATATTTCTGCAGCATCTTGTGCATAATAATGTGTAATTGACAAAGTCTAAAAATGATCCTAACAATATCAGACACCAAAGTATGAATGAATCAGTGTTAGTTTCAATAATATGTCAGCATATGGCAACTGTAATATATCAGTGTATCATCATACTATTACTATTGCTCATGGGTTAGGGATGTCAGCATACCCTAGCAACACTCTGAGCACATTAGCAACCTCTGGTAAACACCTACAACACACATATATTGTGTTTACCTAGCATTGTTTACCTATAGTATTAGAATGGGCAAAGATTTCCTTTAGGAAAATTCAAATTTATATAACTACTGTTACACTTGGACTACTGTGTCAATAATCTGACTCTATGTGTGTATATAAAGACTTGGTAATGGAGAGGGTTCTGCAAAGAGTAATGAAAACAAAAGAGTATATCAATTACCTTAGAAATCTTTCTTCAATTTTGTGTTAGTGTTCGTCCTCCAATTTGTTTGCTAGATATCAGATAACAAAGTTTGAATCCATTTGCAAAATCTAAAGGCAATCTCAAACTAATAGAAAAAGTTAAGGGCTATATCGGTAGGCGCAGGTGTGGGGCCGTTCTCACTGATAACGATTTGCAGTAAGAACATCTATAAGAACAGCAACCTGGTGACTAGAGATAAAATCACTCTATTGTGATAGTTCATAAAGATATTGGGCCTCACAGCCTTTCAGACAACTTGCTCAAAGGTAACAGGAGGGTGATCGATCTGTTTGTTTTTGCCCTCCAGCACTCACACAGGGTCATCATCTAAAATAATTTCATTGAACACACTCACCTTTACAGTAACTCTCAACATCTTCCTTCAAGCAACTGTCTTCTCACTCAAGAAATCCTGTGACCACAGGACCGATGGCAACGCTGTATGTACCTATTCAATAAACATTCTTCTTACCTAAAAAAACAGGGACGTGACTGACAAGCAAATGTACATAAAATAGATTTACCAAAGCAGAATTATTAATCATATTCTGCCCTTCCTCTGTGCCAGCAGTAGGCCTACGAACTGCTACACAAAGATGGACACTCAGTTTAATAGGAAAGCAGCAGTGCACCCACAGCCCACACCAATCTCACATCACCACCTGCATTTCACATCAGGCTGCAGTAAATTATCAAATGCGACATGATACGTCATTAAATTTTGGAAAGGAAACTCGCAAAGATTAACCTGTTGTCTCAGTATATGTAAATTCGTACAAGAGAGAATTCAATTCATTACCCATCTACATGTGAGCACAAATACAAACACACACAAGCACACA
Organism: Sinocyclocheilus grahami; assembly: GCF_001515645.1. Lineage (NCBI taxonomy): Eukaryota > Metazoa > Chordata > Actinopteri > Cypriniformes > Cyprinidae > Sinocyclocheilus > Sinocyclocheilus grahami. The sequence continues at coordinate 2,243,910 of NW_015505264.1, read as the reverse complement.
CACCCTCCCACCACACACTCAAACACAATCATGCACACATATATCTGCTCTCATATAGTATACATGTATACATGCCTACAGTTTTATATGACCTAATAAATAAATATAGACTGTAAGCATTGAAATAAATGATAAAATCTGAAGACTATTTAATATTTCTGTTCAATAAAACCATTCAAGTGTAAATTATATCATGATTTTAATAACACATATAAAATAAGGCACAATATATATAGGCCCATAGGCTGAATTATACCCTTATATGCATGACGTCTACTGTAGTGGACAGGCATATTTTCTTTCGCAGAAAAAATTGTACAAGAAAAATATTGTTAAAATCTGGATGAAATTATTTAACACTTATTGCCGAGGTACATGGTGCATTCCCTTTTCCTGCCGCCATTTTGAATATATTATGCAATATCTCAAAACAAAAAAAATAGATAAAAAGACAACAATTAAATGGAATCGTAGACAACACTTTGGGGGTTCGCCAGTTGGTGGTTGGGACACGATGCTACATCTTAAATGGTTCAAAATGGCTTCCAAATAGCTGTCCACTGTAGTGACCACAATGCATCAGAGGGCTAAATTGAAAAAGAATAAAAAACGATAGCAGTTCCGAGACACGATCGCCTGCTGTTCGATTACTTATTCTTTTGAACCGATTCTTTTCTCTTTTTTTGAATGATTCATTTGTGAATTCGATAATTACTAATAATGTCAGACTGGGCTCTAAGTTATTTAAACTCTATCCGGTGGAACATTAGACCCTTCGGTCTTTAAATAGGTATTTTCATCATGAAGATGGAGTAGCCTAGCCTACATAAAAAGTTAATAAAAATAAACAGAAGAGAGGGAAAAGGATATGCATTAAATATGCTTCTTTTCTAATGCAGAAATACTCAGGGAGGAATTAAAATGCATCCAACACTTACCACCGCTGCTGTTTAAAGTCTGGAAAAAGACCCCAATGTAGTCTGCACAGTACAGTGACTTCTTCACTTGGCCAGAGTCTCAGCTGTGGCTACACATTTTTTAAGCAGGAAGGAATGAAACTTTGTTTTATGAAGGCAGAAGCTGAGGTATTTAGAACAAACGCTTAGGGATAGTTCATCCATAAATTAAACTTTTGTCAGCATTTCACCTTCATGTTATTCCAAACCTGTATGAGCTTCTTTCATGTGTGGAACAGGAAAGAAGATATTTTGAAGAAAGCTGTGGACCAAACTATCTAATATTTAGATAAAACAAACATTAAAAAATTAAATGGATGTTTTATTTTATAGTTTCATTATAGATAAATCAAACAACAAGACTAAGTTCAGTATCCTGTTAATTATATTAGTAAGTCATTTTCTTTTCTTGAAAATACCTGGGTTAAATTTGGATTTTGAGACAAAAGACAAAAATACCTTTATAAGCTGAGCACACTGGTGGTATATCCACTAATAATATGTCTGCAGAGACTTGTCTCAAAGGTGCACTTCACTTTTGCTTTTTCACTTTTGAGTATCATGCGTCTGTCCTATTAGCAAAATAAAAAGTTAATAAAAATAAACAGAAGAGAGGGAAAAGGATATGCATTAAATATGCTTCTTTTCTAATGCAGAAATACTCAGGGAGGAATTAAAATGCATCCAACACTTACCACCGCTGCTGTTTAAAGTCTGGAAAAAGACCCCAATGTAGTCTGCACAGTACAGTGACTTCTTCACTTGGCCAGAGTCTCAGCTGTGGCTACACATTTTTTAAGCAGGAAGGAATGAAACTTTGTTTTATGAAGGCAGAAGCTGAGGTATTTAGAACAAACGCTTAGGGATAGTTCATCCATAAATTAAACTTTTGTCAGCATTTCACCTTCATGTTATTCCAAACCTGTATGAGCTTCTTTCATGTGTGGAACAGGAAAGAAGATATTTTGAAGAAAGCTGTGGACCAAACTATCTAATATTTAGATAAAACAAACATTAAAAAATTAAATGGATGTTTTATTTTATAGTTTCATTATAGATAAATCAAACAACAAGACTAAGTTCAGTATCCTGTTAATTATATTAGTAAGTCATTTTCTTTTCTTGAAAATACCTGGGTTAAATTTGGATTTTGAGACAAAAGACAAAAATACCTTTATATGCTGAGCACACTGGTGGTATATCCACTAATAATATGTCTGCAGAGACTTGTCTCAAAGGTGCACTTCACTTTTGCTTTTTCACTTTTGAGTATCATGCGTCTGTCATATTAGCAAAATATCTGACGTATTATCAAAAGCATTTTACATAACAGTGGGTCTCCCGTGCCATGAGCAAAGACATACATTTCTCATCTTCACAAGCACAGAGTGAAGATTTTGTCTGCAAAAGAGAAATCCTTTTGATTATCGAGAGCAGCGACAGGGAAATAGCCATTGCTTCATTGTTTTCCTGCTTTTCTTTACACCAGAACACGTGCCAACATGCAAACAACAGTCAAGCTACGCTGCGAGCATGGCATGGATCCATTATCCTGACAAATCAAACCCGTTTGACAGCCAGTAATCACACAGATTGAGTCTGTGTGCGAACGATAGAGGACCTTGGAGAGGTTCTTCCCCCCTGCTTTTCTGCATTCAGAAATCTGTTTAATCTACCCCACCTTTGAGGACACAAAGTGAGCCGAAAGAACTCTTCAAAAGCCACAGTGTTTCTGCCGAGGTCCCTGAGGGCCAGACGGCCATTTGTACTGTGAACGTGGCGCGTGAAGGAAGAGCTGCGTGTGAATTAATGAGAGGCCGACAGCGAGATCACGCATACAGAGAGGGCTCTGGATCTGCACTAGACAACAGCGTCCTTGAGAGCCGCTCAACAGTCAGCTACAACATTACCATTTCCTTCTCCCCGCTTGCTGTCTGTATGAATAAATCATGGGTTTGGGCTGGAGTACGCATTCACAGATTTTAAATGATCAGACTGTTGCATGGGGTTTGATGTGCACCTTCATCTCCGCATGCTTCAATTTTTTCCCCCGCCTGGACATTCATCAGACGGCGTCTCTCTTCTTTAATCACACGGCGGAGCATTTCATGGTCATTTCTGGTCATGCTTGACTAAACAACTTTTATTTGCTGTATATATTTTAATATTTCAGATTTGTCTTGGTTGCTGCATGTTCACATGCCTGATGTCATCAACCTGATCTCATGAGAAAATGTAGCTATTTTATCAGGTGATGGTTTCATATAAATTCGTAACAATTAGATTTGTATGGACAACGTGTTAGTGAGCATGTTTGCTCTTATGTCTGAATAAGCCATAAATTCGCTAGTGTATAAAATTGTGTGTTTGATGTCACTATAGAAATACTCCCCTTTAGTAGAAATAGTGTGTGAGGGGTGTGCTTACCGGAGATGAGGGGGCACATTGGCCTAGGTGGCCAGGCCGGGATAGCCAATATATCCACAGACATGCTGCTGTGAGCATGCAAGAAATATTGCTAGATCTATACAGGTGGAGCTGGGGAAGGTGGAGGGTTCTTGAAGTGCGCAGCAAGCACTAGCCAAGTATTTGAATGTTGAGCAACAAGCTTATTGGCTGCTGATGTGAAAAGAAACCATGTGAATAATGATGCCATTATATTAGATTGAGTTAGAACATACCAGCCTGTGCCATCTAGAGTTTCATGATATAACTTTGCATTTATTGTTAATGTGAAGTAAAACTAAAGCTATTAAAAATCAATTTCAATAGCTTCAAATAAATTATAAAAAAAATATTAAATGAAAAACTGAAGAAATAAGGTTATCTGAAATTACTAATAGTTAAACTGAAATAAAAATAAAGTTAAATAGAGATTAAAAACTAATAAAAAGTTACGAAAGCACATAAAATGGTAAAACTTCAACTAAAATTTTAATTATAAATGAAAATATAAAATAAAAGCTGATTCAAAATATAATAAATACTACAATAGCATAGAAAAATACTGAAATAACTGGCTAACAAATTCAAGCTTAACTGTATATAAATTACAAATCTAACATTACATATTTACATAGCCACTTTATTCTGTTTCTTAACACTCTGATGCATAATGTCTACACAAAAGAAAATATTTTAAAAATCTACGTTAACCATAGTGTGATTCATCTAGACCACCATGAGTGACCTTTGACCCTATATGACATCTTATTTTATGTTTTTATTTATGACAACAAATGCAACATCAGTTACCTTCGGAATATTTACCGTGATAATGATCTGACACATAACTCTCTCAAAATACTTATCGAAACAAAGAGTGAGAGACAAATCTGAGAATGATTATGTTCTTGTTGTGAAGAAAAATTAAACATTGATCTTTCCTTCTTTGTGATATAAAAATTCATGCATCAGTGGATTGAATGAAAACAGTGTTGTCGTTTCGCCTTTATTTAATATTAGTTCTCTATGAACTTGTGAGAACAGGAAATTTCACTAATCTATAATTCACAATGGCTGAAAAAAACCCCCAATGAAGCAGCTCTGAGTGCTAAATTAGGTTCCTGCATATACAAAATTAGGGTATGAATATTTAAAATACAATTACAACTAAGTAATGTAATAAGATCATCAATAAAATCCAACATCTTTACTCTGAATCCTGAAAACAACATTTAAAAAGGCTTAAAAGGGCATTACTTCTATAGATTTTGCTTCAAGTATTTTCTTCTCAGTAAATAACATACACATAAAAAGTAAACTTTATCAAAGTGAAAAAAGAAAAAAAACGGAATAAAAGACATTAACATTTAAACTACCATGGTTATGTATAAAAATAAAAAGCCTGCAGTGACTGAACTATGGTGCTTTTCAATTTAGCTAATATTTCACAAATAAGATTAAATAGAAAAATCCCTCTGAGGAACAAATTAGCATCACAATGATCTTCTAATCATTTTCCTATTCCCACCCCCTGAATTCTTCACAGATGTATTTTAATCACTGCTTGTGAGATTAATGTAATTGAACTTTTTCATATCCCAGAGCCTAGCACACATTCTCACACATGACATTTAGGCACTATAAAAGAACAGCTGCTGAAGAGAAATGGTGTGCTGACCCAGTTTGACTCGCAACGATTCAAACCTTTTCAACTGAGGAACCTGAGGTCAGACATAATAGAGCCATTTAGGAGCAGTTTTGACTGCTCATTGGGAAATCTCTGAAGATGTTGTGCTCTGATGAACAGCAAAGGCATTCAATGACAGAAATCTTTTACGAGAGCGCTGCGCTCTGGGAGTCTGCTTTGGAAATGGCCTGGAAAGGGGCACCAAAGGACATTGAAGACACAAGCATGAATGTTCAAATCTGGGCAGAGAGCTACTTTTTGTTTTTTATAAATGTGGATAAATATTTAAGCATATAAATATGACACAGTGTTTATAATCATTCACCTCGATATGATATATTTTTAGTGAAACAAGATATTCAATGAGAAATAGGTAAAAGGCAAGAGATGATTTTATCATAGGCAATGGATGGGTAGTGACTGGATGGTGAAAAGAAGGGATACACCCTGAATAAATATAAAAATAAAACACTAAAAACTAAAAAAATTCCTTTTAAATTTTACAAGTGAATTTAGATATACAGGATGAGAACGATTATTAATGTTATAGATTATATTTAGCATTGTTATTGAATTTTTAGCATTTTATGTGAGCATTAGTGTATGGCAAATAATACTGTATAAATGTAAAAATAGAGAAAATTAGAATTGCACAATTAAATATAATTATTGTAAAAAAAAAAAGATTCTTTTTTTAGATGACATTTAATAGTGTTGTTAAATTATTAGTGCTTTTAAGTGAGGATTATATTATAGCTGTTATTTTTAAATATACAAATATGGAACATTAGAATTGCACAATTAAATATATTGTACAGTATGAAAAAGATTATTATTTTTTAGATGATATTTAAGTGTTATAAAAATGTTTGAATTAAATGAGCATTAAATTACAGCAAAAACATGTAAATGGGAAAATGAGAACTGAGAAATTAATTATAACTTACAATATAAAAAATTATTATTATTAACTTTTTTTAGATTACATTTAACAGTGTTATTTAATTATTAGTGCTTTTAAGTGAGCATTAGATTACAGCTATTAATTTTTCAATGTAAAAATACGGAAAATTAGAATTGCACAATTAAATATATTGTACAGTATGAAAAGGATTATTATTTTTTAGATTACATGTAACAGTGTTATTAAATTATTAGAGTTTTTGGAAACGGAGTGTAAATGTGGAAGTCCTTCAAAGATTTATTTTTGCCCCCTCTATAGGACCAGCGACTAGTCGATGTCAAGCTTAAGTGAGCGTGTAGTGATAAATCGTTCATGATAAGAATAGGAACATGTTTTATAAAAGTAAAATTTTGACTTCATCTTGACAGTTCTCTGTTGAACTGTATCAGGGAGCTGCATTTCTGTTCATGAAACTGTATTGAAATATAGTAATATCTTTCTTTTGGATAACCACAGCAGTGTGTGCAGCCTCCAGTGCTTTTGATTAATAGTGCACATAGAATCAGGACAGAATGTTTCCCTACTCTATATCTCGCTTTCATGTGGCATTTGTACTTGCTTAAATGTTCTTTTGGGTGCGCGTGTCTTTGTATGCTGTGGCACGGTGGAGATAAGCGGTGAGCTGCGGTGGGCTTACTGAGCTGTGGGGTGGTAGGGTGCCAGTGCGCCACAGCGGACGGCCCAGCATGCCAGTGCTGCTCCTCTCCCGTACGTCTGACTGGAGCCAGTCACTGCGGGTCACTGGCGTCTAATCTGTCACTGAGGGCATCTGGCTCCTGCCGCAGAGAAGCACATCAGCAGATGGCTCTCTCTATCAACTGGCAGTAACACAGAGAGAGAGAGAGAGAGAGAGAGAGAGAGATTGGGTGGGCGTATTTTGTCACAAATACAAATAAAGACAAAAAAGACAAAAATTTAATATGGTGATGATATCCGTATACTGCAAAACAAGCTGAGTTTAATATTTTCTGCAGTCAGAGAAATTACATTTCGATTGTTTGAATTCAAGCTCATTCATTAAAAAATGTATTAGTGCTGGGCAATGATTAATTACGATTAATAGCATCCAAAATAAAAGATTTGTGTACATAATATATGTGTTTGTACTGTGTATATTTATTATGCATGTATATATTTAAGAAAAATATGTTAGATTTATATATTAATATATTGATATTTAATATAAATTATATGAATATAAATATACATGTAAATACATGCAAATATTTTCAAAATGTATACTGTATGTGTGTCTTTATATATACATAATAAATATACACAGTACAAACAAAAAACTTTTATTTTGGATGCGATAATCGTAATTAATCGTTGCCCAGCACTAAAATTAACATGTAATTAATATAAATGTAAATAAATCCTAATTAATAATTACAATTAGAAAGACAAATAATAATAATAATAATAATAATGTCAAAATGTTCTTGAATTTCTGTAGCTGATCATCATTTAATTGAATTATGAATTACTCATTAATACTGCAAAACATGGGGAATACCTTAAATAATTTTGTTTAAAATAAAATGTTAAATAAATATCAGTCCACTGTATTTAATACTTTTATGTTTACTCAATTTAATGTATCATTTATTAGCAAAAATACAAGTCTAAAGGCCCGTTCACACCAAAAACGATAACTATAAAGAGAACTATATTACTATATAACTATATTCCTATATAATTATATTAGTGTCCACACCAACTGACAGATTCTGTTTATTATAAGCACACACTGCAGTTTTGTTGTCTGCCACTTAAAATACAATTTTACAATGTTACAATTATCATCATTGTAATGAACTGGCCTTAACTCTAACCAATCCCGATTTAGAATTATGAAGTGGCACCTGGAGTGGCCAATCAATCACATTTTAGGGGACACATCCCTGCATTAGAAGAACTCTCTGGAAAAAAAGGTTCCTCATATAGACTTAAAATATGAATGAGTGAGATGATAAACAGGGAGATCCCTTACAGAAGTCACTGTGACACTAACAGTCTGCCAAAGTGACAGTGAAATGATTACGGTCAGGCCTGAGGGCTTCACGATAGTTCACAGTGAGCAAATCTTTTACTGAACAGAAGGATAAATGTGTGTTGCTGAACATTCATCTGTCTCTGTGATAGATTGGTTACTATGGCTTAAAAGGTGAGAGGTTTTTATTTGATTTAGCAATACGTGTTGCTCTGTTTTGTTTGGTGAATATATAATATAATCTGTTCCTTTGTAAATACATAAACTGTATTTAAATTCATAAACACAAACACAAGGGCAGTTCACATGACATGTCACATCATGTGTCCTGTACTGTACACTTTCTCTTCATTTTTAATGCTTTTAAAGCAGACTTGTGACCTCATAGTAAGGCACGTCACACAAATGTATTCATCCTCCTTTCAAAACAATCAATATTACTTGAGGTAATTGATGTAAAACCTGCTGTGACGTGAGGTGAATATATATACAGTACATATATACACACACCAGTTTTAGTATCTAAAAATAATTATTACAAATAAAATTCATATAATTTAACATAATAATACACTTCAACCTAGATTAATGATTGTTGAAAAATGTGAAATCTCTTGCTGTTTGGCATACTTGTCTGGAAATATGCAGTATGCATACCTGGAAATGACACTCCCCCCAAATTAATGAATTCAGCAGATTTCTTCTTCCTAATGCACCTGCTGCATCTGATGGCCCATCAACAACTACTTTTTCCAAGAACTCTTTCTGTCTTTCAGCATTTCTCTATCCCTCTCCATCTCTCCACCACCCTGACTATTGATTCATCCAGTTCAGAGAGGAATTTATCACACTATGGTGTGACTTTCCCATTTTCAAGTCTCAAATCAGATCCCAGTACATCACACTGTTATGACAGAAACTAAGAAAGCAGACATCTGTCACAAAGACAGATGACGTGGATGCTTTACCCTTTGCATTTTGGTCTGAACGAATAGGAAACATTACTCATTTTGCAGAAAAGAGGATATCTGAGAAACTGTTTGACAGCTCAGATCGCCAAATATTTCTTATACACAACAGCAAAGCAATCTGGAAATTTCAAATAGAGCACAAACTAGAAATATGCTTTTATCTGTTGTACAAATTGTATAAAAGGCATTGTGGACATCAATCAAACAGAAGCAGTAACTTCTATAAAAACCACATAACATATTTTATATACAGATATTTTTATTATTAACATTAACATAGGTAACATTTAGAGAGAAAAAAATGCTTTGGCAATAGATCATACAGACGAATGCTAGCATACAAACACACTTGCACAAACAAATGTATAAACGAATTAGTGATCGTCTGTCAAACAGTCCAGTGCTTTTAAACATGCAAACACAACAAAATTATAAAACAAAAGCTCTGATTTGGAGATCACTATGATGTATTAGCTTCATTTGGAGCATGTCAGAAAAATAAATCAGAAAGAAGTCAGCAATTTCAATCTTATTTAGAATGTACAAAGCGAGCTAGAATAAAATAAGCCAAAAAAAGCATGAATCCTACAGCTGGACTGTAACAAATGTAATTTTTCATTGCTGTCCAAAAATTGCATTCACTGCTGTTCATTTGCATTTTTATGCATTTCAAAGTGCTGTTATCTTGCATTTCCATATGTATTCTTACACAGCATCTATACAGCATTGACTGCATACAGCGTTCTCACTTAATGTACAGAAGTTTTGCACACCGTCAGCTTTGTACTACTATGGCAACTCATAAAAATGGGTCACATACCCCGTCATCTAGAAATGGCCTTATAAAAATACTCACTAATGTTCACACAAATAAATCACAAAAACCCTGTTAAACAAACAACCCTCAAACACATAAACACTGTAATTGTAATCAAACTTTCATATAATTGTCAGTTTGTTCCACAAATCCAACTCTTGTAAAAATACTTAAGTAAAACAGATCTGTGGCTCTAATCCAAATGCTTGTGTTTATGTAGATTATTTCTGGGTAATTCTCCATTACTATATGATATGAGCCATAAAGGGATAACTTGATTTGTGAGAATTTTATAAAAAATATGAATAAAATATACCATTCAAAAGTTTGGGGGCTGTAAAATGTTTTAAAGGGGTTACATGATGCAATTTCAATTTTTCCTTTCTCTTTGGTTTTATGTTTACGCGGCGCGATGCAATGCAATGCAACGCGTAAAAAGACAGTATAAGTCATTATAATCAGTAATTATGTCCACACTGGATGCAACAAATGCCTCGTTTTTAATGTTTATGTCTCGTCGCTCCAGCCGGGACACGGCATCAACAGTATATGAGGGGCGTAACATTTCCATCTCACGCTTGAGGTATTCGGCCAATCACAATGCACTGGATAGCTAGCCAATCACAGCACACCTCGCTTTTTCAGACCGATGAGCTTTGTAAAAATCGACGCGTTTCAAAAAAGCGGGGCATAGAGGAGAAACAATAATGTACAGTATGTGGAAAATAATGTTTTTTTTTTTACTTTAAACCGCATAAACACATTTCAGTACACCAAATACACAAAGTAATGTTCTTTTTAGCAACATCATATGACCCCTTTAATGTCTTTGAAAAAAGGAGTCTTATGCTTACCAAGGCTGTTTCTATTTAATAATGATAACAAAAACTGTAAAAACAGTAAATTTACCATTTAAAATAAATATTTTAATATATTTTAAAATATAATTTATTCCTGTGGTTCAAAGTTAATTTTCAGCATCATTACTCCAGTCTTCAGTGTCACATGATCCTTCAGAAATCAATCTAATATGCTGATTTGATGTTCAAGAAACATTTCTTATCACCAATGTTGAAAACAAAACAGTTGTGCTGCTTAATATTTTTGTGGAAACCGTGCTAATTTTTCAGAATTTTTTGATGAATAGAAAGTTCCAAAAAACAATTTATTAAAAAAAAAATAAAAAAAAACACTGCCCCCAAGCGTTTGATTAGTATTGTAAAACTGGGTTTTTGACACTGAATTATTATTTTTTGTTTACCTCACTAAAACACAAAACACTTTCAATAAGAAATTTTTTTTAGTCAAAAACTATCTAGGCTACATATTTCAAATCTTTTTCAGAGTCAGTATATGTGATTCACTAGGCTGTTATAATAGAAATAAATCATTTTTTGTTGTTTGATTGTGAATGTTGCTGCAGTAGTAAACACGGATCAGCTGATAAGAACAGTCACAGCCCCACTAGGGACCCTGGGCCAATCCCACACTATTCAAGTCTTGAGGAGTCAACAGTCTGATCATCGCTGAGAATTCTGTCCTTCTGATGCCAAACTAATTTAATTATTGATTACAAAATGCCAGAATCAAAACAAAATAAAACGAAAACAAACATACGAACACTATAATTTATTAAACTGAAATGAATTCCATTGTCAACAGATTCTGTTGCAGGTTTTGGCTTCAAGGCATCATTGCTTTATGATATGTTATAGTTTATGAAAGCTTTTTGGCATTTAATTATTATTTTCTCTCTCTGTGTGTGTGTGTGTGTGTGTGTGTGTGAACAGTATGATAAAGAGGTTTCATGAGATGGGTGCCTGCAGTCAATTTCGCATAACGTGCCAAGGAAATTATGTATTTCAAATCAATGATTTGCTTATTTAACTCGGAAATACATTGGCAAGGCTACGGAGAGCTATTCCTGGATTGTTTTAATTTGCTAAGCAGTTTTACATGTTACACAACATCTGTTAAAATAGACAGAAAGCTAAAATAGAACTTCAGAGCTTACATATAAATACTTGTAAAGTGTATTTCATATAGACTATTGCATTTTAATTGTTATTAAAGGGGTCATATCATACATTTCACATTTTTCCCTGAGGTCAATTAATGATGTTAGTCAAGGTTTCTTACAGCTCAAATATTTTAAGGATTGTCATAAAACAAGTCCAGCTGAAATGAGCTGCACAAACTCACTGATGTGATCAGGGTCCTTGATAAAAAATTAAGTATTAAAACACAGCCAAGCACAACTTTCGGTGGATATTCTTCATATCTCACTCTACTGGGAGAAATAGTTGACAATGAAAATGAATTACTGATGTATAAATGTGGACGTGTTAAATGTATTTTGGGTCTTATGTTCAAGATTCAACAGATTCTCTTTTAAGGTTGACGAGCAAGTTATTAAATGTCTGTATTTCAAATGACATAACCCCTTTACATTTAAGCAACATATATCCCATAAAGGAATAGTTCACACAAAAAAGAAAATTAGCTGAAAATTGACATTCTCAAGCCACCCAAGATGTAGATGAGTTTGTTTCTTCATCTGAACAGATTTGGAGAAATGTAGCATTACATACTTGCTCTCCACTAGATCCTCTGCAGTGAATGGGCGCCGTCAGAATGAGAGTCCAAACAGCTGATAAAAACATCACAATAATGACTCCACACCACACGACTCCAGTTCATCAATTAACGTCTTATGTAGCAAAAACCAACATGTTTGTAATAAACAAATCCTTTATTAAGATGTTTATAACTTCACATAGTTGCTTCTGGCTAAAATACGAATTCTCTACTATTGCTTTTTCCAGTAAAAAAACTGAAAAAGAATGTGCTCTGAATCAAGAGAGAAATGTTCTCAGATCAAGCACTGTTTACAGGCCAAAACAGTTTTAAATAAATATATTGGTGGATTTTAAAGTGAGAGGAAGATGGGATGGACATTTTCACTAGAGGAAGAGTTATCATGGATGATGGATTTTTGGTATTTTGGCCAGAAACGACATTAACTGATGGACTGGAGTTGTGTGGATTACTGTGATTTTTATCAGCTATTTGGACTCTTATTCTGACGGCACCCATTCACTGCAGAGGATCAGGTGGTGTGCAAGTGATGTAATGCTAAATTTCTCCAAATCTGTTCTGACAAAGAAACAAACTGATCTACATTTTGGATGACCTGAAGGAAAGTATATTTTAAGTTAATTTTCATTTTCGAGTGAACTATTGCTTTCACAAACAGGCCTTCATGTGCTTTGAGTACTTGTACATGTCCAAATGATGAGCAGAATTACAAGAAGAATAACAAAAGCATCACTTTAAACAATTTGTGCTACACTGGTTGTCCAATCATGAAAAGGTACTGGTAGCGAAAGTGTCCTTGTTAAAGTAAAATATCAGGAAAAAACAGGCTTCTCCAGCTGTTTACTTCCAATATCCATTCTTAGCGTTTTCCCCTAGAAAGATCATGCACGCAACATGACATGACTGTCAGTGAGGGGCGTGTCCTAGTTCCACATTCCTTTGCAAGACACGCCCACTTATCAATTCTCTTTTCATGCAATCCGTGACCCCCATCACTTCTAATTCCACTGTATTAGTATTGGTTTGGCCTGACTGTATGAGCTCAACCATTGTAGTAGGCCACAAGAGAGACAGCAGGTCTGTTGGTGCCCTGGCCCACAGCAGGAGACGGTTTCTCACCATCTGAGGAACTTTTCTGCCCGCCGCTGTTAGGAGCAAAGATAGTGGGACGGCCAGCTGAGGCCACCGTGAAGGTCACATTCTGGCCATTGGCACGTCGCACTGTCCTGAGAGTTTTGGTGACTTTGGAGGAGTTTTTGAAGCTGGAGCCTCTCTCTGGGGTGGTGCACATGACGAGCGCATGGAAACATCTGCAAAACTGACACACAGAGACAGATTGAGAGAGCTGGGGTTATATTTCTAATGCTGAAAATGGATAGCTGACGCACAAATGAACATTCTGTTAGAATTTACTCACGCTTATGTAGTTCCAAACCTGAATGACTTTCTTTCTTCTGTGGGAACACAAAAGAAAATATTTTGAAAAATGTCTTACTGTTTTTGTTCAAACAAGTAAAGTCAAAGTTGTTTTGGACTCCAATGACTTTAAGTGTATGGACAAAACATTTGAAATTTTATTTCATTTGTCATTCAGGTTTGGAACAACATGAGGTTCTTCTTTAAGAAATAGTCAAGTCAAGCCAAATTTATTTCACAACACTGCAAAAAAAAAAAAGAGAACTTGCAGTAAATCAAAATATTTACTTAAGAAAAAATTATTTAAATGCATTCAAAGTTTAGGTTTAGTTTAGGTGTCAAAGTGAGTTAAGGCTAAAAACAAGAACAAATATCTGCCATGGAGTAAGACAAATTAACTTAATTAAAAGAGAAAAACTATAATTTTTCTGACCTCATTGGGAGATATTTTTTCTTGTTTTAAGCAAAAAACCTATTTAATATTGATAAATTTAGGAAACAACACATATCATGTCATTTTGCATCTCAAATGTATCTTGATTTAAGAATGTTTATATATACAGAAAATCAAGGCAAAAATACGAAAGAAAGAAAGTTTATAATACCTTAATATCTTCATGCCTTATAGTCCATTTAGCAGATTAGAGCTGGCGAAAATATAATTTACATTTTACGACGACACAAACAAATTATATTTGCTATATTGTATATATTGCCTTACTTGAATATAAGGCTAAGGAGGGATAGATAGATAGATAGATAGATAGATTCTCCCTTGCTTTGCAACTGTACAGACAGAATAATAAAGCACCAGCCAAACGTGGGAATCATCAGCTCTGCAACAACAGCTGATGCTCAGTCTACTCTAATGTGGACAGGCCTGTTTGCAAATTGAAAGCTCTACGTGCAGAAAATTCATTAACTGAGGCAGGACCTCTCAGCAGGAGCGTAGGCAGTGATTATCTGAGAGTGATGGAGATGCTTGTTTGAAGGTGCCAATGCCTCACGGACCGTCTGTGTATATACCTCTACATTCCCCCGCATGCGATCACACGCTCAGAGGAAACAGCTTGCAGGCTTTGACCATCAGGTCACCACAGATTGAAACAAAGTGGGCTGATTTAAGCTGAGAAAAACAACTAGCAGGAGATACTCAAAAAAAAAAAATCTAAAGGAATGCACTGTGGTCCAAAGTAAGCTCTGTGTTCTTTCGCTGCACTTTTCATTATAGATAAAGGTTTATTGTAATTAATCATAACTGTCTGCAAAGATCTCAGAGGAGTAAAGCACATTTTCAGATAGGTGGTGTTTTGTCGATATGAGAGAGATTTATCCTCACAAAACAACCTTCACCATGAAATTTTTATAGATTCAGCCAGCCTAAACTTTGAAGAGAGTTTTATGAATACTGAAATGCAGAGGTGCAAGTGTTTGCCCTAAAAGTTCAGAAACTCGATTTCTGTAACAGAAACTCTGGTTTTAACCTTAACAATGACCAAGCAATATATTTTGCTCCAAGCAAAACCGTTTACAGCAGAATGAAATAAGGAAATATTTGTGTGGCCTTGGCTCAATGCCACCATCAGATTGCAACAATATTTCATGCAAGTGTTCAGTAAACGAATGGCTAGTCATGAATTGTTCCCTCAGAAGGGGAGTGTAACTAATACAACCTTCAAAACCCTCCCTGTTTTGGGAACAGTGACTGAAATCACATCGAAAACAGATTTGAACATTTTATTTCAATCTGGAAATAAAGTTTAGGGCTTCTGAAAAACACAGAAACATTATGACAAAATCAACAAGAAACATCATAAAAAAAAAATTCAATCCACAAAACACAGAGTAAGATTTCACCCCTTGAGAAAACGTAGTATACTTAGTATACGTCCATGTTCACTGTATACTTATAGTCTACTACATTTCCTCAGAAGATGCCAAAAACCGCAGAACCATCATGTTTTGTCAGTTCAGTTTCTTTGTATATCATATACAAGAAATATTGCTGTATTAAAAGATAAGTGCTTTTTTGACACTCGATTATCAGTGCTTATGAAACAGAGGGAAAACAAGCGACAGAAAGAGACAGACGACTGAAGGGGTTTAGATTGGGGTCAAGGGTTCGCGGTTAATGGTAGACTGAAATACACACTTTTCGCAAGACTATCATATTCAGTCAGCCTGTTTAATGGCCATTCTGTGTTGTGCTAGCGCAGAATCCACTAGTCCTGACAAATATCTCCCTTATGTTTGTACTGACATAGATGACCTGTAACGTAATCAAGCTGTTCGAATCTGAAAATTGGTCACATTGCTGTCAGCCATCACAGGTGTGCGCTATGCACTTTTTTTGGTACAGCAGACAGGTGAGGAATGTGATACGGTTAAGGTGGGAGGAATGAGTCTATAAATGGATTCAGATCCACACACTCATTACAGGGGCTGGCAGGAGGTCTGGTGAACCCCGCGGAGATGACCAAGGTGGCACAGAAGGTGGCTGTGCATCTGGACATGCTGTAGGACAGTTAACACAACTATCTGCCTGGGTGTTTCATCCAATCAGATTTAGCACATGTGGCACATTGATTTAGCACGGTCACTAACTGAATTTTCTTGGATTATATGACATTATTTTTGATGATTAGTATGTGTAATTTGTTCATGGGTAAATCAATGCTCCTGGTCAAAAGCTAATTAAGCTCTAGTGCCAGTATTGTAGCAAAATGTTTGTTACCACAGAAAAAACTTTTGACTCGTGCCATAGTTACAATAAGGCATCTACAATGGAAGTACACAGGGCCAGGTAGTAAATATTGAAATGTACACTGCTTATATACACATTTATTGTATTTAGTATAGCCACAAAACTTATTAAATACATCTATATTATATGTTAACAGATTTAAACTTAATTTTCATGACACCAACAGCAATAATGTCTGTAAATAATTAGCTCATCTCTCACAAAAATGATTTTAACAGCTTTACTGCTTAATAAACATTTTAATGGATGAATGAATGTAAATGAATGGACAGAAATACAAGATACTAATTTTGACATTTAAAGAAAGATGGCATCTTTACTTTAATTGTAAGTGCCTTAACCATAAAATTAGTCTAATTAAGTAAGAATATTCAATTTGTTACATTATGTAACAAATGCTGTCAGAGCTTATAGTCAAAGTTCACCCAAAAATTAAAATTTTGGCATAATATACTTCCCCTCGTGTTGTTCAAAACCAGTATGACTTTCTTTCTTCTGCATATTTCTTTAGATATTTTGAACAATATAATGCAAGTAAATGGGATTTTTTTTGCTCACCCTCACATGGTTCCAAACTTTTATGACATTCTTTCTTCTGTGTGATGAACATGAACATATTTTGCAGAATGTTGGTAACCATTTACTTCCATTGTATTTTTGTCCATGAAAATTTTTGGTTACCAATATTCTTCCAAATGTCTTATTTCATGTTGCATATACTGTAAGACAGAAAGTCATACAGGTTTGGAACAACAGAGATTTTTATTTTGGGGTAAACTGTCTATTTAACTTTTATGCAAAACACTGAAAAATCCTTTAAGGATGCAAGTCTAGGAAAAATGTGAGAGCAGTACTCTTATTTATTTAAAAGCATTCCTCAAATTTGCTTTATTTGTTAAACAAGCAAGGGATGGAGGACAAGTAGAACTTTTGTGAACAACCGGCCTTCCAATTTTACAGAAATCAGCAGAGCGCAGAGTCTGTGTGGGCCTGCAAAAACCCTTCCACATGTACAGTAATTTGCATGTTCCCCATGATGAGAACATCTGATATCTCCAAGTGTGAATATTCAAATCAAACTGGGAGGGAAAAATATCTTTGCAATCTCCTAAGTCTGAACTTGACTTGAGCAGTCGGGGTTCAGGGAATCATTTTCACCTTTGGCAGATAATGAGCAATAATTTCAGTGCGTACTTATGCTGGATCAGTGAATGTTCAGTTGGCCGGCTGCAGTCCGGATCTGAGAGGAGTGCTGGGTAGCAGACTTTCGAGCAGATGATGGTCTGGAATGGAGATGATTAGCTCTCTGTGGGGTACTGAAAAGCTTGGGAGAGCAGGACAGAACATCCTCGCCAATTACGCTACACCTGCTCACAGGTGGTCCGGAATAACTGATCCCACTGCTTGGAAGAACTGCCTATGTCTCTGGAAAGCTCTTAATTCTGAAGCTGCCACTTTTGTTGGTCTTATTGTTTCTTACACAGTGTGCGATAATGTGTCTTTTTGCAGTAACTTTTCACAAAATAATAATAATAATAATAATTCAAAACGTATATGTTTGTCTTGCTTTGCAGTAAAACATTAAATGATCCTAAAATAGATAGTCTTAATTGAAAAGAAAAATGGTGTGAGATAATCAGATTTTTTTTTTTATGGAAACTTGTTTATGGCATGGAATAAAAAATATAAAAGATAACTTTATATCTCATAATTTGGAATGTTTTCCTCACAATTCTGAGAAAGATATGGAGATATTAAGTCATAATTGTGAGATAAGAAAAGTCAAAATTTGAGATAAAAAAGTAAAAAAAAATGTCAGTTTATATTCGGAGTTTATAAACCGCAAATCTTTTTCTCAGAATTGCATGATATAAACTCAGAATTGCGAGAATAAAAGTCCGAATTGAGATAAAGTAAAAAAAAATTTAATCCTGTGGCAGAAACAAGCTTCCATAGATTTGTTTTCAGAAAATGTCTTGAAATTATTTTTCAGTCTGCCAGTTGGCCTTCTTGTTTTAAGCATAAACCTCACTAAATTCTGTTATATGTATGAATTAAATTAAATTAAATATGAATAAAAATAAAATAAACAGTCAAATAAAATAAAATAAACGTAATTCAAGATATTTCAACAGCTTTACTTATAACATATTAAAATGTATATATTGTTTTAAGAATGCTTTAAGGATGTTTGTACTGGAAACCTAGAAAAAATATTGTGAAAATATTTTTGTGGTGCAACTGACATGTGCTTATTACCCTTATAACCAGTTATTGAACAAGGGAGGTTTTCAGCATACTGATGATTCCCCCAGTACACGTTGTGCTCTTAATAAGGGAGAAAATGTGAAATGTGATAGAAAATTCCTTTTTCCGTCCCAAAAAAAGAGAGAGGAAGCAGTAAATGTAATTATCACATAGCATGACAGCTTCTGAACCGGGCGGTATAACAGTACTGTTATTTACTCACGGGCTCAGGAACTTCGCAGCTCTCTCGCACTCCAAAACTCACTCTTTTTTCAGTACTCTTCCAATTTTCCGCTGTCTTTCAATCTCCGCCAGTCATATCGACACATGCCGAGTAGATACTTGAATCTGTACAGCACTTTAAGTCTTCAACTCGCCTCAACTCACAGTTTCCATGGTTACGGGCTGGGAGGAATTGAAGACTGAAAATGACATACAGGTGACTGGTGTCTCCTCCGACAGGCAAAACTAGTTTCTCCAAGTCTTCATCTCCGGTCTTATCACAAGCAATTGTTTGGAGCAGAAGCTTAAACCCATACAGAAGAGAAGTGCACAGATATTACAAACACAACCTGTTCACATGTACACAAGTTCAGAAATAATAATAAAATGTGCATCTTGTATCAGTTCGATCATAGAAGAGGTACTTCTTTGAAGGAAAAGTTTCTTTGAAAACTTTCTACTACTTTCTTTCAACATACTCTTACACAATCCTTGAACAAACACAAAAACTACAGCATTGAAAGATTATATTTACTCAAATGGTTTGTGCATTCTTCCAAACACTTGAACATAATTGCATGCATAACTATTTGACTGTTTTGTCCAGCCATAAACAGCTGGAATACAAATCAGCCATCAAAGCTGCATGGGATGGAGTTGAACAGCCATTGTAAAAAAAATGATCCATAGATAAAGTAAATGATGCTGAAAAAAATCAATAATTTACTTTATTGAATTTTTTTCGATTTCAGGAAAACAAGTAATGCATCTCAAAGCTGCTTTTATATTACATTATATTCAGATTTTTAAAGTCAAACTGACAAAATTAGCAGGTTAGTTGAATTAATGCATTTTTACTTCAAATAGGATGGAAAAATGGTTTTGTGATTCAGTCCCATTTTCTCTCTTCCCAGCATGCACCGAAGCTTGAGTAATTAATATGGTTGCATTGTTTGGCCATTAGCCAGTTTAGTTCACATCATTGAAGCTGATTTTTCATCAACTTAAAATGATCAATTAGTTGTAAGGTTTACGGCATTTCATGTGTGTTCACGTCATGAGTATCCACATGCTGTTTTCAATAATTTAGCACTTTGCTCTCCACAAAATGTGCATTCCATATAGAAATGTAGGAACATAACAATTTAAAACCGTGTAAATAAAGGAAAAAGTGTACACAGAACACATTTCAATCTCATACTTAAAGGGATAGATCACCCAAAAATGAAAACTCTCATCATTTACTCACCTTTGTGTATTTCCAAACCTGTCTGACTGACTTTTTTTCTGTGCAATGATAACCAACTGATAACCAAACATACTTCCAATATATGGACAAATAGAGATATTTAATGTTCTACAGAAGAAAAAAGGTCATACATGTTTGGAATCACATGAGGTTCAGTAAATAATGACAGAAGTTTCATTTTATGGTTGAACTATTCCTTTAAGAAACTTTAATATATGTGACCACAAAACCAGTCATAAGTCGCACAGGTATATTTGTTGCAATAGCCAACAATATATTGTATGGGTCAAAATTATCGATTTTTCTTTTATGTCAAAAATCATAATAGCATATTAAGTAAAGATCATGTTCAATGAAGATATTTTGTAAAATTCCTACCGTAAATATATCAAAACTTAATTTTTGATTAGCAATATGCATTGCTAAGGACTTCATTTGGACAACTTTAAAGGCAATTTTCTCAATATTTAGACTTTTTGCACCCTCAGATTCCAGATTTTCATATAGTTGTATCTCAGCCAAATATTGTCCTATCCTAACAAAGGATTATTTACTCAGCTTTCAGATGATGTATTCATCTGAATTTCCAAAAAATTGATCTTTATGACTGGTTTTGTGGTCAAGGGTAATATATAATTTCAATTTGTGGCATCTTGACATTTTAAAGTTAAGTCAGTACATTTGCGCAAAAAAAAGCAGATGAATTTAACAAATAAGAAATGTTGCCTTCAGTTCTTTTTTTTTCAGTATGAAAAGAAAAAGATGAGCAGAAGGGAGGATGGAGCTTATCAGCAGAGTACAATTCAAAACTGATTCAAAACCCGTGAAAGAAAAAGTCAAATCCTTGTTCAGTTCCTGTCCCCAATGAAAAACTGAACCTGAGAACATGATTTTAATATTACATCTTAATGAAATTTTCAAATGGTAGTTTAAGTAATATGGTCTGTGGATGTAAGCCTTGTAATTTTTCAATACATAACCCATAAAAGTTTATAATTTAATATATAATGGCCTGACTAGATGTATTGAGTGGCCTTGATAAAATCTTATGAAGTTAAGATATTTATGCAATTTTCCCTTCTTATTTGTTTCAGCCCAGGTTTTGGACCAAAAAAACAAGTTCCCCAAGCATAACACAGTGCCTATATTTCACATTCAAAGGTGGCTTTGTACATACTTGTCAACGGCAGAGAAAAAAATGACTTTAACTAATTAGTTTGTGTGATCTGTGCTGTTAAATACATTTTAAAATAAGATGTCGATAATGTGCTTTTGGGAATGACACCCCAACTGAAAACATTGCTAAATATGAGAGATAACTCAAGCGATCCTGCAGTCAAGTGTGTTCTTATAAAGAAAAAAACGTGAGATAATTTTTGTTAAAAACTAAATATAGCAATGAATTAAATGAGCTCATTATAAAAAATACAGTAGCAACAAAAGTATATTGACACTTAAGCCATGCTTAAATTTAATTTACAGCAACTAAGCAGGATTAAACTATGTTTAACCTTTCTCAAAACTGATTTTCTTAAGTCATTGTTGCAACCACTGGTGACTCTGAAGGTCATTTTCAGCTCAACACACTTATTTTTGTAAAATGTTTAGCAAAAAAAGTATGTGCTTTCTTGCAATTACATTAATTTTTAAGTGAGACTTAAGCATTCAAATGTATAAAAGCATGTGCTGCATTTGCATGCAAATAAACTAACACAAATATCACATGTAACATAATATTCATATCATAGCCATCCACTATAGGTTGATCATACGTAATCTTTTTCCCAGACACAGGGATATATAAATTGGCTAAAATGGCCAGGTTTTGGCTGTGTTTTCCTAGCGTTTTCATTGTTGCTGAAGATACTGACTGAAAAGTAGTTTGACCAATAGTGTGCAGGCTATTGGCCAAACCACTAGGACATATTCAAGAAAAAGAGGACGTATAGTCACCCTACGTTCACTGAAAGTCAAACAAGCATCTTTACACACTGATTGAATGGCAGTTAAAACAGTTTTTCTGTTGGCACCCACCTGTTTGTTCATGAAGATGTATATGATGGGGTTTATGACAGTGCTGCTCTTGGCTAACAGAGAAGGAACGATGCTGGCCGCTGCCGTGACCAGGCCGGGACGCCCAAACGTGGCCAGCAGGGCCATAACCCCATAGGGCAGCCAGCAGAGCAGGTAACACACCACCATGGTGACCACCATGAAGAGAACACGCTGCTCCCGCTTTCGACTCACCGCCGTATTGATCCTGCTCATCTTTGTGATTTTGATGAGGGAAAAGAAGAGGAAAGGAAAATAATTAAGATCAGAGAAACATGGCATCACACTGTGCAGCTGTCACTTTAGCGAAAGTAATAAAACTGTACATGCAGACATTCACAGATTAAATGCCTCATTGAACGTTTAACATATAGCTTCAGGCCAGCTGGGCAGAAATGGATACAGCCATGAAATCGATCGCTCTGGTCTGTAATAGACCCTTAAACACAACAATGGGCGAACAGAAGGTCCATTACACGATGTAGAATTGCCTACTGAGCATGATGCACCATTTTCGCAGTGTTGTAGCACTTTGTCTGATGGCTGCTAAGTGCTTTTTTGGAGTAGGTACCCAAGAGCTGAGAGTTGCTACTTTGGTTGAACTTTAGTCCCTGAAGTTTGGTGCAGTGGTGTTCATGCAGTGTCATTTCCTCTCAGACTTCAATGTGTACGTGGAATAAACTCACTTCAAAAAGTCATTTTCTTTATCATTCTGGAATTTCTCTTCCAGAATTTCTATGGAATAACAAACGTATATACCAGTGTTCAAAAGTTAATTCAATTAAAAAAATTGAAATGAAAAAAAAAATGAAAAAAGACATTTATAATTTTGCTAAATATTTCTATTTCAAATAATTGCTTTTATTTTTAATTTACTATTCAAAGATTCTTAAAAAAAGCTAAATGGTTTCCACAATAATAGTAAGCAGTGCAATTGTTTTCAGCATTTATTATAATAAGAAATGTTTCTTGTGCAGCAAGTCAGCATATTAGAATGATTTCTGAAGGATCATGTGACACTGAGGACTGGAGTAATGATGCTGAAAATTCAGCTTTTCCATAGCAGGAATAAATTACATTTTAAAATACATTTGAAAAATATACTAACATAGAAAGCATATTTATTTTAAATTGTAATAATACAATTACATTTAAATTGTGAGAATATTTCACAATATTACTGTTTTACTGTATTTTTGATTAAATAAATGCAGCTGGTGAGTATAAGAAACCTCTTTTAAAAACATTAAAAAAATCTTACAGACCCCAAACTTTTGAACAGTAATGTATATAAAATATAAACATCCCTAGATAAAAACATGTCTACCAGTATTACCTGTGATAGTCTAACAACTGTGCTACTTTGAACTGGCACAAATGAACATTATTTTGAATCAAAGTTTTTCAAAAAGTTTTTGGTGTTTTTTTTTCTTTTTCCCAAAAAGTTTTTTTAATCTATAAATGAGAAGCATTTAACACACATTTGGTCCCACATCAGAAATTACCTAACAAATTCATTTGGTTTCTTTGTTTTTAGAGTAAATAGAGTAAATTCACTATATTTTGTTAGAAAATGGGGTACAGAAAATAACATTTAATTCAAAATATGTTGAAAACAAGTAATAATATCTTCAACATTTAAGCTTTAAACAAGTACATTTATCTTCTTTTAAAAGACGTTTATTCAATATTTCAAGGTTGTTGTTTTTTTTCTTCACTGGAAAACAAGGCAAAAATACTCGAATCACATTCTTCCTGCATTCAATAACTTGTCAACACAACATCATTAATGTCAAAACGCCACTGGTTCTCACATGTATGTGACTACCATTCTGAAGACATTCACAGCAGAAGCCAGTGACCCTTCTGTGTTGTCACACCTAAATACGTGTCTATACAAGTGAAATTAATGAAGATGGATGGAAAAAGAGAGAAAGTATGGAATGGAAAGTAGCCCCATTAAAATGGGAATAATTCACCTCTACTTTAAGCCACATTTCCTCTCATATAACTTAATGATCAGAGTCATACAGTGCTTTTAATTATATCCTATACTTTAAATTACAACATGAACACATGTCTTCCTCATGGGTCTGTACTTCTAGTATGTAATGACTGAAGCCCTGTACCCAGAGGATCAAAACTGTGCTTTGACTAAGAGCTAATTAAGAGCAATGGAGTGGAACAAGTGTGGCCCACAGGTGGTCCTCGCAAGACACCCTCGTTTCCACCGTCCACCTTGAGAAGAAGCCGCAACTTGACAAATTATTACTTAGCAGAATGTCAGATCAGTGTCAAGTTGCTAATAGGCTCCCCATTGAGTTGCGGCACAGTTTTCTGAGTCTTTTTTTAGCGGTCACATTAAAAATGAGTCCTATATGCAGAGAAGGGCAACACTCAGGGGTGCAGGCTGTGAATAACAAGGCCTGCCAGGTGTGAAGGCCTGCGGGGGTGTAAAGTCATGGCGGCAGACATCACCAGAGGCCACAGCCAGCGGCACATCTGCGGACGCACTACCAATTAAAAGAGAGGAGAAGATGTGACAGCTGTTTGAGATGCAACGCTGAGGTGGGTGGACAAAAAAAAGGGCAGTTTATACCCCTTCAAGATGTCCACAACTTCCACCCAATTGAAGTTTGATTGACAGGTGGAAACTTCACGGTCACATTAAACACAGGATGCCATGTAGAGACGACTGAATACGGACAACCTCAGATGTGAATCACAATAAGAGACAGTCTGTAGGTGTGTGTCCGCTTTCCATAATCCTCAAATTAATTCCAGTAATTACAGCACAACTCCTGATGAAACATTATTGCTGGGGAATAGCAATTATAGGCAGTTATTTAAAAGTGCCGAGATGCTAAATGGATTAAACAAATAAACTGTGAAATAGGACAGAAAATAAGCTTTGGGAACATTATAATAATCACACAGTGCGCGAAAGCATATGCTCAATCAGCGTTCAAAACGTTATTAGCATAAATAAACAATTTGTTTTCCTCTGAGAGACCAGATTGAATAGATTAACAACTAAAATACACCAAAATCTGATGACATCCAGAGCTGTCAAACTTCTAAAACGCACCTGGAGAGTCGCAAACTGCAAGAGTCCACACAGGTTGCATCATTAGAGCACGCGAGTACATGTAAATGCATGCGTTTTGTGGTGGTGTTGTGGTAATGAGACTCTCCCCTCTGGGTGCATGTGAGCCCTGCAGTCAGAAGGTGGCAAACCCAGCAGGATGGAGTGCTGTGAAGGAGATGCTAATGCGCGTGGCAGCTCCTGTGGCTGTCAAAGAGTGTTTGGTCAGGGAGGATCCCTCGGGTATGTGGGTAGGTGGATGTGAAACATTATGTGGCTAGGAAGATTCTGAAAGCCGTGTGGCTGCGATCACAGCTGAGACCTTTAAACTTAACTTTGTTTCTGGAGATCTCACTCTGGTCTTCTCTGATACTGGAAAAACAACAGTCTCCATTAGAAAAAGAAATGTCAGCAGTCAGGGGAACGTGGGTAAATCTTTCAGTTCCCTGGTGAACCTGATATTCTGCTGATCTGGTGGAGGGTTAAATTCTAAAGACTTAAGCAAGATGGTGACGGTCCTTAAAAGTTTTTTCTAGACTGCCGAGTCTTTAGAGTCACTGTAAGAGAGTTGTGAACATCAGTTCGTGGTCAGTGTTGAATGTGATGAAATTTTTCCAGAAAATGGTAAGAAATGTCTTTCTATCAAGTTGTGAGATGCATGTAAAAACAAACAAGTCCTACCAGTGTAGTATGATTCACAAACAAACGAGCTGGTTCTTTTTGGTGAATCAAAAACATGCAGTGAGACCAGTGAAGCCTGATTTCTGAAGCAAATGATTCTAATGAGTGGCGTCTTTTGAAACATAGTTTAAAAAGACAAGTTTCCAGTAAACACTGCCCTGTATAATTTACAGTATTAGCAAAGAGCCTGAGATTGAGAGCTTCTTGATCAAAATCAAATCGAATCAGGGCATTAAGGTTGCAAAGGGGTGGAACATTTCCAGAAACTCTCCGAAAAGTCCTGAAATTGTCTGAAAGTTTCGAAAAATCCAGGAAAATTTCCAAAATTTCGGTAAAGTTTCAGAAATTTTCGAGACTGAGAGCTTCTTAATCAAAATCAAAACGAATCAATATTAGGGTTGCAAAGGGGTGGAACATTTTTGAAAAATCTCAGAAAAGTCCCAAAATTGTCTGAAAATTTCTCAAAAATCCCTGAAAGTTTCCACAATTTCTGTAAAGTTTCAAAAAAAATATAAATGTATTTTTGCCATTTTTGCCTTTATTGTTACGTTAGGACAGTATTCAGACAGGAAGCGAAGTGGGAGAGAGAAGGGTACAGAATTGGGAAAGGTCCACGAGTCGGGATGCCCAATGCACAACAATGGTGCCCATGAGGCTATTGGCACCAACCTTTTTGCAACCTCAATCAATATTGAGCCTTACAAATGGTCATGAATCCTGTCTACACATATACAATATTACTAATTTCATACAAGAAGCCATTACTTGCTACCAGTCTAAAAAAACAATAGTTGAACAGTTTATAAAGACAAAGTCTGAATGAAGTTCATGCTCAGTTGTTATCATCAAATCATTTCTCGCATGCTATTGTTGGCAAATTACAGTAACCTCACATCAATTATGAAAACGGATGCATCTGTTTGATGATAGAAATGTAGTCATGAAATAAAAATAGCAATAATTTGGAGCCTGAACAGCGGGCCCACACACAATCTGCACCCACAAAAGATTCACAGAACTGGAACACTCTTCATTCACAAAGTTCTACACATCCTCCAACCCTTTCATGCTCGATTATTACATATTCGGGCTAATTTGATTATGTTTTCAGCTACCAATTATAGAGTAGTACTCCGATTAGCACATTTTACCATGCTTAAATCCGTTCAGCAGATTTCCCCATAAATCAACACAGAAAATAATCCCCAGATCCCCTCTGGACCTGTTAATTACTAAAGCCTATAATGGGAAATTGTATTTGTCAATAAAACTTTGACATTTATGACATCGACATTACAAATACGCCATTACAAATATTTTCCTGTGCATCCCCACAGGACCCTCTTTAAGAACCTCTGCCCTACATGTTACTTAATAAGAACAGAGAAGAGCAAGTTCTAAAGTTTGGTTTTAAAAAAAGAGAGAGGCCAAAAATGACTTTAAAAACTCTATTAATTTAGGAAACATTTGTTGGTTGGTACAAAAGTCTGATATTACTAGTGAAAATGCTTATATTTAGATTTTTAGATAGAAGTTGAAAAATCTAAATACATGTTTTAAAAATTTAAATAAATAAATAGGAAGAAATTTTGCATTGTGGTCTCAGACTTTAGATAAAAGTAAAGTAATAGGAGGAACTGCATCCTTCCCTCTTTCTCTCTCTCACACGCACATAAGTGAGAGACAATAAGTAAGTAGCGAAAGAGAGTGTATAGTTGAAAGATGGATGGCTGGAGTCACAGATGGAACAGTGAGAAGCACAGAGCAAAGTCAAAAACAGACTTAAAGAAAGTGGCAGCCAGAGAGAGAAAAAAGGGGATGGTACAGTATATGGATGAGGAGTAGGAGCAGAGTGACAGAAAAGAGAAGGAGAGATAAAACTTCATTCTAGACCGACCCATTTCAGTAAAATAGGCACTGACGATCGGCTCTTGATTGATTTGGGGCATAACCTGATCCGTCGTCACCTGCACTAAACAAATTCAGTGGACTAGATCATTAAATCTCCTGTCTGACAGGTGGGCCGAACAGTTGTGAATACAGCTGCTTAAAAAGCTCCCAGGAGAGAGTGTTGCTCTATGCCTCTCGTTCTTTATTGCTCATGGACTCCCTCTATTCTTTAAGAAGCTACAGTTGCTTGTACAGCATACATAAATCAATGCCTTTAAGTAAACAGTCTGGCAAAATTAGTTCATTACATTCATGTCTGCACTTTAATTTCTGCCCTACCAGCGACGAGGGTGTGTTCAGTAATACAAACACTCCTTCCACCATTAATCTCATTTTCTGTGTGTAATTATATCCCTCTTTTTGTCATAATATTTTAATGAAATTTAGTGTCCACTAATTATAGACTGTTAACAAACCCAATCAAATGCCAATGATATAAATTACACAAGGAAACATGGAGAGAGATGAACAGCATTCTAAATAAACAAGCTGCATTTTGTCCTTTTTATTTGAACTGTGCAAACGGTTTAAATTAGACAACTTGTGTGCAATCAGTCCTGAGAAATTAAATTATAAATGATTACATTATTTACAGGAAGTATCTTTAATCATCTGGTGCTGAATCCCAGACCACCTACACATTTCATATCAACTTGTAACCTTGTTTTGGAAAGTCAAATCATTTTGTCATTTTAGTGAACCAGTTTGTTTGGAAGAGTCATGTAAAATCTGTTCACAATGAATCAATTATTTTGTAGTAGAATATTTACACAAATTCCATTTAATTGAATTTTCAGTTCATTAAGATATATTTCCAAGCTTTTAATTGTATTTAGTGTAAATGTACCTATTCAAATTGAATACTATTACCTTAATGGCCCCTATTCAAAGTTGTTGGACAGTTACTAACACTGTAAATCTAGCAAGGTTTTTAAAAACAAAAGTACATTTATAACATTACACTTTGTTATATTACACTATCATTACATTTCATAAAACTAGTTTGTGTCTAATACAACGGCTAAGGGAGTGACAGTCAATTTTACATGTTTCTCTTCTGACAACCATAATCAATCTCTCTATATGTTTCTTCTCTGGAAAGTCATAGAAATGCTATTGAGAAGTTTTTCTTTTTCTATTGGAGCAAATCGGAATACAAAAATATATTTGTCGTAATTTCATTCACCGCATACAAGTTTGCACAACTATGACAATTTTAGCTTCCGAGAACTCCGTAAATGTCATATTGTTTTATGGCATAGAAATACTGTTGTGATTGTACAAATAAATGATCTACTAGAAAACTTTGATCCACTCCATATATGGGCAATCAGAACTTTAACAGATGCATTCTTTAGGGACTAAGGATTCATTCCACCTGTCCACCTTAAGAACTGCTGCAACATTCACCACAACAACAACAACACCAAAAACTGCTCTAAATAGCACAAGATAGAATATGACATCGCAGCACATTTTCAGAATTGCCTCGTAACTTTCTCTTTCAGGAGTGCAGAGTAGCATTTCACCAGTGGCTGTAATAAGGACATGTGACAACAGAGTTTTGTTGAAATTTCTGATATCCCGAGGGCTGTCTGTTCTGTCGAAACATAACAGGGGATGAGGAAAGACTGGAAGAGAGATGGGTGTCTAATCCTGATCTGGAGAGCCAATGTCCTGCAGAGTTTAGCTTCAATCTGCCCCAACACACTTGCCTGGAAGTTTCCAGTAATCCTGAAAACCTTAGTTGGTTCAGAAGTGATTAATTAGGAATGGAGCTAAACTCTGCAGGATAGTGGCCTTAAAGGAACAGAAATGGACATCGCTGGTTAAGAACTACCAGCTAGTGCTGACAGTATTAAGCTATCATTTGTCTTGAAGTTCATGTCTTCTATATTCAGAGTATGAAAGTAGCTTTCACAACATCTGGCCACTTAACCTGGAATACCAATTCTCCAAAAAGACTTAGACATCATTGCCAATGAAAGCTCTTAATTAAGAGGGATTGCACTGTTAATTACAGACTAATTGAGTTGTAAGTCATTAGGCTCAATTTCAAAACAAAGAAAACAGGGAGCAGCTAGCATGATACCTATAAAACAGTTTATTGTTTAAAATGGTCCATTTGTGTGCATATCCTGGATGTTTAAATCTTTTGAAACCTAAAAGATTTCTTCCACTAGGAAAAAAACAAGACCTTTCCAATGTGATTATGTAATGTGTGAAGTTGTGTACGCGCATCGAAGAGCTAGTGCAAGATGAGCATTTGTGGTTAAATGTATAAAAAAAAAATTTTATAAACAAAAAAAGATTGATCGTTTCGCTAGATAAGACCATTATTCCTCAGATGGGATCGTGTAGAGTACTTTGAAGCTGCATTGATACTGTAATTTGGACCTTCAACCTGTTGGCTGCCATTGAAGTCCACTATAGTATATCATGGAGAAAAATCATGTACATTTTTCTTCAAAAACCTTAATTTCTTTTAGACTGAAGAAAGACGTGAAGATCTTGGATGACATGTGGTTGAGTAAATTATCAGGAAATTTTAATTCTGGAGTGAACTAATACTTTAAGTTAAGTGTAGTGTATTCCAGCCTTTAGAAAGAAATGACAGCAAGCCATATACCTTGACGAAAACCATCCAAGCCATTTTTCCCAAATACCTAGGGAAAACTGGATTGGATTTTCCTAATCCAAATCTATCAAATTCTAAAGTCTAAAGATTAATCTGAAAAATTTATTCTTTGGAAAGCTCAACACTTTTCATAGCTGGCAACATAACGTGCAGCAGATGTAAACTTTGTTTCCCTCTCTCGTTCTGTCTAAATAGCCGGTCTCTGTGCAAAACAGACAGTTCTGTCTCAAAGGATGGCGAAAACTAATGTGGCAAATCCACTGTTTTTCTCCCTACGTTTTCCCAGTGTGCTCTATTCCACCCGCAGTGTG
This sequence comes from Sinocyclocheilus grahami, assembly GCF_001515645.1. Lineage (NCBI taxonomy): Eukaryota > Metazoa > Chordata > Actinopteri > Cypriniformes > Cyprinidae > Sinocyclocheilus > Sinocyclocheilus grahami. The sequence goes on along the minus strand of NW_015505264.1, from coordinate 2,212,864 downwards.
AGTTTATAGAAAGAGACAGGCCGTGTCCGAGCAAATGAGGCTGTTCTTTGGGAAGGCGGTCGACCCCCTGCCGGGTGACATTTTGGATGGGTTTGTCAACGGCTGAGTGGAGTGACAAGAGCTGGGAGGGAAACTATGTGCTCTATGCACTGTGGATACACAACTGTCAAATCTTCATTCAAACTTACAGTATATAACACTGACACTTTCTGGGGGACGAAGGGACAGAGCCTGTAGGTCTGCTTACTGTAGGTGACATTCAGACTGTCACAGTAAGGTAGTATGTGCCGAATGAGAGCCCGAGAAGCAGTTTATGGTCTTATTGATCACGAATGTAAGTGAATCATTATCTTATTGATTGCTTGTGATGCATGCAATTAAAAAGGGCCTTCAGCTTAATCGAAGAGCTGGTTACTCTGTAATATAACATCATGTGTCATTTTTATCACCAACTTTGAGATTTAGCAGAGTGGATGGTGAATATATCTGGCACCTGTCCCCTCAGGACTCCACCGCATCAAACGGTCAGAGTCGCATCTCATATAAACACACAGGGTGCTAATTGTCTAAAAGACTCAGAGCTTATCAGCATTCCGTCTCTGCGCCCATGGTTCAATACCAACGGTGAGGAGCTACAATCACTGTTATACTGTGGAGACCACGCTGTAGTTATCTGATCTCATGCTACGATTGGCCTATAATTGGTTTGCATTAAATGACATCCAAATAAATTGAAGGCAGCGGATTAGGAGAATGTCTTTGATCAAATGCATGATTTTATCATCTTCAGGACACCATTATGCAAATGATTTTGTGTGAGGTGTCATAATGCCACTCTGTAAGCAACTATATGAATCGTATGAAGCATAACAGTGGCAATAAAGTTTCTAATCATCTATGTATAGACTTAAATTGAATGGTGGTAAAAACTTTTAATGGAATGTATAGGTGGGCTCGAGACTGCAAAGTTTGAGAAATCTTGAACAATTAAAGGGATTTCTCACCCAAAAATTTAAATTCTGTCATTAATCACTCATATCGTTCCAAACCCGTAAGACCTTTGTTTATCTTCAAACACAAATTAAGATATTTTTGATGAAATGCAAGAGCTTTCTGTCCCTGCACTACAGCAACTACAGTGTTGAAGGCTCAGAAAGGTAGTAAGGACATTGTTAAAATAGTTCACGTGACATCAGTGGTTCAACCGTAATTTTATGAAGCTACGAGAATACTTTCTGTGTGCAAATGTATGTATGTATGTATGTATGTATGTATTTGCTTAAGTGATAAAGATTTCTGAGAAATGCTAAATAAAAGGCGACTGCAAGATCATAAGCCCTGTGAGGTGTCTATTCTAAAGGTTAATTTACGTTTCTCCGCTCTTGTGAAATAGTAACTCATAGGCTTAAGAAGACCTCCCTTTGTTCCTGCTTCTATGAACACAAGCCCAGGCTTAAAGTTATCTGCTTGCACAAGCATGTATCAGTCAGAGAAGCAGGGTGTTTTCACCACTGAGTTTAGATCACACCATTGATGTCTAGCGCTAAATTTTGACCAACATACCTGTGATACAGTATAACCACGGCTTCACATACAGTTCATTGCGGATGACATTGTGCAGAAATCTATAGATGACCTTCAGACCAAAATGAGATTCAGCAGGGCTTTTGCACACCTTTGTGAAGAAAGTGCTTATGTTAATGCAATGACAGGCTGGGCGATGAGTTGCTGCTGAATGAAGTGAAACGAAAAGGTGAATCTCTCGGTTCTGAAAGCATCAATGGTCCATTATAGGCAGGGCTAATTTACATAAACATGAATGTTTTCATTTCCGAACTCCCTCTGAACATCACAGTCTATTAAAAGTGCTGAAACATCTATTTCATATATTGTACTTGTAGTCTGTTAAGATGCAGAGAAGATGGAGCTTGCAAGCAGATTTCTCATTCATTGTTGCTATTGAATTGCCATTGTTGCATTCGGTTGCAAATCAAAGTGCTTTGTTGTGTCAGTGCATTTATTGTAAGCAGCTGATGGCCTCTGTTAGCTCGCCCACACTGCGAGGGACGGGAGGAAGGAAAAGAATTGTGGGAGCTTTGAGAGGATTTGTGTTTTGTTTACTCCAGAAAATTGGGCCATTCTGGGGACATCAAATAAAAACTACTTCTCAACTGAAATGTTTTCTTCCCATCTCCATGCAAATTCTGACATGATTTGCTTCCTTCCCGGCATAATACAGTGCTTAGTTGCATTCAAGATGTTTCGTGCGAAATTTCAATTGTTGCTGACTGCTGATGTTGATCACCGGACAGTGCAGGACATCTCTGGGGCAAGCGGTTGAAAAAGAATTAATCTGGCTTCCTCTGGTAAAATGGAAATGATAGAGACACAGACAGGAAACTGCCACGAGCCGAAATATTCAAACTGTTTTTAATTTGAACCACACGTTGACAGGACTGCCGAGTGGTTTTGTTAATTAATGGTGAAAAAAGGTCATCGAGAAAACTCATAATAATTTGTGAATATTACGCTAATTAAAGTTGAAGTCCAGGTAAATGTTTCTCTTGTGGAAGGTTGCATAAATCATTTGCTGCATTTTCAGTCACATTAACGAGCTGCAATGTAACGTGAAGGAGTCAAGGACAGTTTTTCCTGATATTGCATTACATACATTTTAATACAACACAACAATTATACTTCATGATAAAATATGAAAGCAGATGCCTTGATCTACCCTTTTGTTGCTTGTAGATGGGAAAATCACTAAGAAAGAATTGATCTGGAATATTTCACAAATAAAAAAATTGCACTTTTAAAAAAAAATTAGGCACAATATATAATAAGCCAAATGTATATAATAAAGAAGTGTAAAAATAATTGCAATTATTAATTATAGTTGAAGGTAGCCATTGACTTCCATTATATGCCAAAAAATACTATGAAAGTTACCAACATTCTTCAGAATATCTTCTTTTGTGTTCAACACAGGTTTGGAACAACTTGAGGGCGAATAAATTATGGCAGAGTTTTCATTTTTGGGTGAACTATCCCTTTAGTTTGAACTTTCATTGAATTTTCCAAGAACAATCCCTTTAAAAGAAAAGCACTTAATGAATTATTTATTTCATAATTTATCTTTACCGAGCCTGGTCAAATTTATTGTGCAACCAGTAACTCAAGAAATTAATCCAAGCTAAGTCTCTACAAATCAAGCATAATGGTCTGTAATATGAGGCATAAAGCTTTTCTGAAATCAATAACTCATCAGCTGTAGTAGACTGTAATGGTTGTGACACCTACCTGTGTGATAGCCTGAAGCAGTCTGCCATAGCTGTAGACAATCACCACAAAAGGGAGAATAAGGCAGAAGATAAACAGACAGATGATGTAAGACATGTTGTTGGCTGTCCTGGCGGCCCAGTTGACGCTGCAGGTGGTGCCGGGACCCTCCGGACCGTAGCAGCTCCATCCAAACAGCGGCGGAACAGTCCAAACCATGGAATATATCCAGGAGAAAGCAATACCCATGGCCACCTTTCTATAGTTGGTAGAGTCAGCCTGCGTGGCCCCCATCATGGTGCAGTAGCGCTCGTAAGAGAGCACCGCCAGGGAGATTAGAGACACGACACCTGTACAAATAGAAGAGAGATACACAGAAAAACAACGCACTGTTATGAGTAATAGCTGTTCTGGGTAGCTTACATATCCTTATTACCTTTGAAGGGTGGTTTATGTTGAGTAAAAGGCCAAATCTCCAGCTTTACTGGGTGCACTATACATCATGTTCAGTGCTGGGGATTAACCTGGCTTAACAATGAAAAAAAAAGAGAGTTTTGACATTGTAAAAAATGATTTTTCTAAGTTGTAAATAAAGATTATTGGATAAAGTTTTACAAGAAAATACTATTTGAGACTTTTACTTCAAAATTTCATGTTTAATTCAACCTGTCAATGGAGTTTTTTTTTTTTGGCAATTTTTTGTGAAATTTACTAGTCATTTCTGAGTGAAAATTATTTAAAGGAATAGATCACCCAAAAATGAAAATATGCTGAAAATGTACTCAGGCCTCAGATCATCTAAGATGTACATTAGTTTGTTTCTTCATCAGAACAGACTTGGAGTAATTTAGCATTACATCACTTGCTCACCTATGGATCATCTGAAGTGAATGTGTGCCGTCAGGAACAACTGATAAAATATTAAGCAATATTAAAGCTGGAGGACTTATATTTTACCTGGAACAATGGTTTGACGTTAAAAACGCCTTGATGAATTTATTACAAACACACAGCTTTTCACCTCACAAGACATTAATTGATTGACTGGAGTGGATTACTTGTGGATTGTTGTGATGACGGCACCCATTCACTGCAGAGGATCAGTTGTGATGTAATGCTAAATTTCTCCAAATCTGTTCTGATAAAGAAACAAACTCATCTACATCTTGGATGGTCCGAAGGTAAATACATTTTCAGCAATTTTTTTAACTTTAAAATGAATCCTACAACCTTTGTTTTAGTTTACTACAACAGTGTAATTCATCTAATCCAGTTTCCCTTTAACACCTGCATTTGTTTGTGATTTTTTTATCAGGAAGTTAAACTGGTGATTTACAGTCTTATATGAACTTATCTAGGCAAACATCAGAGCACTGTACAATACAGCTTGGTACATCTGGTAATGGGCACTTTTGTTTTATTACGCTTTCTCCTCCTTTGTCGTTGTACAGTGCACTGTCATTAGTGCTGGCAAAACCAAACCAAATTTTCAAATATCGCACCTGAAACTGAAGGCAGCTATCATGTCATTGTCATTTCAACTGTGAAGAGCAGGTGTTCACACTCATTTGAGGTGTGTCTGACTGAAAGGTCTCTTGGTAAAGCACAAGGAAGTGTGCATTATTACAATCATGACAAAAAAATTGTGAAATTTTGAAATGTGCCGGTACTAAGAAACCAAGCTGATACTATAATAAACAACAACAAATTCAGTCTTTCTGCAGAATTGTTAGTACAGAGTACAGACTTATTTCAGTACCTGATTTCTGAACAATAGAGACTAACTAATGGGATAGTTCACCCAAAAGTAAAAAATCTGTCATCAGTAGGTTTCAGTAACCACTGACTTTCAATGCAAGGGCAAAGAAACAATGCAGAGACATTTCTCAAAAATTTGTCTCATATTCCACAGAAGAAAGAAAATTCTACAGGTTTGGAATGATGTGAGGGTGAGTAAATGATGACAGAATGTTTATTTTTAGGTGAACTATCCCTTTAATTTGTAGGAGACAAATACAGGATTGTTGTACCAAAATGTGTCAGACATTTACTATAAAGAAACTCTGGCTTGTAATAGTTATGAAAAATGTTACAAGTTACAAAGCTTACTCTAAAGTTACAATTTATTAGTTAAGTTTATGCAGAAAAATGCAATCACATTTGGCTTTGAGCAGAGAAATTCAGAATACGCAACACTGCAAACCACACCGTTTTTAAGTTTAGGTTCTTTCTGTTTGGCCAAGAGATCAATCTGTTTCAATTTTCAACTTTTTTTTTTTGTATATAAATCCAAAAGATCAGACTTCACCAAACTTTAAGCAGAGAAAGACAAAAATTCTTCACGTGCTTGTGTGTTCCAGTCTAACATTCACACTGTTTTGAAGATCAACTCACAAAATCCTGCCATCCTAATCATAAAAAAGCTGCTTAGAAAGACCTTGACTCAAAAATGATGTTGTTCAAAGAGCCTATAAGCTTGAGTATTTAAACTAATGTATAAGCCTGAAAAAGAACGTCTCAAGAACATTTTGAACCTTAATACAGTCATTTTTCTCTGATGTGAAATCTGCACTGACAATGTGTTCCATGTCTGGATGAAGCTGTATCTCCAATGAGCCTGACGATGTGTTTGCTGTACTGATGGTTTAAAGAATAAAGGCTCAAATTTCTTTTTGTCTTGTAAGTATCAGCTTTGTTAGCACTTTATCAGTGTAATTTATTTGAGGGAGATAACAATAATCTGTGATTCAAGTGTATAGTCCACTGCTTACAATTAACAATAATTTTCACTTCCATTATATAACTGACAGACTGCAACGGTTTGAGTTAAAAATCTTCGTTTGTGTTCTACTGAAGAAACAAAGTCACCTACATCTTGGATGCCCTGGGGGTAAGCAGATAAACATAACATTTTTGGGTGAACTATCCCTTTAAGGGCTGCTGGCACCAGAAAAGTGGCACCAGTTAATTAACAACAAAACAGCTATTCTACTTACTGGAAACACTACACCCAGCTCTGCCCCATTACAGAGACTGTGTTATGGGTCAAGTACAGGACAGCACACATCTTATTTCCATGAATACAGCTCTCCTTGCCTTCAGGTCGAGTGCTAAACCCCAATCAGAAGAAGAATACATCTCTGCCCTCCTGGTGTGTTTATTTAAACTTTTTCCCAATTATGGAGACTTATTGAGTAGTTCCAATTTTATTTTTGTCATGCGTAAATGAATTGCAAGTGTCTGAAAAAGTGCAATGAACTTATTACTGTGGGTTGAAATTTTGGCAAGTTTTCAACTTTAGAGGGTTGGACTTTTTTTGTGTACTTTTGAGCAATTTTAACACCCCTACATAAAAATGTACTGTGTGGTACAATGGTACATTAATGGTATCAGATGGTAATGCTGTGTTACTTACATGCTACGACATATTACACTACAAAGAATACCATAATTTGACTGTGGTACATTTCCAGAAAGACAACACAAACTAAAACTTATAGGCTATCCAGAACTAGGAGTTTAAAATGTCAACAAGACAACATCCATTTAGACTGATTGCCATCTATATAGGCAGGCGGAGGTAGTCTGTCCTATTATGTGTAAACATAACCTATATGTTGGATTAGGCAGCTTTGAGGTTTATATTGCAGGTGAACTACAATTCATTTTTTTGTAGCCTAGGCTACTCCTAAGTTTTATTTAGTTTTTTTTAACGTATTAAAATACTGCATTAAGCTTTCCAACTTAAAAGGTCATTCGGGCAATTTACAATAACTGTAAAACAGTTTACTAAAATAAATAGTAATATTCATATTAGCCTACTGCAACTTTTGGATAACAGACTTGATTCGGCTTAGCAGCATCTCCCTGGCGAGAAACAAACCGTTAAACTGACTAGAGCAGCGCGCGCACGTCTCTGACAGGAAGCTTGTACCTCACGACAAATTATATCAATAATGTCTATAAAACTATAAATATAGCACACGATAGCTGTTGCGTTAACATTTAAGTTACCCAAGTAAGGAGGATTTTTAAGAATATGACTATGTCGGTTATTCAAACGTAGCCTACGTGAGTAATATCTTTCTGAATTCAATTAAGTTCATGTCAAGTTGGTATGAGGAAATATAAAAGAGACACTAAGTGTCATGTTTGACATCTCTCGCTCTCTCTTTCGTTATCACATTGTTTTATGCTACTGGTAGCTTGTTACTTTGAAAGACAAAACATTTATTGACAGCGTAATAACGGACGTGGAGGTTCCTAAACCGCCTAAAGGGAACGTGCTGCAAGTACATTTCTAATACGCATTTGTCATCTATCGTGTTAAATATCCAACACACAAATGCCATCATAGCATTTTAACGATTAAAAAAACATTTTACAATGTAGCTGCGCTTGTGAGGTGCGATTCAAATGTACCAACCTATACAGGTGCCTCCGAAGCCTATTTTAATTGTTTATCGACATAGCTGTAACATAACAGACTCACCCAGGAATGAATTGATGAAGCCGTACCACACGCATCCCGCGCGTCCGATGAGCCACCGGCCCTGCGTACTGGCGGCGAAGCTGAACGGAGTGCCGAGGACGCACACCAGCAGATCACTCACTGAGATGCTCACCAGATGACAGTTCATGGGCGAGCGCAGCACTTTGTAGCGACAGAACAGAATGAGAACGAGCGTGTTGTTGAGAAACCCCAAAGTTCCGATGAATCCAAGGCACACGGCGACCACCAAGTGTCCAGTCGGACTCAGACCGTGTTCTGAGTGATTCTCATCCAAGTGCGCTCTGGTCCCGTCACCTCCTCCAGCGCACCACGCGCAACTCAGACTCACGTTGGACTCAATCATTTCACTATTAATTATAGCTTATGTGAAGTATTTAATCAGTTTGAAACGGGAGTCTGTGCTTTGTAAAGTCAGTGTAATCCATCAAGTTTGTAGAGTTTTCTAACCCATTATTTCAGTGGGACTAGAGTTCACCAAACGCTAAACGCAGAAGTACATGATTGCCTCGTATAGCCTACTCTAGACAGAGGTTTCAAGATGTGGTCAAGCCAATTATGCCCCTCCTCGGGATGAATGGGAGTTTTTATTGCCCCCCGCCTAGCTGACGTCTACGTCTCAAGCCACCGATCTTCATATGCCAACAGCACTCTTTCCTAGTTCGTTTTACACCCTTAAAATGATTCCTCGCCAATTCATCAAAATGTAGATATGCTAATTAAGGGTTAAATCTATTAGTAGGTCTAGGCTGGAATCTACACAGTAAAAAGTACAAATGTGGAAATAAGGAGGTATTCATAGCTTGATGTAACCGTAAAAGTACTCAATGAAGTCAAACTAATATTTATAGCTTGAATAAAAACAGCCACATGCATATTTTTCTGGTTACCTTGCAGTTTTTTACACCATGGAAACTAAATAGACAAAATAGCCTACTAGACAAGAAAAAAAACGAATATTGTCAGATCAGAGTCTGATGCAAAATACACTGTGATGGTTGACTAATTGTCTCTCGTCTTACTCTTGTATTATATACTTATACCTACTTTCACTATTGTCAGGAAAACTAATTTTGGCTGCAAAAAAAATAAAAAATCACTTATGCATCCTAACGAGACAAAAATTCACTCTCTTGAATGTTTAGACCAGAAAATATTCAAGCTCAATGTTTCAGTCAATTCCTTGTAAAGTTAAATGATTTACTCATGGAACATCGGACATTCTGCTAATCAAAGATGATCTCAAAATAATAATCTAGAGAAATTAATGTTATTCATTATAAATAAACAAGTACTCAAAATAGCATTACTCACAACTTTAGCAGAATCATCACTGAACTTTGTACCCATGGTTGCTGTTCCTTGTCACAATATTACAATAATTTTTATTGTTAAATTATATTACTTATTTTATAATTAAAGCAGTTAATTTCTTAAGCTGGAAACTCATAAGAAAATGTGGTAAAATTATGAGGTTTTAATATCAAATATTTTACTATATACACACACGTGTAAATACATCAATTGTATTAAGATTGTAACATTGTTTTTTAGATGACTTCTAAGAAGCAGGAGAGCTTTATCAGTCATCTCAAAAATTTTATTGATATTTAATTACATACAGGTAATATATATTTTTTCAAATAATCTGTTTTGTCTTTGCTGATGTCACGAATCCGGTTCATGAACTTTCCAATTCATTGACTCTCGCACTACACACTGTTGCACATCACCCCGGACTACATTTCCCATCATGCATTGCACTGATTGCACTCAGCACGAATTGCACACACCTGTTTACACTGATTGCACCCAGCTGTTTCATATCACTCCCTCACTATTTAACACTCACTCTGATCCCTTCCCTCTGCCGAGTATTGTTCCGCATTTATCACTCCCCTAGCGATAGCGACTCTACAGAGCCCTCATTTGTTGCCTTAGCCATTAGCCTTAGCCTTAGCCTTAGTCGCTTTCCTTAGCCTTAGCCTTAGCCCTAGTCATTTGCCTTAGCCTTAGCCTTAGCCTTCCCGGTTTCTGATCTTCGCCTGGTTCCCTGGATTCTCGAAACTGAACTAAAAAACTGAAACCTACCCATGAGGTCTCAGCACTGCTAGAAATGCATAGCATATTGATAGCTTTGGTTATTTCACCAATATTACAGACTTCTTAATTTACTAAATAAAAAAAAAAAACACGAATCACTACGACCATCCTATTCATCAAATCCTAAAAAATGTACCACGATTTCCACAAAACTCTTAAGAAACTGTTTAACACTGCTAAGAAATATTTCTTGACCCCCAAATCAGCATATCAGAATGATTTCAGAAGGATCATGTGACATTGTTAAATGTAATCTAAATGTAATCTGTAACCTACAATTGAATATCAATTTTTCATACTACATATTTTAATGTAATGATAATTGAATTCAAAAGCTTTTGAAACAGTTGATTCAAGGCGGTTTTATTTATAATTTATGTGACAAAATTGCACAGAATTTTAATATCAGCTATTTTTCAGTACATTTTAAATGTTTTCCAGTGCTTTCAATGTGGATCCTGGCTGGTACAGCTTGTCCACAACCCTGAGAAGATCAAGAATGTTGCTGCCAAAGGTCAATGACAAGCCTAAACACCATCTTTCTAAACTATGTTTCAGTATGCCAATCATCCCATGGGTCTTTGCAACAAACCAAGAAGCCACATCTCCCTTTTTTAAAGTGTATCGTATGTGTGAATAGTGACTGTCGCAACAAATTTCCATCAATACTGCCTTATGTCTCAAGATGGTCTTTTCCAATAGTCCCACAGTGAATCGTGGCAGGGTTACAAAGTACACTAAAACATCCCTTTGCATGCACAGGCTCAGAATAACAGGGCAGAAAAAAAGCTGCATTGTTGTGGAAAGCAAGATACATTACAGCACGGACATAAGAAAGGAGAAAAAGAGAAGACGGAAACCAGCTGAAGGGATTATCCATAAGAAATCCAACAGGAGTAGATGGGATTTAGTTAGGTTAGGGTTTCAACTAGATATCAAGCAAAAAATTATTCACCAAAACCATTAGTGTTGTCGATAACACCAAAGGCTTATCCATGATTGCACAACAGCCCAAAGCAATAAAGTTGAGTGAAGTCAGAAGCTCTGTAAACAAACACATGAACAATGCTTTGATACAGTCAATAAACCAGTACATTGAAGCTTTACTCCACAAGCTATAGCTGGCATGTTCAGACCAAATCTCTGTACACATGTGAAAATCTGATGAGGACAAAGGCAGACAGAATTTTGGGATTTTCAACATGAAATCAAAATGGACATGATTTCATTTCTAAATATGCTGTACATCCTTGGTCTTATTGTTAATGATTCATTGGTGCGCACAAAATATCATAAGTTTACCTCTGAAACGACTTTCCTTTATGGATGACATCACCAAGCCCTCTTATTTATGAATGCATTATGGTCTTAGCATTCATGAATGCCATGATCAAAGACTTTTACAAAATGAATAGCAACGACACTTCAACAAATGTCAACAAATGAAAAGTCAACAAATGTTGTGTCATATTGCTTGTCATGGTTTTGCAGTGAGATTTTTGCTCTCAGTTCTGAAATTTTCCACGGACCTCTTTGCTATTTGAGACAGAGCCCAAGAGAAATGCTGAATAAGAGAAGCGAAACTAACCATTCATGTCAAATAAGAACAGAGGGACATGTTCCCTCCTCACACTGCCTGATTTTCACCAAAACATCTCAATTTCTCATCACGCCGGGACTGTTCTGTCTAATATGATATGAAATCCATCCGGTGTGCTATCAGCTGGGAGCCTGCTGTATATTGAGTTTCCTCAGCGTGGAGTGTGCTGGCCAAGGTCATAATAATGAGGTCTGATTAGATCATATGGGTGGACATGAGTGAGGTGAAGAGGCCTCAGGATCAGAGGGATTTGTTTTATATTCTTGATTAGCTTCTTCAATCTCTCATTACCTCGAACACATGCACAGATGACATGTAAGCATCATGCCAGCTTTACAGGTCATCTCTGCTTTGTATTCACCCTCACACATAAACAAACTTCCTTCGATTAAAGAAATGGAAAGGTCAAGTGTTGTGGCTGATGTAAAAGCATTATTCACGGGTCTGCAGGTATGACAAAACACATCCAATCATCTATAGACGACGACTCGACATGAACCAGAAAATAAGCTGACTGAATAAAAAAATCAGAGCAAAATAAATTCAAACCCTCATAACTAAAAATATGTAGGCATAGAGAAAAAAAAAATTAAGTTCAAACGTGAAATTCAGGAGGCCAAGAATCTAGTCACCTCAGACTGGTACACATTGAAGCTAAATATGGTTGTCACTCCTATTCTAAGTTCTTAGTCAATACTGCCAGAGTTCACAATTTCACAGAATTTCACAATAGAATTCACTTCTGAAATCAGAATTAATCAGAAATGTGAGGTCATGAAAACAAACAATATTTCGGAAAAAAAAATTGTCAAGCAATTAATCGCATCCAAAAAAGTTTTTGTTTGCATAATATGTGTGTTCTATGTATATTTATTATGAATATATACATACACACATACAGTATATATTTTGAAAATATTTACATGTCTATATTTATATTCATATCATTTATATTATAAATGAATATATTTAATATATATTAAAAAAATTCAGAAATATATACATGCATGTGTGTGTATTTATATATACATAATAAATATACACAGAACACACACACATATATTATGTAAACAAAAACTTTTATTTTGGATGCGATTAATCACGATTAATTGTTTGTCAGCACTAAAAAAAAAAAATACACTTCTCCATAGTGACAGCAAATTCAGTTTGATGACAAACTTCACTTTCCCTAGGCCCCAGATCTAATCGCTTCCATCCAGCCCCAGGAAATCACTTTCAGGCCCAAACCTACAGCACAGCGTATGGAGTCATCTGCTCCCACTCTCCCTGGTTCCCCTGGGGTACGGGCCCGGACAGGAGGAGATTTGATTGGGGTAATAACAGTAAAGAGGAGCTTGAGAGGTCAAAAGGATGCCATTTCCACCATTAATCATGTTCTTCTGAGCTATGTCAGCTATGCCAATCTTCTCCAAAGCCACTGGGAACCAATCACAGCACCACAGCTTATACATTCACTTCAGCCCCTGTTTTACATCCTGTTTCTCTTCATAAAGTGTTGCAGAATCAAACTGTCATTTGTACAGAAATGTACATGTAATGTATGCACGGTAAAATAGGTGCTGGAATATGGAAGTTTAATTGTGACGTGACATGTGGCAAAGTATGGTGACCCACACTCGGAATTAGTGCCCTGCATTTATCCCATCCAAAGTGCACACACACAGCAGTGAACACACACACACACCGTGAACACACACCCAGAGCAGTGGGCAGCCATTTATGCTGTGGCACCCGGGGAGCAGTTGGGGGTTCGGTGCCTTGCTCAAGTGTGGGAGAGAGCGCTGTACATTCACTCCCCCCCACCTACAATGCCTGCCGGTGCGAGACTCGAACCCACAATCTTTGGGTTACGAGTCCAACTCTCTAACCATTAGGCCACGACTTCCCCCGTGTGACTCTTTACACACAAATATGGGGTGACAAAAATGTGTCTCAAAACTGAGCTAGAAGTAATGCCTCACATTGTTCACCCTCACGGAAAAACCGACTTTGTCATTGCATTAAAGTTCTAATTTTAACATTTTTGGTGGTAACACACCTTGTGTAGACATTAGTGTATTTTTCACTTGATATTGCGTAAGATGGCTCAAAAACTGTTTTTTTGGTATAAAACAGTTATGTTTTGGCATTAATGTTGGCACTGTTATTCCTAGAAGAAATAAAAGAAATCAGAACATGAAACTTGTTATCTGAGTTTGTTTTAGATTAAATATTGTGGCCAAAATCACATTAGAAAAGTATGCATTGCTGAACATATAGCATTATATATAAGGCAATGAGGAAAGATATATTAATGCATGCATCATGGTACTCTCGTGAATGGTGGCGGACTGACCTGGAAGTGAAGAAATCGTTGAATAAAGTTGTTATTTCTGTTTTCTTTGCACACAAAAAGGATTCTCGTAGCTTCATAAAATTACGGTTGAACTACTGATGTCACATGGACTATTTTAACAATGTCCTTACTACGTTTCTGGGCCTTGAACATGTCAGTTCAGCGTTGCTGTCTATGCAGGGTCAGAAAGCTCGGATTTCATCAAAAATATCTTAATTAGTGTTCCAAAGAAGAATTAAGGTCTTACGGGTTTGGAATGACATGAGGGTAAGGGAGTAATTAATGACAGAATTTTCATTTTTGGGTGAACTAAACCTTTCAATTACATTGTTATTACCTTGAGTTGTTCTCTTCTGAAATCAGGTTTGAGGAAAAACAGCTTCTCTGTACCAGGTGCGACACATACAACAAACGCTTTTCAGATGTTCAGACAATCATGTCTGCCAATTCACAAGCCATTGAAATGGCGTGAGGAAAGACAGAACTAGTCCTTGACATTAACATGTGCTGCCATGACAACTTTAACTAGAAAAACCCAGCAGTCAGCAGATATTCTGCCATACAATTGATAAACACTTCTCTGTTCTCTCCAGTGTTTTCAGCTTACAGCTGTTTCCAGCATGTCTACAACAAAATGTGTGCTCAAAAAGAAAGGCAATGCCAATTTAAAGGAAATTCCAGATTCAGTTAAAAAAAAATTAAATTTTTCAAAATTCAAAATTATTTTTCTGTGATCAACATTATGCCAAAAATGCTGTTTATTGAGCTTGAGCTAAAGCTGGAATATTCGTTATTTCAGTAAATTTAGCATATGGTTAAACTGGATTGCCGGTTAGTGAGAAAAAAAAATGCAGATTTTAAGTTTAAATACTGCATGCAGAGTGGCACAAGTGCTACTGAATTTTCTCCAGAAAGTTAGTATGCCAGCAAATGTCTAAAAGGTCTATTTGTTGCACTTTGAAAGCCATTGAGATATCTGCATGAATTAGGCTTATTTGACATCAACGTATCGCATAGTGGCCCATTCTGCCATTCTGAGGTATGACGAAGACATGCCACTAATATGACACTGAATATGTTATGTCTAGTGATACTGCTACATATCTGGCAAGACAGATGGTGTGTGTATGTGTGCGTGTGTGTGAGTGTGTGTATGAATGTGCAAGGATGTATGTGCAAGAGAAATGTGCCCTGAGAAGATCTCAGATACATCAGGCATTGAATCTCTGCACTTACACATACTTGTCATTTAGCAGACATTTTTATTCAAAGTGACTGATACGTTTTTGTTCTCGACTCTGCAGACAAAATTACACACTGTACTAGAAAGATTTTCCAATAACGACAGTGCCAGCCTTGAAGAAAATTAAATAATGATCAAAAATGATTGCGCTGAGCTATCCTTCACATATGTGGTTCAATAGACACAGAGAAGCTACATTTAAAAGCATTAAAGTCTCCTCTGAGGAAAAAGGTTGTACATTATTAAACTTCTTACTAATTTTCTTTGGGCCTGAACCTCCTAGAAATTATTTAGAAAAGTTAGTTCATTTTGAGAAAAGTATTAATTCTTTGAGGTCATACATTTTTTGTTGATCGTAGTTAAAGTGTTGCACGTCAGTTTTTCAGTAATAAAGACTAAAGTATCTCAACAGGCTCCTTCCTTTTAATTAGGCTTCATGATTTAAATCATCAGTTTAAGTGCCGAGTATTCTGACAGATTCATTCAACTAGATTCCTGCATTTCAAATTTTGAATTGACTAAAAATAAATCTGCTTCGCTGTCAGCCAGTAATTGTCCATTCCACACAGCTATCTGCAAATGGATGCAACACTCACTTTTTAAAGGACATCGGAGTCTGCTTCCTAGTCAAGAACAAACAACTACCGTTCTGCTGGAGCGCCTTGCCTTCTTTTCCAAAGCCATTCATCACATTGTCAATTACTGTAGGAGAAAAGAGAAAGTGCATACATAAATCACCATTATGAGTAGGGTCGGGAAAGAGGCGGGCAAGGTGAGGTGACACAGACTCACCAAAGTATGAGTCACAAAACACATAAGTTTGATCTACTTCAAATTCCTCTCTTGTGACTGATAATGTGGCGAAAATCATTCCCAGTCTGACGAATTTAATTTAAAGGGATAGTTCACCAAAAAAAGAAAGAAAAAGAAGAACGAACACTCTGTGACTAATGCTTTTGTCATTTCAAATCTTTTTTCTTCAGTGGAACACAAAATGTTATATTTTGCAGGTGTTCACACTGCTTTTTCCATTAAAAAAAATAAAAATAAAAAACATCATAAAGAGCTTTATTGCCAAGTATGTTTCCACATACAAGGAATTTGTTACAGTGTCACAAGCTTCCAGTACACGGAGACAACAACAACACACAGATAATAAAAATAAGATGTGAATAAAATGCACATGCATAAATATAATGATTCTGATTTTGAACCTCAGTCTTCACTTAATAAAGAAAATACATTTAAAATGGAAGTAAAAGCTGGTATTTTAATCAATGGTCTGAATGATGACAATCTGCGTGTGCTCCATCTCATCGGTTCCTGGGATTTCGTACTGTTCCACTACATAGCTCACTTGCTCGCCAGATTCTCCATGTTGGAAGAGAACGGGTGCTTCGGACGAGTCTGCGTGCTGGAAGATCATGGAGGGCTCTGTGCCGTCTGCATGCTGTATGATCATCTGAGGCTCTGCTGACTGCTGGGGAATAAGTGAGGTTTCCGGGGGCAAAATTGGCAACGGGGGCTCCATCTGAATTTCATGGTCTTGGGCAGTGGTTCCCAATCCTTAGTCCTGGAGAACCCACAACACTGCACGTTTTTGGTGTCTCTCTTATCTGACACTCACATTTGAGGTCTTGGAGTCTTCACTAATGAGCTGCTGAGTTGAATCAGGTGTGAATGAATAGGGAGACATCTAAAATGTGCAGTGTTGGGGGTTCTCCAGGACCAGGATTGGGAACCACTGGTCTTGGGAATCGACATCGGCAGAGCGCACAAGAGCAATCAGGCCCTGGTGGTCAATGGGGATGTTGAGAGGACACTGCGTTGGGTCGGTTTTCAAAGGAGCCTGCTCTTGGCCTGGAAGAGCTGAAAAGTATGTTTTAAAATAGATATTTAGATGGATGGATAGATCAACTAAGTTGTAAATATACAACTGGTAAAACCTATTCAGTGAAAATATATAGCGATCACAGTCTGTCAAGCTTTTTTTTTACTTTTCAAAATATCTTGTTTATTTTGGTTTATAAAACTGAATATGAATTTCTGAGTGTACTACCCCTTTAAGAATCTGATATTCAGATACATTGAGCATCATTTTATAGCTCAAATTTAAGTGACAGAAAATCCATAGGTAGAATAGGCCTATCATCATTACTTAATAGGGCATTAAGAGCTTTTGACGAGTTGCTCTCATGTGCAGCTGAGCAGGGTGAAACTGGAGCAGGGCGTGTGGTAATACGGTAAAATCAACAACATAGCAATAAGCCTTGGTGGGGTCTATGTAAGTCGCTGTACCATGAATCATCAGTTCCTCTTCAGGAACTCGAGCTGCGTCGGAAAACGCTAGGGGAATGCTTTCTGCGACCCATGCTCTGAATCACATGTGAAATCAGTCCAATAGCTGAGCGGGACATCACAGGCGGGTGACGTCATGACCAGGAAGCTATAAAAGCACGTGCGGTGGAGCCAGCATCAGCTTTCTGTCATTCAGTGAAGCGCTCTGTGTGTGTCAGTCATATTTATTGTTGTCTGTCAATTGTGAAAGTCTATAAGCTCCAGCTATGTCTAAGTTCATGCAAAGACAAAGCTTTTCAAGGGAGAGCAAGCCACATTGTAGGTTGTGTTCTCCTCCCTACCCAAAGATAACGTTATATCACGAGTGGGGATACACACAGCCTGTGCGTGGTTTGCTTGGAAGCGAAGCATAGTTGTTACTGCCTTGCTTCGCTCTCAGAGGGCTCTCTTTGAGGAGGGAGCCTTCACTAGCGTTCCTCGCGGTGCCAGCCCCGCTTTCGCCGAGGCGGAGCGGCGGCTGTGCTCGTGGATTTTACGTATGGATCTGCTTCCTAATCAGCAGATCCGGCGCCCGCTCTCGGGTTTTCGGAAGCCCGCGCTGCGGTCCTTCCCACCGGGGAGAGGGCGCGACGCTCCGCCTGTCTTTCTCCGAGGAGATTGATACGTAGGGCGTCAAAGAGCTCACCAGTTGCACAAACATCAGTTACACAAGCAGATTATGCCTGATATTATAATGAGCAGCATTAATAAGGAGCGGAGCTCGCACAGTCGGCTCTCGGGGGGCGGATTATGTATTTTTTTTTCCGCTCCGCTCTCGTCGGGCACGCTCCGAGGAGTGTGTCCGTGCCTGTGATCTTGTGATTGCGGTCCCGCTGCTGCTGAGGCTTATGATCTAGCAGACGGGTTGGAGACGGCTCTTCCTATCTCCACCCGCTAGATCTAGAGCTCATTTGTTTGTCAAGGAGATTGATGTTGTTCGTGTGACTGAATGGCTCGCGCACAGCGCATATATTACATAATTTTGGTTTTTGATGTGAATCTTATTACACTAGACCATATTTACTCATCTGGTTGTTTGATTGCATTTAATTCTGAGGAATACCCTCTGGGGAAGAGAGGTTCACACCGCATTACACGGTGCCCGTCTCTCCTCAGTGCCCTCAGGAGGTCGGTCTGCCAACCCTGCCATGTTCCAGGGCACAGCGGTCTCCGGCGAACGCTTCTCTCAGTTACCGCCTGGCAACGTAGCGACACTGAGAGGCTCGCGGAAAAAGCCAAGAAAAGTGTGGTTTCTCCAGAACAGAGAAGTCGCGAGAGTAAGAGAAGGCCGGTCACTCACTGTCAAGCAGTTCCAGACTGCTTGGGCTGATGACAGCTGCGTCCAACGTGATAACTCTTGGCCTGCTGTACATGAGACCCCTACAGTGGTGGCAAAAGAACAAGGGGAAACCCGCTTTGCACGCTCAAGGTCACGCGGAGGTGCCTACGTGCCTTAGACATGTGGAGGAAACCTTGGTTCTTGTCTCAGGGCCCGGTGCTGGGAGCTCCTTGTCGCCGCGTATGCTAGCGACGGATGCATCCCTCACCGGTTGAGGTGCGGTCATGAGTGGCTACCCTGCCCGCGGTATGTGGAGTGGTCGCCATCTGACGTGGCATTCAATTGTCTGGAGATGCTGGCCATGTTTCGAGTTCTCCCAGACCTAAGAGGTCACCATGTGTTGGTGCGCACCGACAACACAGCTGTGGTCTCTTACATCAACCACCAGGGAGGACTGCGTTCGCGCCCCTTGTACAAGCTGGCGCACCAGATACTTGTGTGGTCCCAGGGCAAACTCTTCTCACTGAGAGCAGTTCACATTCCTGGGCATCTCAATATGGGAGCAGACATCCTGTCGAGGCAGGGGCTGAGGCCCGGGGAATGGATGATTCACTCCGAGGTGGTGAAGCAGATATAGAGGGTGTTTGGTCAGGCTCAGGTGGACCTGTTGCGACTCATATGATGATATCACATTGTCCCCTCTGGTTCTCTCTGACTCATCCAGCTCCACTGGGGCTGGATGCCATGGTACAGACGTGGCCGAGGCTTCGGCTGTACGCCTTTCCTCCGATGTTTCTGCTCCTGAGAGTTCTGGAGAGAGTGCGCCGGGACGGGGCCCGTCTGTTGTTAGTATCCCCGTTCTGGCCAGGCCGAGTTGGGTCTCAGGCCTGATTTCTCTCCTCGACGGCACTCTATCAGGAGAGATCTCCTCTCACAGGCGGAGGGCACGTCCCCGCCCGGAGTCTGTTGAGTCTATCCTCCATCCAGAGCTCCCTCTATGAGGAAACTGTATTTCTGCGGAGACCGCCAGCCCGACCCAGCTAACTGCCCGTTTGGTACAGTTCTGGAGTTCCTGCAGGCCTGTTTATCCGCAGGGTTGACCCACTCCACCCTAGAGGGCTTCGTGGCGGCCAACCACACCCCTCTCGGTGGCCATTCAGTGGGAAGACACCCTCTTTTTACACGTTTCCTCTGCGGTGCGCTGAGGCCGAGGCCTCCGGCCAGAGAAGCTTATGCTAAGTGGTGGATCAGGATGCTATTCCATAGCCTCGAATCCTCTGATCTCCTCTCTCCTTTGGGGGTCAAGATTCACTCCTCCAGAAGTTGGCCTTCGGGATGGCGAGCCCCGCCTACTTTAGCCACTCCGGGCTCTTCTGTTCTCTTGCCCTAGCTGTGCAGTCTTCCATACTAGGCAGAGATTTGGAAGTCTGGCGGCGTGGGCATTCTCGTTCCCCTAGCGTTTTCCGACACAGCTTGAGTTCCTAAAGAGGAACATCTCAGGTTACGCATGTAACGGTATGAAAATTTCATATCACGATTATAGTGACCAAAGTTATCACGATTATCAATATTATCACAGTTTTGTTAAAATTAGATGAAAACGTTCAAAAAGAACTGATACACACACTGAAAACATTTCAATAAGTTTTATATTTGAAAATCAACAAACAACAAATACAATTAGCAGCTATATGCACTTTTTTTTGTTGCAAAAACATTAAATTAACATTAACATGAAGCCCTAATAACAATAATAATAAATCACTTGTGTATATATTATATATACACATATACACACACAATGTGATTTCCGTTAGTGATCATGTGATCTTCGGTTAGGAGAATTCCCTTCGCCAAGGGA
Source organism: Sinocyclocheilus grahami (assembly GCF_001515645.1). Lineage (NCBI taxonomy): Eukaryota > Metazoa > Chordata > Actinopteri > Cypriniformes > Cyprinidae > Sinocyclocheilus > Sinocyclocheilus grahami. The sequence continues at coordinate 2,192,296 of NW_015505264.1, read as the reverse complement.
GTTCCAAACGCTTATACGAGACAGTAATACCCTGCACCCTTCATAGAACACATTTCAAGGACTCTGCCCTTCGAAGGGAGTAGGGCATAGGGATGCTCATGCTCATGCTCAATTCGCCCCATGTCTCTTGTATCACTGCAGAGGCACGGACGCGCTCTCTCGTTTCATTCAAATGCAGCTTGCCGTCTTGCGCCTCAGTTTTTGATTGTATTGAAAATGAAATCAGAGGAATTTAGTATTAATACTACTATAATTTTGCTGTAGTGATCATATTGTCCTGACGATTGTTTTGTACACTGTTCATAATGGACTTATAAGATTTCAAAACATTAATCTCAATTCAATATTTCATATCCCCGTATTTCTATATTATTTTAGGTAAACAAAAAAAATCAGTGTAATAAGTTAACTGTGAATATACAATACATTATCCCTTAAATGTCAGCCTGATAGTTTGAACGTTCATTCATCTTGGCTCAAAGCCACTTGCTGCGAGCTTTTCTTCGTGGAAGCTTTGCGTTAAACAAGTGAGATAATGAAATATTTAATCTCTAATCAATATTTTTTGTCCAATTATCTGCACAGTTAGTTTTGGTATTGAGGTAAAAGTCACCTTGCATTCGTTATATAACTGGGTGGTGGTCACGAAGATGACTGAGCAAATTTGATGCGTTTCCCCCTTTTGCAGCGACTTTCTTCTTGCAAGATCAGCAGACAGGGTGACCGTCCTCGATTAAATTGCCTTCAGGAATCTTATAAAAGCCAAAATACGACCAGACCACCGATTTGGTCCTCTTAGATGGCTGAAAAATCTCCCGAGCGCCGTCACTGCCTTCCGCCATTTCCTCTCGTGCAAAAAACAACAACAACACTGCATGCTGCTTCTGCGTCAGACTGATGCTGGCTGGACAGGATTTACCGCGAGTTTTCAAAATTGCGATAATCAAACACGGTTTTGATGAAAATTTAATTTTAAATGGTAATACTAACCGTCAGGGCATTTTATCGCGATTTATCGTAAAACCGGTAATCGTTACATCCCTATATGTAACCCTGGTTCCTCGAGGGAACGAGACTCTGCGTCTCGGTGCCATACTTCCGGCATCCCTGCCAGCGCTTGCCTCATTCCTGAAGCTGATGCTGGCTCCGCCGCACGTGCTTTTATAGCTTCTTGGTCATGACGTCACCCGCCCGTGACATCCCGCTAAGCTATTGGACTGATTTCACATGTGATTCAGAGCATGGGTCGCAGAAAGCGTTCCCCTAGCGTTTTCCGACGCAGCGTCTCGTTCCCTCGAGGAACCAGGGTTACATACGTAACCTGAGACGTTCACCCTGAGCCTGGAGGCTCCCCACAACGAACGTGCATCCCACCCGAACCCGTAAATTCCCTGTACACTTGCTTAGTCACCTACTCAAGAACTCTAATGCCTAATAATGAGTAGAGAGACAGAGAACAAGGTGGATGTACTGTATTGACTCTGTCCTCGATGGTAATACAGAAACTGGAGGTCAGAAAGAGATGGGGGTGCTAGCAGTCATTATTCAGGTTTAAAGAAGTCCCTCTGTGCTTTTTCATGACCATCTCAGTCGCTGATGTGCAACTTTGTTTAGTGATGCATCTGTGTCCATTTCCACAGCCCATTACAGGCATCTGTCTCCATTAAACACCAGGATGAGGGAGAATCCCCATAGAGAGCGAACAAGAGGGGACTTTCCATTGACTTCTATTGTTTTAGAGTGAGCTAATCATATTTTCTGTCCATTATCACTTACAGAAACCTTTCTGAATTTTACATTTTCATTAAGATATTCATTATGCTTATTAAACAGCACATGACCAAAAACCTTACATTTTGGTCATTCAGAACTGAATTGAGAATGCATTCCGTTCTTGAACTCAAAATGAATTAAACTGAGATGGCAAACAGGACACAGAATTACAATTCAAATTTGGATGGAACGAAGTAAAATTAACGAAGTAAAATTCAAAGAAAATTCATAAAAGCAAAGTTTGTCTAAAAACAGAGTAAGACAGATGAACAGAACACCAGAAAAATGGAAATAACAAAATGATAGATAGATAGATAGAAAGAAAAGAAGCAAGAAATTTTATACTAAGCTAATGGTATTTTATCACCTAAATTTGTAGAATTTCAACAGAATGTCAAGACATTATTTTGCATGTTTATAAAGCTGTTTTCTGGCTAGTCTGTAACAGGCAAAACCTGACCCAACTACACACTAAGATGTGTGTACACATGCTGTGCATGTTTAAAGAAAAATGTAGCTTATATGGCGATGTTTTATTAACCTTAATAAAAAAGAAAACTGAAAATGCATGCATCAGGACAACATAATGCCCTTCACACTGGTGATACACAGAATCACACTTTGAGGAACAGAACCTAATTATTATGACATAAATTTGGAAAAAGCCCAGTGGATGAGCAAAGGTGAAAAGAAAAGTACTTAAAATTTCATACCACATAGCACAGAATGAAGAAACCAAACACGTTCGACCCAAAGTCACCGCTCGGGCCAAAGGCTTCTGCTTAATGAGAGGTGGAACAGGAGAAGACGATGTCTAAGTGAGAGAGGCAGACTGAATGATAAACATGCATTACGTCTCACATTTCAGAGATAACCAACAACTTTGATGGGTGCGTTTGTATCTGTTTGTCATCAAGGTGTAAATTAATTTGCTGTTGGCTTTTCATCAAGGTGGGAGGGGAGCAGAGAAGCGGTAAGAAGGTGGGGAGCGTGTTTGGTGACCCGCAGTTATCTGTTGCTATGAAAATGACAGTTTGGGAATTGATAGGTATAAAGCTGTTTGAACTACAGCCATGGTCTTATCTTAAGACGAGACACCTGCACCCTCACATTTGTGTCCCTCCCCCCAAACGTTAATGTCTAAAGTCTGACCGTCAGACGTTAAAGTGAAAAGAAAATGTCACTCAATGCACTCTGTCTACTCCTCAGGCCTTTCACAATACAGACAGAAAAGAAATTAACAATTTTTTTTTCTTGCTTCACAAGAAATGTTACATCATAAATCCATAAAATGGCTAGACTGTATGACTCATGTTGTTTATTAGTACACAGCATATTAGGATTCCACAACTTTTACCTTTTGGTGATCTGAATGTTTTTGATTAAAAAAGATCAAATACTTTACCCTATTCCAGTTTCCAGATAAAAAACAGTTTCCAGAAAGTAAACCATTCGACTTCTCCGAAAAGTGTTGCCATTCTCTACACTGGCACTATCAAAACTTTGCTATGTTTTTTGAACATTCTAGCCAGCCTAAGATAGCAACAGGGTCAACCAATGGTGTTATTTTTGGGTGGGGCTATCTGTTCGGCTAACCAATGGCAAAAGAGATAAAAAATGTTTTTTCTAAAAACGTCATTCTGTTAGGAAACATTTGTGGTGTGAAAATGACGTTTCACCTTCGGGAGGGATTCAATAAAATTAGTTATTCAGCCTGTCAAAGTACAAAGTGATAGATAGATCGACTAGATAAATACTAGTCATTTTGTCACTTGAGGTGTTGTAGGGTAGTTTCTGACACGTGAGATCCAAACAAGAAAAACCGTCCTCCAAATACTGCTTCATCAGATTTATTTATCACATAGCTCGTACAGGTCATTTTAACTCAGTTCCGCTGCCCAAAGCACATAAAATATCATATGCCTCCACATATTCACCTCAAGACACGGTCAAAAAAATGTTGTTGTGCTTCCCTCTAATTACACGCCTCTTATTCTTACTCTTTGCCTACCTATATACTCATTAAGGCCCACACTCCACCCAGCGGTCAAAAACAGAATTACAACAGACATAATGGCTCTTACACCCCGGCCCCTAATTGTACATGGCAGGTAGACATTACAATTCAAAACAAGATTAATACAAAGAGTCATTAAAGCCCAAAGCAACATTGTAAATATTGCATTAATCAGTCCTCTGTAGGTTAGAAAGTAAACAGTTTTTGCAGTCAGTCCATTACATTTCCATGCTGTCATACAACAGACAAAGCTTTGTCACAGGTTTCTCTCAAGTACACTGGTTTTAGTTTGTACTCGCACAGAATGTACAAGTCCATTTTTATCTGGAAAAACTTCCAAAACTCGTCCCATCAACCAAGATCCACGTGGAGCTGTTGAATCCACAATGACAACGATGTCACCAGGAACAAAGTTTCTCCTTTCCTTATTCCATTTCTGCCGATCTTGAAGCAAAAGGCAAATATTCATTTTTCCATCTTTTCCAGAATAAGTCACACATATACTGGACCTGTTTCCATCTCCTCTTGCTGTATAATTCAGATTTGTCAAATAGTCCAGGAGGTAGTACTGGTTTACCTTTCATCTGAAGAAGGTGGTTTGGAGTAAGTGGCTCCAAATCATTAGGGTCATCTGACAGCTTGGTTATTGGGCAATCGTTCAGAATGGCCTAAATTTCGCACATTTCGCAAATTTTCCAAATTTCGTTTGGAATCCTTCATCATCCAAAGTTTGCTGATGTAAGATTGAACTCCAAATTCTTTTGACCATTCTGATCACAAGCTGGAGAATTGAAACTCCACTGGACACCTTTCTCGAACATTACCCTTTGAATCTTGCTTTTATTCCATGAACTAAGCATTTCCTTTAACTCCCTTTCGGCTCCAACAAAATTTGTACCATTGTCCGATCTTATGTGATTTACTTGTCCTCGTCTGCAAATAAATCTTTGTAGAGAGTTGATGCATGAATCCGTGTCCAAAGAATAAGCGACTTCTAGATGAACTGCTCGACTTGCCATGCAAGTAAAGATGACTCCATAACGTTTTGCAATGGAACGTCCTCTTTTAACTTCCACAGGACCAAAATAATCCACCCCGACATTTGTAAATGGAGGCAGATCTGGAAGGAGTCGCTCCTTTGGCAAGTCTGCCATCTTCTGCTCACTCACCTTAACTCCAAAACGTCTGCAATGGCCACAACTAAATATGATCTTTCTGGCAGCTTCGTAACCCTTAATGATCCAATATATTTTCCTCAGCTTGCAAAGCATACGATTTCTTCCACTGTGGCTTAACTGTTGATGTATATGCCGCAAGATGAGTGTGGCGATATGCTGATCCTTAACAAGAATGATCGGATGCTTTCTTTTTGATTTAAAAGATTATGATTTAAAAGTAACAAAGTTGATTATTTTGCTTAATTTGTACTTAAGTAGGCCTACAAGTAAAAGTACAGTTCTAAAAATATACTCAAAAAAAGTACAAGTACACGAAAAAAACACTTAATTACAGTAACGCGAGTAGTAATTTGTTACCTCCACCACCTCACAAGAACTCCCAACAGTGAATCTGTCAAATTAGGACCCTGTAGAAGTTGATCATTAAGCAATGTACCTTTGAAGGCAGCTCCACAATCAAATACCACTCTTAATGTTCTTTTCTTGGGGTGATAAACCCCATGGTGAGGGATATACCAAACTTTTCCTTCATCCCGTTTTACCTGATGCAATGGTACTTTTTTGGCATAACCTTGCTTCAGTACCTCATCCATGAAAACTTTATATTCTTGATGGAAAGCTTTGTTTCTTTCAAATTTCCTTTTCAATCCAATTAAGCGCTGTTTAGCCACACAAAGGTTATTTGGCAACATGGGGCTTTCCATCCTGAAAGGAAGATTCAGTTTATAATGTCCATCTTGAAGCTCAATTGACTTGCTTACCTTTTCCATAAATGCATGCTCTTCTCTTGACATTTCCTTTTTCTCAGCAGCATTCTCAAAGTCATGATTATATTGTTTACTGAGCATCTCCTCCAATTTGCTTACAGAAATTCTGTTAACAGTAACATCTGGACATTCGATCTTGTTCCTATTATCCTTGCTTCCTTGGAGTGGTCCATTTACAACCCATCCCAATAGGGTTCTAACTGCATAAGGTCCTTCTCCATCACTGCTTAAAACCTCCAATCAGCAAATCCACATCAGCAGGAATTTGAGGGATCTCAACACCTTTCAGATATGTCCATTTATCCAAATCCCTTTGAGTGACAATGTTGTTTCCAGACACAGGCATTCTCTCTTGAGTGAGGACTTCTGGAAGACTGTAAAATATGCCATCAAGAAGGCTAGACACTTCCAATCCAGTCAAAATAGTACTACTAATAGCCTTTCGATTGCCCATTGTTTTCAAAACAATATTGGTTCTCTTTCCTTTTAATTTCAAACTGTACATTAAGAGTTCTGAACAAAATGTGGCAGAACTGCCAGGATCCAAATATGCATAAGTTTGAATTTCCCTTTTATCTAGGGTTGCACAATAAATCGAAATGTAATCGAGATCGCGATTCGACAGAAGCTGCGATTGTCATGCGTATCTTTCAGTGAAGCACGGTTCTGTGATCAGCAGTAAATCTCCATCCAAAGGCCAGAGGGCGCTCTCGCGCTGAAACTCCAAATACGCCTCGCAGAAGAAACCCAGAAAATGCCTATCGCTGCAGCTGAATAAACAGAAGATTCAACTGATTTCATTGATTCATCGTGACTAATAAACATACGACTACAGCAATATACGGTTTATTGGAGTTATTAAAATTTTCATTAAAATAAAGTATATTTATAATGCAATGCCTTTATCACTCCTTAAATACTATGAAATATGTTGCGTGCCTTATTCTGTGTAAGAAGCCACATCATCTCACAGAAGGATTTATTTCAAACACTCGACTGACGTTATGAAGAGTTTGGAGTAAAAATAGGTTATTAAATGTGGTATTTTCACATGCTTTCAGATGGAGCAGCATTTACTTCACAGAGCCGTAGTTCACCGAGAAGCTATGCAAACAGCTGTCATTATCGCAAACAATTTCTTCGATTTCATAATTGCGCAATAAAATTGTCTGCGATTTTTTTGCGTAACTTGTCAGTGAACTACGGCTATGTGTAGTAAATTCTGCTCCATCTGAAAGCACGTGATGATGATTTCCTGCTGATTACAGAACCGGCATTACTATCAAAATGCGTCGTGCAGCCCTACTTTTTATCCCTTACTGGATTTGACTTGAACTGGTACAATTGATAATGCACACGTCTCCATCGCCACCGGCCCTTGTTTGCCCACACATTTTAAGGGCAACATGTGCACTACTTAGAGATGGACGATTCTGACCCTGAGTGCCTGTTATTTCCTTTTGTTGAATATGCAAAATGCTGGGATGCATTTGGCCACATACTGCACAAGTCAAGCACTTGTCACAACCCTTGCTCATGTGTCCAACACAAAGACAGCCAAAACAAATACCTTTCTCCTTTAGAAAGGTCAAATTTTCTCTATGCAGCTTGTTTTGCATTTGTGTACACTGATCCAGTAAGTGTTCTTGCATGGCCAGCATACTCACCGGACATGTCACCCATTGAGCATGTTTGGGATGCTCTGGATCGGCGTATATGACAGCGTGCAACCCTCTACGGCCACCTTGGCAATTGAATCGCCATTGGCTAGTACATTTTTTTTTGTTTACTCGCCAGACTGAAATACATATACACACACATATACATACATGTAATATATATATATATATATATATGTGTGTGTGTGTGTGTGTATGTAGTTATGCCATTTTACAAACATATATAATGTTTGTAAAATGGTACAGCTTTTTAAATATCTGAATACACTCTTAATATCAGTCAGTCAAGCATTATAATATGATAATCAAGTATATTTAATAATAGAAGTTTAGTAATTAGAATTAAAACTTGGTAACCATGAACTTAGGACTGGTGCTGGCGCTTTTTTGGTCATTCAGTGTTCCTGTAAAAAAAACAGAACAATTATTATTTGAATTCTACTAATAAGAACAATATAAAAATGCACTAAGGATTAATGAGCTACTGGATTCATGAAAATTAATCAGGTTGTGGCGCGTTTGCTCGTACGGATTCGCTGAAATCAAAACAGGGACGATAATAGGTGAGCATTGTTTGTGCATTAGTTCCGCCTACTACAGGAAAACCCGGCAGTTCTTAAAAGCTGAAGAATTTCAAAGGTTGTGGGTTCGAGTCTCGTACCGGCAGGGATTGTAGGGGGGGGGAGTGAATGTACAGCACTCTCTCCCACCTTCAATACCACGACTGAGGTGCCCTTGAGCAAGGCACTGAACCCCCAACTGACGCAGCATAAATGGCTGCCCACTGCTCTGGGTGTGTTCACAGTGTGTGTGTGTGTGTGTGTGTTCACTGCTGTGTGTGTGCGCACTTTGGATGGGTAAATGCAGAGCACTAATTCCGAGTATGGGTCACCATACATGGCCACATGTCACGTCACGTCACGTTATTTTTACAGGAAAATACAACAAAGTATATCGTTTACATGTAGTGCATAAATTCTGCATGTTATGCAAGACTCTCGCTCTTTGCGCGTGTGAGAGAAAGCGACGGTGAGTCGTGTGCCTTCACACTAGATTTTTTACGTTACGCCAAATACACAAACACAGGTGCGCTGCGCATCAATTCAAATAAACTGAAAAATATCACAGACCGCTTGATGGAGAGTGAAACTCTGAAGTGCTCAGTCAGAGTGTTTGGCGAGTGAAAATATATCTGTGCTAAACTTATAATCAGCCTCCAACTCACACACTGGCGAGTAAAATCTGAGAATTTATTAGCCATTGGCTAATATTAGACATCATTTAGTCGCCCAGAGTGAAGATTTAGTCGCATATGATTTACTCGCAATGTAGAGGGTTGGCGTGTTCCAGTTCCTGCCAATATCCAGAAACTTCTCACAACCATTGAAGAGGAGTGGACCAACATTCCACAGGCCACAATAAACAACCTGATCAACTCTATGCGAAGGAGATGTGTTGCACTGCGTGATGCAAATGGTGGTCACACCAGATACTGACTGGTTTTCGGACCCCCCCCAATACAGTAAAACTGCACATTTTAGAGTGGCCTTTTATTGTGGCCAGCCTAAGGCACACCTGTGCAATAATCATGCTACACCACACCTGTGAGGTGGATGGATTATCTCGGCAAAGGAGAAGTGCTCACTAACACAGATTTAGACGGATTTGTGAACAATATTTGAGAGAAATAGGCCTTTTGTGTACATAGAAAAAGTCTTAGATCTTTTGAGTTCAGCTCATGAAAAATGGGGGCAAAAACAAAAGTGTTGCATTTATAATTTTGCTCAGTGTAATTTTAGTCTTAGATTGAGATTTCTGTTGTACAGGTTGGGTACTCTGGATATCACCAAACAGTAGATCAGATTACATTTTGACTTGACGTTCAATGAATGCCACGATATCTTTGAACCGTGCCCTATGATTGCGCCTTTCCATTAGCTCGCATACAATGGTTCACCACTTTTGCCTTAATTTGTAAGGCAGCTTCATGATGATGCTTTTCAAATTGCTTGGCATCTCCAGCTTCTCCATATAATCAATTTCTTCCATTACATTACAGCAGCCACTCAAAAAGAAAGCATAACTCTGCAATTAAATTACATCTTCTGACTTTACTGAAGGCCATCCAAGAACCTTCTCTACATATGCAGCAGCTATTTTGAACTCCTTACCGAAATGTTCTTTTAACAATGCTTTGGCTTGCAAATACCCTCTTTGTGCATCTATATGTTGACAACTGTGCACAAGTTCCCTAGGCTGACCTCGTATGTATTGTTCCAGAAAATATAAGCAATCTCGATTATTTTTGATTTGTCTTCTATTCCATGCTCAAATGCTCTGATGAAAGTTCTATATTGCAGAGGATTACCATCAAACACAGGAATATCTCTGTGAGGCAGTGTGCTGGATTGTTGTACAAGAAGGGCAGTAATCTCATTTAGTTTTTGCATGATACTTCAAATGTTTGAAGTTGATGTTCCATCACTGTTCTGCATTACATTAGATGTTTGCACTGGCGATGCAGAATCAAAACAATAATATGCAGTTTGTGGTGCACTGAGTTTGTCGAATCACATTTCTTGAACTTCCTTGCTGGAAAGTTTTCTTTGGCATATATTCCTCCGCATGAGGGTTGAGAGTAACTTCTTTGCCACTCATCACAGTTCCTTTATCATAATATGCATTAATATCATCAGTGCAGGTTTTGGGAGACGGATTGTTAGAATTATTTAAAACCGCAATTTTGGCAGTAGCAGCTGCTATTTCTGCATCAATATCCAGTTGTTCTTGTCTGTGTCTCAGCTTTTCCTGTTGCAGCTCCAAAGCACGTTTCTCTTTTAAAGCAGTTGCACATGCAATTAATGCAGCCTTCTCTGCCTCTGCCATGATTCATGCTGAAGAAACAGAAGATCTCCCACTATGCACACTGCTCAATTTTCTTGCTAGATGGTCTATTTGATTCACGCGAGATGTTTGAAACGCCATCTTCTGGATTAACGTCATTTTGATATACATTTTCATCAACACCAGAACTTGAAACTTGACTTTCAGTACTCAACCATTTCTCAGCATCATCTATAAACCCATTGCAAATCAGCATCTTTCCATTGAACCATGTTTGTTGTTTTTCCTTTTCTTCACTGGGCAAAAGAACCATCACAGAATTGTGCATTTCCCTTGCTTCATCTCTCAATTTGATGAATTTCTCAGAAGAACACTGCACCTCATTTTCATATTCTCGGCTGGACATAAAATCTTTTATAATAGCCATTAAGTTCTTTGCCTTGTTTAGTTTACTCTTTCTTGTCTTTTGTAGAGTTTCCAATTTTTCCAATAATGCCATAGGAGTGAGCCTAGTAGGCCTCTTTTCCCTCACAGGATCCATTTCAACTTTCTCAAATGATACAATAGTCTCTATTTGTTCACCAGCAGCCACAACATCAATCACCATAATTCCCAACACTCATATTTGCAGACTGTAGAATTAATTAATCTTCTTAGCAACGTTAAAACTCAAGCAACCAATGCATTGGATTTACGCTATTACATGTGTTCACACAAAGTCATTTTTCAAGTAGCTACACATACCTGATTGGCTTCATTCATTCTCTTCGTCGTGGTTGCTCCTCGATTCACTGCTACGTCCAATTAAATCCAAAGCGAAATCCAGTGATTAGTCCATTAAAAGTTCAAAAGGTTCCAAAGTGATGCGTGATAATTGATGCGTGCATTTTTTGACAAATATTGTATCGTAGCACAACATTTTTTGACCCTGTCTGGAGGTGAATATGTGGAGGCATATGATTATATTTTATGTGCATTGTGCAGCGGAACTGTGAGTTAAAATGACCTGTACGAGCTATGTGATAAATAAATCTGATAAAGCAGTATTTGGAGGACGATTTTTCTTGTTTGGATCTCACGCATCGGAAACTACCCTACAACACCTGAAGTGACAAAATGACTAGTATTTATGTCACTATATTTGTCAAAAAATGTTGTTGCGCTTCCCTCTAATTACACACCTCTTTCTCTTAGCCTACCTATATACTCAGTAAGGCCCACACTCCACCCAGTGGTCAAAAACAGAATTACAACAGACAATGCCTCTTACAGATAGAATAAAATGAACAGAATGTTAGAAAGACTGAAAGAAAAGCAGCAAGAAAGAAAGAAAAACAAATTATACTAAGCTAATGATATTTTTCATCCCCTAAAATTTTAGAATTTTAATAATTTTTTGTGTTTATAAACCGTTTAACTATTTAAATTTATCAGCGAGTAAACGCATCTGCTCTAGTGAACTTGCGCTGCGGTGCCGTTTGAACTTTGAGCCTAGTGGATAAACGGTCCATGTGGCGCCGTTAGCGCAGTTTCATTCAGCTTTTGGCGTGAAAACATTATATTGAACATTTATCAAACTCTTGTTATCGTTTCATCGAGGAAAATTATTTCACGATAACTATCGTTATGGCCAAGCTCTACTTGCAGCCCTTGGGTTTAACACCTTTAAATGAACCTTTCTGGTGCTCAGGGAAAAGCCAGACATCATCGGAGTGTGATGGGACCAATATACTCCGGTTCGACTGTGAGTCACAGAACTTTTAGGTCTCCGACACAGCTTTTAATGCTCCAGTAAAGACGAGACAATAAGGCTGGGAATATGTCCTCTTCCCCTGTATGGACAAACAACCACAGCAGGCAGCACTTTCAGATCTCTTGGTAATAACGAACACAAAACCTTTACAGATGCACACCTTTTAGTTTATCCAACTGTGTCATCTTCCTCCCGAGATTTAGAGGATGATGAAAAAAACCTGTATATAAAAGGTTTGAAGTATCACCAGCTGCCCTGATATACCAGGGCAACTCATGGGCCAGGGGAAGCACGGCAGCTTTGTTTACAACAGGAGTGCTATCGATCTGAATCTCAGCTGTTGGAGATGTTTCTGTGATAGTGGTTTGCAGAAGCCGGACTGCAGTAGACACAGATCTGACCTGTGGAATCACTTCTAATGTCTAGTCTCAGCATGAACAAGAGTCATCGGTTATTACACGAATGCAGTGGGTATTTTTCGATAAGAGTTTAAAGAAACGTCTTAGGTCTCCTATAGTGTTTCAATTCTGATTTGAATTATTGCAGTAATATGCATCAGGGCCATTTATATCAATATATTCAGTCTTTATGCGCCACAGGGTTTTAATAAACAAAGGAATTATCGAATGGAAATTTGTATTACACTGTTCACTCTAATGCCTTCTAGAATATTCTAGATCAGTGGTTCTCAAATGATTTTGCTTTAGGGCTTTACTTTGGACATCAAGTATTGACCCAACACAAAAAACAAAATTATTTGTCATGCTTAATCGTTTCAACCAATTCCTACAAGAACCAATTGAAAAAATGCTGGGAGCACATGTAATTCTTATTACTATTGCATGTTTTGGTAAATTAGCAGCTAATGTGTATGAATTAGCACGATCACATTTATGTTTTCATACAAACTCTTCACTGATGATTAGGTTTAGGGGTGGGGTCAGGGGAGGGGAGGAGCTTCTTGCTTTTTCTTCTAAAAAAGCAAACCCAGCAGGCACACATCATAAGATTTTGATATTTGGTTAAATTTTGGTTGCGACGTCGTGTGACCAAAATTCAGTGTCAGTTTGACGTTTAATGTCAATGATAATTTAATTTGATTCCAATACCGATGTCAGCTGATGTTGATATTTGTTGTTTTTAGGTTGTGTAACCAAAATCCAACATTAAGTCAACATCAAATTGGTGTCAAATACTGACGTCAACCCGATTTTCATTCTCAACCAAAATGAAACATCTGTCCAATGTCATGTCCAACGTCAACCCGACATTATATTGACGTCCTGTGTCTGCTGGGAATCAACAAATCAAATCTTGCAATTTCATATAAAATCACCACCTCATAAAATAATTAAACATTTAGCAGGGGATGATAAGGTCACCAAACTATTAAGTCAAAAGTGTAGCCTATTCGCATTCCAAAGTACATGTTTTTACCAAATTGCTCACCTCAACCAAACACACATTCACACCAACACCTCCAGGACTGCAAAGCAGGAGTCAGCAGCACCTTCTAATTAAGAAACTCTGGCGTATTACTAGCACCTGCAAAACTGTGACAAGTCACAAGGCTAGCTGAGACTCGACATCAGTCTCACATACTCTCTTCTCACAAACACTTGGTAATTTTCATTGGCCTTATGATTAGCAAACTACATATCAAAATAAGACCAGTGGAAAGCATAAAGAGATTCAAGTTATATTAAGCTGCTTTGGTTTGCAAAGGGTACAGAACAAAATGAGACTAGTTTAACCAATCCTGTTTGAATCAAACTGGTTTTGTACTCGCAGCTGTATCTAACAAATCTAAATATGGATTCAATTAATCAATCAGCCTGAAATAGAAAAAGCTTACACCTATCTTGAGTGTTAAGGCCCCTCTGATCAATTACTGATTAAGCTGAGAGCCTGCCCACCTTCACAGTCTCACTATTGACGGAGTATTGATTTAGCAGACCAACAAATAAGTGTAATTTTATTATTTAGGGCCTGCAGTGAAATAATCCATAAATGGCATCACTAATCATGACTTTAGGTTAACAAGATATAGGGTTAACTGATGGAAGAACATGTCTTGCCATCTTAAAAATAATAACAATAATAGATTTTTTATATATTTAAAATGAATATATTTTTATATAGTCAAAAAAGTATAATTTATAATAACCACACTTTACATTTCCATTTGAATTACATAAAACAGTATAGTTTAAAAGGAGAAAATATCCATTTGAATTAGTTTTACATAGGCTTTTGGGAAAACAAATCTGTAGAAAACAAACAGCTTGCAAAGCTAAACTTGGAAGTCATAAATTAGAGTGTCAAATGATTTATAGGCTACTTTGTTTCCCTAACCACACCAGTTTAAACTCAAGGGAGAAATTTCCACAAATAACATTAACAACAGAATATTAACTCTAACAAAAAGTAGGCAATAGAAAGGTTTAAGCTGCATGACTACGGTCCTAAAGTCTAAACATCGACTAAATTAAAAACATTCATAAAGTTCTGGTGGGACAGATGGGTCACTGTTGTTGGGGTTTATTTTGTTATAATAACTGGCTGACTGAACATTATCCCACTTATTAAACAGCTTCTTGATTAAAAAAAAAACATGCACATGAAAAACTTATTTGACTTTAGTTTTCTAATTGTAGAGCAATACAAAGCCTTCCCTAAGAAAAATAAGCACGAAAGCAACCGACCTAACAAAACACGAACTCTGCAGAAAACATTCATTTGTTAAAATCTAAAATCCGTTACTTCTCGGTTTTAAAATGTCTCTCATTCAGCTCGTTGTGTCTCTTACCAGTTCATTGTTTGTCGGAAAGATGTTTTTTGTTGTTTTTTTGCTTTAACTATACTGGAGACTTCTGAGATTCTAGACATCTACGGCGGAAAATTAGCAAGCTTGAGACCGCGGAGTGATACATTACACATGAATAATCGGTTTCCGGTCAATTATACATAGTTGCCGGTGTTGTGAATGATTGGTGATTATTCTGAATTAATCCGCCCGCTCCAGAGAGCCCTGATGTAAGATTAAAATATCTTAAAATCATTTAAATATGCACACCATGGAGTTGTGGACTTCTGTTAACCGTTTTAACATATGGCTGATTGCTAGAAGCCCATTTTCGCCATGTAAGAAAAAAAAGCTTTGGTAAATCATATTTATGACATAAAAAAAAGACATAGCCTACTTAATCATAATTATGACATCATAAGTCATAGTAATGCAAATAAAGCATTATTTCCCCCTTGTGTACCCGAAATGGGTTTCCACAGACAATTTAAATTGTTGCTATTAGTGTAATCGAAAATAAATTAATGAGAGAGTCTGGGGAATATATTAAATATGATATGAGTAACTTTCAATGCAAAGCAATCTATCATTCTTTAGCATTATACTGACATCTAATGGTAGATTTGAGAAATAATGGTGATAGCATTTTGATGCCTCATCAACTAACATAAGTAATTTTACAAAAATTAAGTTCAGTAATTTATTCTACTTTTGATATTTTACAGAAAGTTAAATGGTGCAGCTCCACTTCAAGGCTCAGTGGGTCCGTATGTTCAGCATTTGCTGTTGAATAGCAGCCATAATTGTTCAAAATCAGGTGAAAGACAGGTGAAATAATGAAACCCCAATCACAGCAGTTTTAAATATTTACTTCATACAAAAATACAGATAGATAATTATACAACAAACATTTAAAAAGCTTTTACAGGAAGCCCAGCATTCTGCCATTCACTTCAGAAAAAGTGGGATGCAACCTACATGAGGTGAGCACTGACACAGGCTATATTCCAAAAACTGAATTGCAACAGCAATTGCATAGACATGAACACAAAACCAGTGCAGGTAAAATATAACTACAATAGTGAGCATCTGGACAAGAGGCAGATGAAAATTACAGAGCACAGAGCAGAAGCCTCAATTTGCTTAGCCAGATGTCTGTGTGTGATTGATTTAAAGTGTTTGACATACGGTCGACATGTTCTGACAGAAGAAAAATGCACATAAAAAAGCTGTTATTCAGTTTTATTCATGTAACAGATAAGGTAATTTCATTAACACAAACTTCCCATCTTCACACAGAGACTAAGTAAAGTTTCTGTGATTTATGAACCTGAGCAAAATCGCAAAATGAAATGAAATGAAAACAGTTCAAAATTACTTACTTAAAAGTAAGCTAAATCAACAACTGAGAACAAATTACATTATGTCTTAAGTGTTCCTGTGGTCAAAAAAAACAATGAAGACCAACAACTAACAAGGAAATTAATAAATTAATCATATAGTAGATGCATTTATAAGTGTTTTGTCTGCAGTCATCATGGCACATGAAAATGGGTTTATTCTAACATATATCTGGCTACACAAAACTTTGACGTATCTCATCCTCCTCCCAGCTTATTTTGGCCAAGAACTACCCACTTTGAAGGGAAGAGATCATCCTGAGACCATCTAAAATTATTTAAAAATATAACCAACTGTGGGTGATCTGTGGCTGTGCCGTCCAAGGCTGTGACTATTTATAACACCACTGAATAGAATAAAATGAAAGGAAAAACTAGTAAAGGCTTATATAAGCAACAACAAGGCCTGTGATATGCATGCAACATCATGTATGAGAGTTAACAGATGTATGAGCATTATCCATAAATAGGAGCATAAAGGTGCGGTCACATTAGCAAAGTTTCAGTGAAATTCACGCAGAAGTCACGTTCACACCAAGCAGCTTTCTAAGGTGTTTTCTTATGTGAAATTCCTGGTCATGTGGATTCCTTTTCAAATGACAGATTTAGCCCATGAAAATCTATCGAACAACTGTAAATGTGACCACACCTTAATAGTCAATACATCCATTCAAAAGGTTATTGTGTCTCTATAGTATACCCTGCAATGTCTTTACATAAAATCAGTGGCATAGTGACCATTACAACTCAGGTCACTCAATAATATTCATTAGCTGTGCTCATAAGATTCACATTGTGTCTCCAATTTTCAGATGATCACCTATGCCCCTGGATAAAATATTCTGAATAAATAAACTACAAACATTTTACAGGCTGAAAGTCACATAAGATGCAGTGAAAAGCAAACTTTTCTCTATTTTAAAACTTAAGCAAATATATAAAACACAATCTGATGTACGTGGTTCAACTGTTCACATTGCACTGTTGTACTTCAAGTAAGTGAATTTTGCATTTGTCTTGCATTGATTATAAGCAGTAAAGCAATGAACATTCAAATGACCTGCAAATATCTACTGGTCCAGAGTCAATGAGCTGTAGATGAAACTCAATTCTCATTAGCTGCAGTGGAATGGAGATCAGCTCTGTTCTTCTACTTTCTGCTATTAGAACCTGACACAAATCAGAGAGATATCAGTGAGATGATGAATGTATTCTTTCTACTTTCTTTTTTTCTGCATAACACAAAAGAACACTGGACTACATTGATTTTCATTGTATGAACAAAAAAAAGAGACATTTTTCAAATGTTCTTTTTTTATGTTCCACAGAAGTCATACAGTTTTGGAATGATATTAGGGTAAGTAAATGTTGACAATTTTAATTTTTTATCCATTTAATCATCATATACTACCTATGTCTAGATGGACCGTAGGAGTCCAGCATTTGGGTGCTGGCTTGCTCCAGATTCCAGCAACATCTCTCCAGAGCTTCCATGCATTCAGGCCGAGCCTTCAAACCCAGTCGAAACAACTGCTCCACCTATATCAGAAATCAGTATATATGTAAAGGCTCTATTATAATCCATGAGTACTTCCCTATTTTGAGTCTGAAAAGAAGAACACAGATACCTTCAGATATTTCACTGCCTCCTGAGCGTTCCAGCCGTGTGCTTGAAGAACCGTTTGACACTCCTCTACAGTTACTCCATGTACTGCCTCCTGCACCTACAGAAACACCCAATCAGTCATCTCAGAATACCATGACATTATTGAGTAGCCAATGGTGAGAGCATATTGAGTAGCTTACTTGTTGTAGCATTACACGGCTGTAGGCACCTGCTTGGGTGCTGCTCGGCCAGGCAAGACTGTTGGAGGTCCCACTGGTGTGGCTTGGGAAGGCACTGGGCTTGTTAACTTGCTGTTGAACCATGGGTCTCACAGTGGCCATATTTGTATTTTTTTTCTCCTCGTTTCCTTCAGAGTCCTTTAAGAACTTGTCGTACTTGTCCAGGTATGCCGGTTTCTCAGGTAGCAAGTAGTAATGAGTGCTGCTGGCCTTTACGCCACCGTACACGATAGGAAGGATGCATGGACTCTTGGCTGGAGTTTGAGTAGAGCCGTACTGAGAACTTGTAGTGGTGGCCGTGGACGTAGAAGACATGGTGGAGGAACTGGATGGCGCAGAAGAATAAGAAGATGGGGACAGGCAGGAACCCAGAGATCCAACACAACAGAGGCTGGACCTTTGCTGAGGGGAGCCGCCTTGTGGCACCATAGGGCTTGGTGCCCGAGAGTTGGGTTGAGATAGAGCGTGATCCCTTGGGGGTATCTGAGGCGGACATCGGCTCCCGTCTTCATTGTCTCCAAGGGAAACTGACAATCTGCTGCTGTATATTCCTGCCCGCTTAGAGGGCCGCATGGGCGGGATGGGGATTCTTGGAGGGATTTGAGGCTTGTCCTCATAGGAGGAGGGCAGGATGATCTGGCGGTGCGGGGCGAGAGCTGAAGGAGTCAGGAGGGGTGAAGAAGGGAGGGAAAGTCCGGTTGGAGGGACCCGAAGCTTCACCATCACCTCCCTTTGTAGATCCTTGAAGATGTCTGCTGATTGTGAAAAGGAGTGGGTTTCCTCAGCATGCTTGGTGGGTAGAAAGAGATTGTCCTCAACACTGCATTTACCATCGATTTTAACGCCATCTTCTGATTGTGTCTGTTCGGACACTATGTCTTCCTGTGACACAGATGCATTTATGGAGCTTACTTCCATGTCTTCTTGCTCTGCACACTCAACAGCCACCTCGTCGTATGCCGGAAGAGGAGGCAGGGGCCATATGTCCCAATCTACCACTGGAGTAGGGTGCATGGGGTTTGGCAGGGCTCGATTGGGGCTCTGCGGCGGTGCCATATCCAAGATTGAAGCGGCGTAGGTACCAGGTGGCTTCACTGTGCTGGGGTTGGGTGTCTCGGTAATGGGGGAAGGTGATGTAGAGCTGAAACTATCATCTCCAAAGTCAATGAGCGAGACTTCGCTAAGGCGGTCACTCGAACTAGTGCTTTCCCAAGGGTGGAGGCGCAAACTCAGGTACGTGGGAGTCTTAAGAGAGAGCTTCTTCACGCCTGTCACTATCAGATCATCATCGTCGTCCAGCACAGAGTCGTAAAATGGTTCTGGGAACAAGCCATCGGGCAAAACTTTAGGAAATTTCCTTTTGTAATGCAGTGATTGCAGTGAAGAAGAGAAATGGTTCTTACTCTTAAGAAGAACGACTGGTTTAGGAGGTCTAGGAGGAGGTTGTTCTGACACAACAGTTGAAGCAGAAAAGATCAGATGGAAAAAAAGATAAGCAGAGCAAAAGAGAGAAGTGGTGAATCTGAAGAAGAACAGAACAGCCCAACTCAACAAGATCAAGTGATTGCTTACTTTTAGCCCGGTTTGGAAGCATAGTGGGCTTGGCTGCATTTGAATCCATCCCAAGAACATCTGGTGGATCCATGGGATTACCAAGGTACAGACTGAACACAAAGCACACTGGATAAATAACAAAATCCCCCTCTATATATATTTTCACAAGTTTTCCAGTGGTTCCCAACAAGGGGGCCGGGGCCCACTAGGGGGACCTCTAATTTAAATTAAAAAGCTAAAAAACACATAAAATAAAGAAGTAAACTGAAAATTATTTCTTATATAATATAATAAAAATTATATATATCTATAATTTTCCCCTCAAGAACTGTTGTTTTTAATTGAAGATTATTTTGTCCTTGAAACATTTGAAATCCCAAAACATGGTTAATTAATATATCAAAGCTTCCAGTTTCTGCTAATACAAAAAGTTTGAAAACACAGCAGAAATACAGAAAATAGCCTGTACCGAGAAGCCTTAGAATATTGTGCCAACAGGGGATTTTGAGTGAAAAAGGTTGAGAATTGCTAGTTTAGAATAATATATTGCTGCTCTCTAGTGGTGAACACAAGTAAAGCAGTCTGTTCCCTGAGAGATCAATATTCCATAGAGTCTGTTAACAAAAGGTCACTCATATATGGTCATGGTATCTTACTCATCAATCTTGTCAGGGGCACCCCAGCTACGATGTGGGTCTGTGTCTCCATGGCCTGTGTGGATGAAACTGTGCTTGAGAGGTCGGCTGATGTCGTGAGCAGACAGACCGGCCACAGAGGTCACCACGTTCCTAGGGAACTGTCCTACCTTCAGGGTCTGTCTGTTCTGACCCCTCCACCAGTAGTTCTCTGCTCTGCATCATACAAAAAAGGGTTTAAAATAGATCTAAAACCTTGTTGTAAAGGTGGCTGTTCAGCATTCATGTTTATAGCATAAACAGTGCGGGACACCTACACAATGAAGTTTATTATTTTAAGGAGTTATGGGTTCTTTAACATCATCACAAATAATTTAATTTATAAAGGCAGCCAAATAATTAAATGTATTTAAATAACAGTTTTTTATATTAGCATTGTACACACGCAAATTATTAAGATATTATCTGGAAAACATATACTTGGTAAGAAAGGAAGGGAAAAGAGAGATGAATACTATATTTTTTAAAAAGTGACGTGACATGTGGCCAAGTATGGTGACCCATACTTGGAATTAGTGCTCTGCATTTAACCCATCCAAAGTGCACACACACAGCAGTGAACACACACACACCGTGAATACACACCTGGAGCAGTGGGCAGCCATTTATGCTGCGGCGCCCGGGGAGCAGTTGGGGCTTCGGTGCCTTGCTCAAGGGCACCTCAGTCGTGGTATTGAAGGTGGGAGAGAGCGCTGTACATTCACTCCCCCCACCTACAATCCCTGCCGGTACGAGACTCGAACCCGCAACCAAAAGCCATGACTTCCCCTTAATCTTATATATATATATATATATATATATATATATAAGATTAATGTCAATAGATTAAATTCATTTTATGATTATCAAGTTTTTTTTAATCAAATTCTGTAAAAGTGTTACATGTTTTTGAGTTAATATGAGTTACTAAATATTAATTTTATCTTAATTTTAACATACATTAACAAGCTTATGTAAACATCCTTATTTTTTATTATTTTACGAAATTATTTTCTTATTTTCTTTTTTTTTAATTAAATTTTCTTTCCTGAACTGTAGGTTGACAGTGACCACATGATACTGTTGCACCTCACATCTGGCTGAGCAAAAAAACGAATTGACAAAACCACCAAAATTTGTCCTCACCTTCCCTCAATTATGGTGATGATGTCGTTAGCATGAATTTTAAGTTTGTCTGGCTCATCAAAGTCCTGCAGTGCCCTCATGTCTGTGGGCATTGTCTATAAGCAAATTAGAAAGACTTAATTAATTAAAAAAAGAATAATTATTTTGACATTCTTGTGGACATGCAAGACCTTGACAAAAGGATGTTCTATCCATTATCGCTATCTGCTGTTACTATCCCACAGTTTACCTCCACAAGGAAGTCCCTGAGGGACACAAATGTCGGTCTGTCCTCAGGTTTGGGCGACCAGCACTGCAGCATGACGTTATAAATGTCCTGGGGACAGTCTTCTGGTTTGATAAGCCTCTCTCCCTCCCTATCGATCTTATGGAGAATCTATACAGAAGGACACACATATAAATGTCACACAAACTTTACTTACAGAAAAATAGATTTGAGGCTCAGGTATGAGTGTATACCTGGCTACCATTGAGTCCAACCCAAGGTTCCTGTCCGTGAGTGAACATTTCCCACAATGTTACTCCAAACATCCAAGTGTCACTGGCATGGGAGAAGGTTCGGGTCTTTAAGCTTTCTGGAGCACACCTGCAACACACAGAGCATGTTGACATGGGCTGAGGGAATTAATAGTAAGTAGAAGGTGGTATATTCTTCTTCTCACCAGGCAAAGGGGACTTTGTGATGCTCCTGCATCACATAATGTTCATCGTTCTTAGGCAAGGCCCTCATTAGGCCGAAGTCACCAATTTTGATGAGGTCATTGGAGGCTAAAAGGATGTTGCGTGCAGCCAGGTCTCTGTGAATGAATCGTCGGGACTCCAGGTACGCCATGCCACAGGCGATCTGAACAGTGTAATGGCACAGCACTGATATCAAAATATGACCCTGACGCTTCCTCAAGCGGTCTAACAAAGAACCCAATGGGGCGAGTTCTGTCACCTGAAACACAAAAATAATAGACAAAGTGCTTTAAAATGATAGCTCAAAAAGTGAAACTTTCATATATTCTAGATTCATTACATGTAAAGTAAAATATTTTTTTTGTACAAGTTTTTCTGTTTTAATTTTGATGATTAGAGCTTACAGTTCATGAAAGTAAAAAATCCAGTATCTCAAAATATTAGAATATTTACATTTGAGTTTCATTACATCCCTACAGTATAAATTCCGGGTATCTCTTGTTCTTTGAAACCACAATAATGGGGGAGACTGCTGACTTGGCAATGGTCCAGAAGACGATCATTGACACCCTCCACGAAGAGGGTAAGTCACAGAAGGTCATTACTGAAAGGGGTGGCTATTCACAGAGTGCTGTATCAAAGCATATTAAATGCAAAGTTGACTGGAAGGAAGAAATTGGGTAGGAAAAGGTGCACAAGCAACAGGGATGACCGCAAGCTTCAGAATACTGTCAAGCAAAGCTGATTCAAACACTTGGGAGAGTTTCACAAGGAGTGAACTGAAGCTGGAGTCAGTGCATCAAGAGTCACCACGCACAGACGTCTTCAGGAAAAGGGCTACCAAGCCACTTCTGAAACAGAAACAACGTCAGAAGTATCTTACCTGGGCTAAGGAGAAAAAGAACTGGACTGTTGCTCAGTGGTCCAAAGTCCTCTTTTCAGATAAAAGTAAATTTTCCATTTCATTTGGAAATCAAGGTCTGGAGTCTGGAGGAAGACTGGAGAGGCACAGAATCCAAGCTGCTTGAAGTCCAGTGTGAAGTTTCTGAAGTCAGAGATGATTTGGGGTGCCGTGACGTCTGCTGGTGTTGGTCCATTGTGTTTTATCAAGTCTAAAGTCAATGCAGCCATCTACGAGGAGATTTTGGAGCACTTTATGCTTCCATCTACTGACAAGCTTTATGGAGATGCTGATTTCCTTTTCCAGCAGGACTTTAGCACCTGCCCATGATGCCAAAACCACTTCCAAAAGGTTTGCTGACCATGATATTACTGTGCTTGATTGGCCAGCAAACATGCCTGACCTGAACCCCATATGGAATCTATGGGATATTTTCAAGAGAAAGATGAGAAACAGTTGATCCAACAATACAGACGAGCTGAAGGCTCAACAGTGCCTCAGCAGTGCCACAGGCTGATCGCTTCATGCCACACCTCACTGATGCTGGAGTTTGTGCTAAAGGAGCCCCGACCAAGTATTGAGTGCATAAATGAACATACTTTATAAAGAACATGAACTTTTCTGTTTTGCAAATCCTTTTTTTGATTGATCTTAGGAAATATTCAAATATTTTGAGATACTGGACTTTTAACTTTCATGAGCTGTAAGCTCTAATCATCAAAATTAAAACAAAAAAACGTGTGAAATGTTTTACTTTACATGTAATGAATCTAGAATATAGGAAAGTTTCACTTTTTGAAATAAGTTTTAAGAAGAAAATTATAAGAAGAAAACGTATTCACGATATTCAAATTTTTTGAGATGCACCTGTATATATATAGGTGCATCTCAATAAATTAGAATGTCGTGGAAAAGTTCATTTATTTCAGTAATTCAACTCAAATTGTGAAACTCGTGTATTAAATAAATGCAATGCACACAGACTGAAGTAGTTTAAGTCTTTGGTTCTTTTAATTGGGATGATTTTGGCTCACATTTCACAAAAACCCACCAATTCACTATCTCAACAAATTAGAATACTTCATAAGACCAATAAAAAAAACATTTTTAGTGAATTGTTGGCCTTCTGGAAAGTATGTTCATTTACTGTACATGTACTCAATACTTGGTTGGGCCTCCTTTTGCATGAATTACTGCATCAGTGCAGCGTGGCATGGAGACAATCAGCCTGTGGCACTGCTCGGGTGTAATATATATATATATATATATATATATATATATATATATATGAAAAACGTAGTGACCTCAAACTTTTGAACGGTAGTGTGGTTCAGTCTGATTTAGTGTAGAAACATAGTTGTATTTTAAACATGTTTTTTTTGCTAGTCCAAAATGCCATTTTTAGTACTTCAATTATCATTCCTCACCATCTTCATGGGGTGTGTGAGGACAACCCCATAGAGACGAATGAGATTGTGGTGGTCCAGGGAATGCATGGCGTTAACTTCCCTTATGAAGTCATCTAGACCTTCATCCTGTTCCAACAGGTCTGTCTTCAGGCACTTCACAGCCACACTCAGCTACAGCACAGGAAGAAACACTATGCATTATATTTACTATAATTACTTTCTCATCATTACTAGTGTCACTTATTTTCCTACCACTCTTCCAGACGGGGCCTGCCATTCTCCACGTTTCACCACTCCGAAAGAGCCGTCTCCCAGTTTCTCGTAGAGCGTGATGTCTCTGTC
This sequence comes from Sinocyclocheilus grahami, assembly GCF_001515645.1. Taxonomy (NCBI): domain Eukaryota; kingdom Metazoa; phylum Chordata; class Actinopteri; order Cypriniformes; family Cyprinidae; genus Sinocyclocheilus; species Sinocyclocheilus grahami. Next base: position 2,167,527 of record NW_015505264.1, on the reverse strand, counting down.
ACTGATGAGGCAGGTGAGATTGGCTGGCTGGCCATCTGGTTGGGTTGAGGATGGGGAGGAGCTGCGGAACACCGCTGGGGTCTGGAAATCGGACTCAGGCCGCTTCCCGGTGAACACCTGCTGGCCCAAGCACAGAGACTACGGCTGAGGGTGATTCCACCTGCCTCTGTCTTAAAGATGCAATAGCTCCTCATTCAGTAAAACATGTCATTCATATGCCTGGAAGACATCTGTGATTATCGATATGAAGCTCAGATGCTCAAACCACTTTGAAATGCAAAAGGTTTCTTGATCTTAAATAGTGTTGCCATGGTGTCAACTAAAATGTCATGAAATTCACACACAATGATACACTTAGATGTAGCCAAAAATTAAGAAATGGATGTGGAGGGGAGGCTCTATAGCACCCCCTTTTGACTGACGCGAAGTCGGTTTTACCTACAATCAGACATTTTTCATTTCTGGATGCACACCATACCTTGCTCATCCATGACTTCCGTTTGCACATTGCCCTTCTCCTTTTCACTGCCTCCCACAGCCGTCTCTGACCTGCAGAGCCAGAGATAGAAGAAAAAATGCCAGGAGGTCTAAATATAATAAATATGTTATAAAATGTACTATAATATTCACCTAATCTTTTATATTATATTATATTATATTATATATTATATGTATTATTATACAGTGCTGTCTAAATAAATCAATCAATCAAAATATAAGTCCAAATAAATAATAAACATATACATTATTATTAATAATAAAACACTTTAAAAAATAATGAATAAATACATTTTCCAACACTCAAAACTCCTCTCACACACTTCAAACACATACTACCCCACTCACCGGGGCGGCCCATGCCAATCTTTTCAAGGTCCTCATTTTTGACATAGTCAAAGTGTGAGAGACGAGTGACATTGAGCTCATCACGAATGCGCATGAAGTACTGCTGAAGCTGCACTTCGGTGAGCAGCTCCATGAGCCACTCCGTTCCCTCTTCAGACTGCATGTCTCCACCGTCCGGCTGCACACACAAAACACAAGACATATTGTTTTAAGCATAAACAATCTTATTATCCTCCACAATTCTGCTTCTCAAGCAAACCTATCTTATTTTAAGCTTTTTTAAAGATATTTTTATTGGAAAACCAGACAAAAATACAGTTCTTTTTTCAGTGTAGAGACCTCAACTTCTACCTCATCTTTTACATTATAGTGCCGCTGGTATTCGGAGACCGCCGCCATTTCTACATGGAAAGCAGTGCTTTCAGGCAGTGTGTGTATGAGTGAACCGCACTCCCTCGGGGTGTGTCCTGTTTTCACAGAAAACTGTCGAGCGTCTCCTCTAATCTGTGAGATATATTTGGTTGATTCTTCTTCTTCCCATCAGCAGCTACAAAAGCTCTCTCTTTTATAAGCTAAAGTCAAGAATAAAGTGAGTAATCTGATTCCTCGACCAAACAATAGTTGCAGTCTCATGTGAAATCGTGTCTTCTGTTGCAAAACCTCTGCCCAGCCTCCGGAGAATTAGTGTGAAAGATTATTCCCACCCTTTTAGATGAATGAATCAGTGCAGACAGTGCCTTAAATCCAGTTAATTTCAGCCCTGTCTTGTCTTCCAAACATGTCAGCATCCATCCTCAGTCTCATCTCCTTACGTCTCCAGTCTCAGTCAGACGAATAAAAAGAAGTTCACAGCTTGTTAACGGTAAGGTATTTCCATCTATTATTAGTGCTTTTTCCAGAAGCAGCATTTTGCTTTCTCTTGCTGAGTCACTGCAGCAGCAGTACGAGTGCAGCAGACCTCAAACACAATCCTTAAATGCAGTATTGCTGTATATAACTGAATGTGCTTCTAAGTGCTTACCGTCACACTGCTTAACCTCACACCCCCAATAAAGAAAAAAACATGAAAGTGTTATATTGACATATGTCAACATTATCAGATTGACCTTTTGCTTTTATTTGTCACAATATTGAAAAATTATTTTTCCTTTTTTGTGACAGGAAATGACACCACATTACATGTCAGTGCATTTACACTACAATGAATGGATAGCTAGCTAGCTAGCTAGATAGATAGATTGATTTAACATAAATATACACAGACAATATACACAATTAACCTAACAATCAGAACCAATTCCATTCCAGTAAGCCGTATAATATAGACAGAGGCTGTCAAAACGTCATTGATTATTTTGAGGAAATGTACATCAGGACATGATGACCCATTCACTGAAGAATTACGCAGCCTCCCATGTGAGTAAGAGACAGCACACCCAGAATTAAAACTGTCCACAGATGTACATAAACATATTTATTCACACGTTCTCACCAAACACCTAAACCATCAGAAACCACCCACTGAGTGTGATGGCAGCACATCATAACTATGACAATGACGCAGTAACCCTTGGCAACTAGAGCATGACTAAGAGGAGCAGACAGAACGCCACATGGCATCTCTTTCCCTTCTAGAGATGCCCTACGCACATTTATGAGGACGTCCAATATAGGACACAGTTGTAGGAGGCAGGGTGGTTGGAAATGTACACCCTTTGAAACTCTGATACTGTCGAATAAGATATGTAACAGACTCACACTGGCCTTATGAAGACATACAGCACATATAGGAACAGTATCCTAAATATTTCATAACCAATTTAAACAATTCAGTCTTTTATTCAGGACATTCTAAGTTTAGAGAACAAAATATAGCCGTGTTTATTGACCTTAGTCTAGAAATTTATGATAAAGTGCTGTCCAGTGGTCTTACCAAGTTGTAGTTTAGTCCTGAGGTCTTCAGAAATAGTCCACTAAATACAAGCTGATGTCAGGGACGGTCCTCCTGCGGTCCAGTGTTTGACAGGGCCATGACAGGCACATATGAGCCAAATCAAGGCTGCTTCTGACTAGTCAACATCAAGCTGCAAAACTGCGGAGATGAATTATCATAGAAGGAGGTGAGCTGTTATAACCTTGTTACAATGTGTCTTTACAAACATCTGCCATCACTGCAGTGATTCACACACATATGTATATAGGAGGAGGATTGTGAATCATTTAAACATCATCCGGTGAATCATCACTGAACCGCTCTCTTTTGAATCAAGTGACTGCTTACCTGCCTTGATAATACAAACAACAAATAGCAAAAAGGCCAGGCTGTGAAGGAGCATTTCATTGGTCGAGCTGACTGAACACGCACTCATCACTGAACGAGTCAGTGTTTTCAATCTGAATTTGAGCGAAGTTGAACAATTTGAACTGGGACATCTCATTTGTTCATATCTATTGTGCTTCGTTGTGATTTGTGATGTTTCTGTAGTCTATTTGTAAATTAGTAGACATGCAAATTAATTATGATTGTTTTGGTTGCGAAGGACTGTATTAATAGTCAAATGATACAATGAGTAAATTCAGTAAATGATTCAATGAGGCATTCATTCATAATGCAAGAAACACTCAAACCCCATGCTGGCATAAAGATAGCCTTCATTGATCAAATCAGCATTCAAATTTGAATTAATATTTTTGGAGAACTGATTCACTGTAAGAAATCTAAGTCAGTGTCATTAAAATACTATTACTGTTTCTTTATATTTTGAATTTTCAGCATTTTATTTAATTTGGTTGTTTTTGTCATTTTATTAGTTATATGTTTTATATGTCTTTATAGTTCTTACTCATTTTTTTTTATTTCAGTTGTAGTTTTAATTATTTTAGTAGGCTACATTAAGTTAAACTAGACTAAATGGAAGAAATGCATCTTTGGCAACAAGCTGATACAAAATAAGTTGAAGTTTTTGAAATATTTTATTTCAGTTAAGGTTTATTTAAAGTATTTTTTAAATGGTTTTAGTTGTGAACACACCAGATTAGATATTAATACATCTCCAACCAGATAGTTGGGATAATGAGCTGGGGCTATAACTGTTTATTGTATGTAACTGAATAATTAATAAATTACATTATTGAACAACAGCGGGTTTGCCATATTGATGAGATACCACGTAGCCTATTTCTTTTATTACAGCATCATTAAGAGAAATTTAGCTTAGATCTTCCAGAAATATTAATCAGAACCGATCCAAAAGCAAATATAAAATCGTATTTAGTTTGCCATGTGGAAACCATTAGCGTTTTTGAGTCCGCTCGGGGCCATGCTGTCTAGGAAGGCAGCGCGCTAGGTTTTGAGACACATCCACGGTCTTCTTTATATTCAGATACAGAATCGGACATAAATAACAAGCTAATTCAAACAAGCGTAAGTAACCTTTCTATATATATATATATAAAACAAAATAGGCATTAAAGGCTGGTACTGATCACAGGCTCTGTAGTGATGCAGTCATTAGGATAGCTAGCGCGGCGCAGAGGTGCAATGATTCCCGGACATTCAGTAGCGAAGTCCGAGCTCACATTCATGTGATTTTGACATTTCAAACAAAGTCAAATGATTTACTTACCTCTTAAACAGTCATTTTAAAGAAAGAGAATTAGCTGCTCAGCGGTCGTAATCCTTCTTCAACCTTGGTACACGGATTGATCTCTTTCTTAAAGAGACAGCGCATTTTACACAGACGAGAGCGCGGGGGAGATCGTTTCTTCATGGGAACCTTGCGTTGACTGTGGTTCTTGAATTAATCTAAATATAATTAATAAAGTCTGAATCTAAACATGCACATGTGAATAATACCATTATTTTGTCCATTGAAGCTGTTCTTCATGGTAACTAGTGTTCGGTGGCACATTTTAAGATGATTTACTATAATATCGCCAACTGATATCCATCGTATCATTTGTTACAGGCATCAGAAGACTTAAAAAAAAACTGAACACATTAGGCATCCACACTCACTGGTTTTCATGGTGCATTGTGGGGATTTCTCACATTACTGTGTACTTAACCTGCATTACACTTTATTCACTACATTACAGTCCTAAAACTATTCCAATTACAAATACACCCGATTAGATTTAAGATGATTACAGATCTATTCCTCTAGTCTTGTAAGTCCTGTAAAGTGTCTTGTGAGGTAAGACATGAAAAATATTCATAGTCTTACACAAAAATAAACATACTTCCAATGCCAAGTTTACTACAGAATAAAGGTTGACAGATATTGGATACAAATGTCAATTCTAACAATCAAATGGTTTAACTTGTAACCCCACCACCCAACACATCTAGACAGACCTGAAATGATCCATTTTACTGCTTATTAATTTTGATAAAGATACATTTGGTAAATCAAACCCTGCTTGTCTAGAAGTAACAGTTCATTCACACAAATTGAAATGTCTAGTAACTTTATTTCACCATCACATTCAGCTTCAAACACATTGCTTTGTTTTTATCAACCTGTGATGTTTAGATTTATTTCATGCACGTCTACATGCTATGAAAGTCCAAACACGTTCTGTAAATTTCTGGTAAGTGCCACAAGGAGGAGAAAAGACAGTAGAAGACTAGTATGCAACGTACACTTGCAAAACTTTTCCACCAAATCTTTGTCTGAAGTGCCTTCAAACATGAAATCATTATGTAAAATCAGCAGTAAGCTAATCAGTCATACATCATATCCTAATTATTATGCAATAGGACCACAACCACATCCTCTTTTCTAACTCCTGCCTTATAGGGGGGAAAAAAGAACAGGTACAGAAATAAGCAACCAAAAGCCAAATATCTGAAAAAGCCTCTATAAACTACACAATGACTATCAATTTTTGGAAACCGAAACAGGCCAGAAAAGTGGAATCTTAAATCCAGTGAAACATTGAAAAGAAACTGACCCTGAAAAACAAAACAGGCATGACTAGACGTAACACACATCTTCAATAGTTCTTCAGATTACAGTTATCTCAAAGCAGGAAAAAAGCCACACACAAACACATGAGAATGAAAAATAAATATTTACAAAACTATGGGACACACTGTTCCCGATAATTTGATCCACCCTACAGTGAAATATGAGGATCACTGTCCCCGATACATACACGCCGGTAGGCAAAAACTACCTTTGAACACTCCACATTATGGAAGACACTGCTCCCGATAATGAATTTAGAATAGAAATATAAATGTTACAGAGAAATGCTGTTGTCACAAAAATGCTTGAGCCCACAAGTTTGGTCAAAATGGAAACTAGCCTTGCCAATTTATCAATTTGACCAATTTTGGGCTTTTCTTAAAAAAAAAAAACTTTTTTTTAAAGAAGAGGAACTGCTCCGTAATATTAAAACAGGTGCTTTTGAGCTTATTTCCTCAAGCACATGTAACAAGAGACATTTCTAATGCCAGCTGTTGGTAACATGTATTTCTGTTAGCAGATGCTGCTTTTAAGAACTGACAGTATAACTGTCACAATTATGGAAGGCACTGCTTCCGATAATTAAAAAAAACTTTTATAGTGAACACTGTCACTGATAAATAAATAATAAATACAGTATGGTCCTCAGTTGGTCACAGAGGCTGAGTTGGGGTTTTATATGACGTTCGCAAGGGACTAAAATTCCCAAGTAATTCCCAAATTTTCAAGGTAAACCAGAAATGACATGCACCTTAGAACAATTTGCAGAGGAGCAAAGTTGATGACCTTGTGCTGATTTCTTTATCGATTAAATATTGTATTACTTATCCCTAGTCCTGCAATATACACTCTACCGGTCAAAAGTTTGGGATCAGAACGATTTTTTATGTTTTTTACAGGAGTCTCTTATGCTCATCAAGGCTGCATTTATTTGATCAAAAATACAGGGGGAAAAAATTTAATATTGCGAAATATTATGATGTAAAATAATGTTTTTCTATTTTAATATACATTCAAATCTAATTTATTCCTGTGATGCAAAGCTGAATTTTCGGCATTATTACTCCAGTCTTCAGTGTCACATGATCGTTCAGAAATCATTCTAATATACTGATTTATTATCAGTGCTGGAAACTGTTGTGCTGCTTAATATTTTTTTGGAACCTGTGATACTTTTTTTCTGCATTCTTTGATGAACAAAAAGTTAAAAAGAAGAGCATTTATTTAAAATAGAAATATTTTCTAACAATATACACTAGAATTCAAAAGTTTGGGGTCAGTACATTTTTATTCTTTCTTTTTTTTAAACAAATTAAAACTTTTATTTAGCAAGGTGATAGAGTGTGATAGCAAAGTGATAACGATTTATATTGTTAGAAAATATTTATATTTTGAATAAATGCTGTTCTTTTAAACTTTTTATTCATCAAAGAATCCTGAAAAAAGTATGTTTCCCAAAAAATATTTGGCAGCACAACTGTTGCCAACACTGATAATTCTAATAATAAATCAGCATATTAGAATAATTTCTTAAGGATCATGTGACACTTTATACTGGAGTAACGGCTGATGGAAATTCAGCTTTGCATCACAGAAATAAATGATATTTTAAAGGATATTAAAATAGAAACCATTATTTTATACTGTAACAACATTTTGCAAGATTACTGTCAAGCCTTACAGTACTGATTAGCCTTGATGAGCATAAGAGACTTCTTTATAAAAAAACATTACAAGTCTTAATGATCCCAAACTACATATAATGCAATAAAAACATTTAATATCTCACTATAGTTCTTAATATGATTAAAGAACTTCCAAAGTTTAATTTAAAACGGTCATATTAATTTTGAAGATATGCTTGGTCAAAATTCATTGTTCCAAATCAAATCATTTCTACTTCATAGTGACAGGATTGTTTTTATGTATCTAGAAATATGTTCAAGCAAAGCCAATGACAAGTTGGTTGATGCAACAGTGAAAAACTCTATATCTCGTTGTCCAAGGACCAGATATCTCCAGCCAGGTCATTAGCACAGCCCTGGATGGTCCAGGTAAGTAGAGCGAACTGGTTTAGGACCTGGTCTATGTTGAAGCTTGTCTTTTCTTGTACATCACCCAAGTACTTTTCCAGGTCTGTGGTGGTTTGCCAGCCATTACCAAAGAAAATGTGGCGGAATGGGACATCTCTCAAAGAGACATAAGGAGAGAGAAAATTATGCTCCACCTTAAAAGGAGAAAACAAAGACATGAGAAATTGGCCAGTATGTATTAAGCAACGATACAAGATGAGCCTAGAAAGACCAAAAGAATAATAACTTCACCTTCATTATGCGGTTATTGATTATGCGACACATCTCAAAGTCATTCTGGTCAAACTGTTGTGCTGCTTAATATTTTTTTGGAACCTGTGATACTTTTTTTCTGCATTCTTTGATGAACAAAAAGTTAAAAAGAAGAGCATTTATTTAAAATAGAAATATTTTCTAACAATATACACTAGAATTCAAAAGTTTGGGGTCAGTACATTTTTATTCTTTCTTTTTTTTAAACAAATTAAAACTTTTATTTAGCAAGGTGATAGAGTGTGATAGCAAAGTGATAACGATTTATATTGTTAGAAAATATTTATATTTTGAATAAATGCTGTTCTTTTAAACTTTTTATTCATCAAAGAATCCTGAAAAAAGTATGTTTCCCAAAAAATATTTGGCAGCACAACTGTTGCCAACACTGATAATTCTAATAATAAATCAGCATATTAGAATAATTTCTTAAGGATCATGTGACACTTTATACTGGAGTAACGGCTGATGGAAATTCAGCTTTGCATCACAGAAATAAATGATATTTTAAAGGATATTAAAATAGAAACCATTATTTTATACTGTAACAACATTTTGCAAGATTACTGTCAAGCCTTACAGTACTGATTAGCCTTGATGAGCATAAGAGACTTCTTTATAAAAAAACATTACAAGTCTTAATGATCCCAAACTACATATAATGCAATAAAAACATTTAATATCTCACTATAGTTCTTAATATGATTAAAGAACTTCCAAAGTTTAATTTAAAACGGTCATATTAATTTTGAAGATATGCTTGGTCAAAATTCATTGTTCCAAATCAAATCATTTCTACTTCATAGTGACAGGATTGTTTTTATGTATCTAGAAATATGTTCAAGCAAAGCCAATGACAAGTTGGTTGATGCAACAGTGAAAAACTCTATATCTCGTTGTCCAAGGACCAGATATCTCCAGCCAGGTCATTAGCACAGCCCTGGATGGTCCAGGTAAGTAGAGCGAACTGGTTTAGGACCTGGTCTATGTTGAAGCTTGTCTTTTCTTGTACATCACCCAAGTACTTTTCCAGGTCTGTGGTGGTTTGCCAGCCATTACCAAAGAAAATGTGGCGGAATGGGACATCTCTCAAAGAGACATAAGGAGAGAGAAAATTATGCTCCACCTTAAAAGGAGAAAACAAAGACATGAGAAATTGGCCAGTATGTATTAAGCAACGATACAAGATGAGCCTAGAAAGACCAAAAGAATAATAACTTCACCTTCATTATGCGGTTATTGATTATGCGACACATCTCAAAGTCATTCTGGTCGATATTCCTTATGTCAATATTTAGAGAGGCTGCGGCACAACTGTAGGAACTCTTTGCCGCATTCAGCCACTTTGTTGACAAAGACTCAATTTTATCGACCTGTTAAAAGAACATTGAGAATCAATAAGTTTTTTATTGTTTCTCATTGCAAAAACAATGCATATGACAAAAAGCATTACCGTGTCATTTTTGAGAGTGTCAACGCGCTGGGTGATGGCGCTCACGTGGCGGGCAATCACATCAGAATACTTGGTAACATCTAGTTTGAGGATGTGGTCATGGACGAGCCGAAGGGCCATCTGCCCAGCAACCTGAGCAGCAAGCACGGACAACTCAACCACTTTCTGATCGGTGATGCAGTCCAGATGCTTTTTTTCATCCATATTTGTGCCTAAACACTGTTTATCCTGGTGGAAAAACATCCTAAAATGAGTATGCAAACATTTGGATGACTCTTTGTTTATGACACTTATGAATAGAGCAACATTTTGGGCCGGCAGTCTCAAAAAACCACTGGGTGATGAGCTTGAATGGTAAGGAAATGGCTTGTGGAATTTATTTAAGGGTCTGGATGCATGATTAAAAGCATTAATTTTTTTAATTACAATAGACAGGAAAAACACTTACCGAAGAAGAGATGAAACCGAAAGAAACGGATGGGATTCCAGAGAGGGCCAGGAAAGGATATGCACCATCATCCATCTGCATGGGTGTCAGACTGAGCACAAAAATAGATTCATATACATCACATCACCAAAGAAACAATCACAATTATATTGATCACTAAAACTACCATCATTAAAACACAAATCAAAGCAGATTTACTCACAGTGATGAAAAACCACGACCATAACTCTGGAGAAGGCTTGAATTTGACCTTAGGTTTTTGACCTTTCCCAAGGTCTTCTGCAGAAGGGTGTGCAACAAAGGACTGGCAGAAGCTCTAAAAGAATCTGCTCCTGTAGATTAAAGAGAAACGCATCTAAAAATGTCAAAGAATAGGGAGAAAAGTAGGAAATGGGACTGTGAACGAAATGAGTGGTTCTCGAACTTGAGCACCACTGAATTAGCGCTACCAAATTTCTCAGGATGCATAGGCACTAATATGCACTTTTGTTAATACAAAAATAAGATTCAAATTTAAATTGATAGAATTACATTAGTCTATAAATTCAAATAATAATAATAATAATAATAATAATAATATTAGATTACTTAAAGCTGCAAGCAGCATTGAAAGGGCCCTCGCACCCAGAGCCACCTCCACCCGGTGGCCTTAGGAAAACCGTAAACGTTGAGCAATATGCATTTACAGTGTTAAATATAGGAGAAATGTCAAAGTTATTTATATGTGTGAAACTTCCTGCTGTCAGCAGGTGGCGCTATGACTACAACTGAATATTGGCATGGGCATGTGTTCAGGCAGGACTCTTATCAAACGTGAAGTTTGGGGCATTTGCATGTCTGAGTTACAGCAACTTCCTGTTTCATGGCAAAACATAATTTGCCCTTCAACGAAAACGCAGGATCTTTGCAATTTAACATCACAAAAGGCTTCAAATTATACTGAGCAAATTTGGTGTTGATCGGATTAAATCTCTAGGAAAAGTTCGTTAAAATACAACGCCTGAAAATGACAAAAAACTAAACAAAATTTGCAGAGAAAATAACCGACTTCATGTTAGGTTTCGGATTTTGCTCCGAGATAGATATTGGTGTGTACATGTGTCTACCGAATTTCATACATGTACCAGAAACGTAGCTTGAGGGGTACTTCGATGAACATGTATAGGTGGCGCTATTCAGCCATTTTTGCAACACACACTTCTGAAACCTATATCAGATGTACATTTTCGTCACTTCTGCTGTGTGCAGTTTCATGAGTTCGAGCAGGTTTCTAGCCTGAAACAGCAATCATCGGGGTCCAGTCACCAATGTCCCATGTGAAAGATTAAGTGATAAAAGTGCCATTTATCTCTGCCTACAGCCAAGTCAACAATCTTGGAATTTCCAGTTGATATGGAGGGATTTAATAAACACAGAAATAAATTATATTCTGAAAAGGCACAACAGAGAGAATTTATATGCACACAGTCTACTGGCAGATATGTTTAATGCAGCCAATTCAACTTTGTGTTATGTGCCAAGTTTCAATTTTACCAATCATATGGTTATGCCATTATTAAGGATTTTCAGTTGTAGCATCCCCTATAAAGTAGGTGTAATTTTGATACAACTTGGTGTGCATCAGAGTTTGCATGAGTTGATGTGCATGTTTGGGACAATCCTGCCAAGCTTGGGGTCCCAACAATTTATGGTCTCAAATTCCTATATAACTTCATGCCAAATAAAGAAAAAGAAGAGGAGGATAAGGAAAAGTCTCAACTAGATATATAATTGATACTACTTGGTACGAGGGCTGTGCGATTAATCGAAATCATCACAAAATCACGATTTGAACTAGAGCAATTTCTAAATCGCTTTATAGCATGATTTTCCGCGTCCCCGACCTCCCGCAGTATGCTATCCGAACCAATCAGAATGCAGCGTGCATAAATGGAGCACGAGAACAGAACAGACCGGGCGGGCATACAAACGTAACGCCAGGTTCACACACTCCATCTGTGTTGCGTTTTTTTCCGCGCCCATTTTAACGGATCAGAGCGTTCACACTGCACTCGATTGCGATCCGGCAGTGCGCTCCAGGAGCGGTGCGTCTGCAGCAGTCATGCTGTGATCGTTTCTGCACGGAGTCTATTTCTGCTGTGCTGCACGCGCTGAATTAAAGTGACAGCGCATTGTTCGCGGTAAAAATTAACATGGATTGACACGGAAATTTAGTAATTACACCATAAATGCATATAATTAAAGTCTACTGTTTCACAGTCAACACATAGCTTTTTGACTAGATTTAAAACAAGGAAAAATGCACTTTTAGATAAACAAGGCCATAATAAATGGCACTCGTGGTGGTAGTTAAACAAAGTTATATTTATTGAGTTTAAACGTGAATATGTCTATGAAAGATTGTATTACTGTACTGTGATAAAAGAGCATTTTCAGAAACGTTTGGATTTGAAATCAAAATAATGGATAAATGTTGTGTTTGTGGTAAACAGCCGCGGATAAGGAGCGGACTGCAAACGCGCCCTGTGTGAAAGCAAAATGAGTCCGTGCTGCTTCTGCACCGCATACACATACTGTATACGCACTGCAGACGGAGTACGTGTGAACTTGGCGCAACAAATCTAGTTCAACATCTAAGGCAACGCCACAAAGAGCTCTATGACCAATGCATGGCAAAAAAAA
>NW_015505264.1:2137208-2153633 GCF_001515645.1 Sinocyclocheilus grahami | reverse complement strand
ATATAAAGTCTACTGTTTCACAGTCAACACATAGCTTTTTGACTAGATTTAAAACAAGGAAAAATGCACTTTTAGATAAACAAGGCCATAATAAATGGCACTCGTGGTGGTAGTTAAACAAAGTTATATTTATTGAGTTTAAACGTGAATATGTCTATGAAAGATTGTATTACTGTACTGTGATAAAAGAGCATTTTCAGAAACGTTTGGATTTGAAATCAAAATAATGGATAAATGTTGTGTTTGTGGTAAACAGCCGCGGATAAGGAGCGGACTGCAAACGCGCCCTGTGTGAAAGCAAAATGAGTCCGTGCTGCTTCTGCACCGCATACACATACTGTATACGCACTGCAGACGGAGTACGTGTGAACTTGGCGCAACAAATCTAGTTCAACATCTAAGGCAACGCCACAAAGAGCTCTATGACCAATGCATGGCAAAAAAAAAAATCTCTGGACACAGGATTTTTTTTTCTGCCATATATGTCTATTCTAGAGACATTTTGTTACACCTTTACTTAGTGATTATTTTGCCTTATGTCTGTTCTAGAGGCATGTTACAGCTTTTTGATAAAGCTCTAATTGTTTTTTTTTTGGGAAATATGTTTCAAATTCACACTGAATGCATTAATGACTGTAAAGCATGTCTGTGTGTCAAAATCGTGATTAAAATCAAAATCGCAAAATTGATCAAAGAAATCGCGATAGGTTTTTTTTTTGTCCATATCTCACAGCCCTACTTGGTACCATAACACACTATTCATTTATCATGACAACCCTGGTAGATATACGACTCATTTTTTGTCATTTAAAAAACAAACTGTAATTGTGTGAACAAAAGACTATAATAAAATAAATGTTTGACATTTGAACACACTAAACTTACCAGTAACAACACCATCCAAACTGATGTAAGTAAAGGCTTTTCTGTCCAGTGACGACCAGTATCCCTGTATAACAAAGAAGACAACACATTACAAAACTTGCATTTCAGATCAAACTATGTGCCAATATTCAAACCAATCACAGATGACATCAGCACACAAACCTCAAGCCATTCAGTAACACCGACGTTTCCAAAATCCCCTGCGGTCCAGCTGGCAAACACAACACTTCTTTTGGGTCTGAAACTACCTATGGTGAAGAGGTTGAGTGAGCCCATGCCACAACAATTAGACTTGGACTTTAACATTGTCCCTCATTTTGACAGACAGGGTTGAAAAAAAATCCAATCAATCTATTACTCATTTAATTTTCATATTTTAATTATAATGACAAATTTAACTGCTTTTATTTTTGTTGACATTTTCATTTTTAATCATGAACCTAAAGGACATGCATATAGGCTTATGGATTTATTTTGAAGAGAACAAATGAACAGAGACTGTGTGTCAGTTTTCATGATGGACACCACACCCCGCAGTGACAGCGGAGACCATTAAAAACAACAAAATATGCTATAAAAAATAAAAATCTCCATTTTAGTAGATTCAAATTTTTCTGAAAAAAAATAAAAATTAAATCCCAATTGATCTTTTGGTCTATGCTGTTTTCAGTTGTTGAATGAACAGTACATAGTGCACCTCCCATCCAATAAATCGCAATAGGCTAAGCTTTGTGCTTTGTTACTTTTGATATAAAACAAAGTCTCCGATTTCAAATTTTGTCAATTTCATCAGGAAATTCAAGCAAATTCAAGATAGATCGCTGTAGCTTAAACTGGGTACTCGCCAGCGCATAAACAAAACGCATAGCAAAAGTCTTGTGACAGTTTTATTTTTGTTCTGGAGGCTGATGATCCCTCACTCTCCTGCCACACTGGAGTGCACTCACCACCAACTGGACAGGGGTGGGAATTACAGTTACAAATTACAATAGATCACCCTCAGTGTAATCTGTCAAAGTGACGGACAGCCTTCAGATTTTCCCGTCACTGCTAAAAAAAAAAATCTGTAAATGACGGAAAATGTTCGGTTAATGCGTCCTCTGGTAAGGTCATACCTTTCTTCAACTCTGTGAAAACCCTCGCAAGCTCCAGCAGAAGAGCAGTGCCAACTGTAGACTTGGCATATCCCGAAGTCAAGGAGTCTCTCTGCGCTCCAATCACAACATAACAATCTGCCGGATTCACACCACCACAGTGAGACCACAGATATTTAATTCTATAGATGCGTTTAAGAAAAATGCACAAACTCACCAGGGTCCACATAACCTTTGATGACTCCAAACACATTATGGATCTTGGTGTCTGCAATATTATTATTGACTGCTACGGTTACTTTGTCACTCTCACTTCCCAACTTGTAACTGGATAAGTCACCCTTAAATCTATCAGGAGCACCTTCTCCTCCCATTTTTCTGTGAGAAATTTGAGAATACCAATCAAGCTTTGTTTCTCAAAATAGGTTTAAAAAATAAGATCAAGGTAAACCAAAACCTATAACATACTCAAAGATTGATTGTGCCATGTTAGCAGTGATTGTCTGGGCAAGTATTCCTGGAAGACCAGAGGACTTGGCAGGAGGAAATTGTGTGTGATTAAAGGATGGGAATCCTGGGGTGTAAGGATCACCTGATCCCAGGTGGACCTATAATTAAAGACCGGAATATGTGAATAAATTTACATTGTTCAAACTGTCACAGTTACTGATTTTAAATGAATCATATGAGTCAACATTGAATCCCTTTTTTCAAATTTAGAAATTGCCTTCATCTTAAAAATGTATATATATAGATAAAATAAAATATTTATATTAGAACATATTATAAAGTAAATAAAATGCATTTTAATCTACCAATTAATAAAAATTATTACAAAAGGTAAATATAACAGCTCAACTCAAAATCAATATAAACAAACTTAACTCAAACATATGAATATCATTCTTTGGCGTAACTTACATGACCATAAAGTTCAGCATCCCAAGACATAGTTTTATAGTCAGCTGGGTCTGGGTAGATCAGAGCTGCTACGGCACCCATTTTAGCTGCATTCATAACCTACAATGGTGACAAACATAATTTGATCAGCACTAGCAAAAAGTACCAGATTGTTACAATTAACAGCGATATTTGGCCTCGAGTCTCTAGGAAAACACTACAAGGTCAGATGAACCGTTACTCATGAATCACCTTCTGAGCCATGCTGATTTTTCCAGCTTTCATCAGTACAACAGATCCATTTAGATTCAGTCCGTATTCTTTATTCTGCATGTCAGAAAGCTCACCATAGTTGGCGTACACCACTCTGCCCTGTGAACATAATAAAAAAAAAAAGTTGTCAATTATGGAACATCCATTGAGCTAAGCTGACTAACAAAAGAAAAAATTCAAGAAAGGCAAGTGTTTCCTGCAGAGGAAGATGAAGGCTCACCTCTCTACGTCCTGTTTCACTGTAAGCCAGGAACCCTTTTGGACTTCCGATCTCCACTGCACCAAACAACACTTTGTTTGGATTGGAGCTGTTAGGGTTACATACAATCCAAATTACAAATAACATATCCAAAGAAAGACGTAAAAACCATGATTTTGTTTGCTAAGGTGTTCCGAGTGGTTTTCACTGTGTTGTTGTGAGGTTTACAGTGTTCAGAGAGGTTTCAGAATGATATACATTTGTTAGCGTGTCACTGTTTTATTGTGTTCAGAGAGGGTTTTGGCATATAATGCATTTGTTAGTGTGTCGCTATGCAGCTTTTATTGTGTTTAGAGTGATTTTAAGTTGTGTTATACACCTGTTAGCACGCTGAATTAGGTTTTTACGGTGTTCAGATGTTTTTAGCAAGTAATGTGCAAATTAATGTGTTTTTTATTGTATTCAGTGTGGTTTTAGCGTGTTATATGATTGTTAGCATGATGCTATGCAGCTTTTATTGGTGTTCTAAGTTCTATAACAAGTTAAATTTAAGACTTTTTAATACCACCTTATATGAAATTTAAGACCTAAACCTGTAATGGAAATTCACATTATATTACATATATGTAATATTTAATGTGTTTAACGTAAAAAGAAAACAAAATATCATCACTGTAATAAATTATATTTATGATATACAGTGAACTTTTCATATCAGGAGACAATATTCCATGCAAAATATCCCCACAAAAGCTCCGCATCGCCAACATTTTTGGTGGTGCAAACAATTTATTCTGAAGACACATTGTCATCAGTGTTCTATCAGCTTTTACATACTTAAATCTGCATATTTTTATTTACCTTTACAAATGCATAAATAATGTTTTGATAAATTAAACATAAAATATTGAATACTGATATTTGAAATTATTTAAATAAAAAGGTACTTTAAATGTGAAATTAAAACCGCCAGTAGGTGGCAGCAAGTCACTGTTAATAAGTGAGTCATTGCGATTGAACAGATTCATTTAAATGTTTGATTCATTCAGGAACTAAACACCATCATGTTGCTAAGAGAGGCAAAACAGCGCTGTGGCTTTGTTTGGAATTATTTTTGTTGTTGAAATAGTGCAAAAACAGGCAATAGGGTGTTTAAAAAGTATTTCTCTTAATTAACTTCTAGTTTATTGAACTGCTGTAAAAATGTTAAAAAATAAAATCAATATCACAATTGTAATCATGGTAATTTTTGAAGAAAAAATGGACTCGTGAAATTGATTAACTACAGGTGCATCTCAATAAATTAGAATGTTGTGTATTGAGATGCACCTGTATATGAAGTGGTATAAATATATAAATTTTCTGCCCCCATGTCTTGAACTTGTGATCATTCTGAATGTATTTTAATAGACTGAATCATGCAGTGAAAGAGCGCACTAGACTTCACGTAATGCGTGAAGGTGTTTTGAATGTTTTTTTGCGTCGTGCGAATATTCAGCAAAATAGCTCACTTGTCATGGTATGTTACTTAACTATATCATGTTATGAATAAACTAAACATTTAGAATGTTTAACTCTGTGTGTTTCTTTATGTGTGCTGTTAACGCTCATTTGTTCAGTGAGCTTCAACAGCGCGACCTTGATAGCAGAAATACACTGTTTACATTGAATGCAGGCTAATAAAATTAGAAGAATCATTTTCGCGTTTCAATGCTTCACTGTTTTTTTTTTTGGTCACTTATGTTTTAATCAGGCTATTTGTCCGGTTGGGGACATTTTAAACTAGCTAGAAGGCTGATCAGCTGTAGCTTGACCTATTTTATAATTTTTTTTGAGAACATTAAGAAGTTAGTTCAACCTGTATTCTGCTACTGCGATTCTCTCTGATGATGCAGTAACTTACCACGGGGGAGTAAAAAAAAAAAAAAATCTTCGGTCTGTCCAGTGATTGTAAATGGTCATTAGGTCCGTCAGACTAGGGCTATGCTATTAATCGCATGCGATTGTCATGTGCATCTTGTCAGTAAAGCCGGTTCCGTGATTGGTAGTAAATCGCCATCACCTGCTTTCAAATTGAGCGGCATTCACTACACAGAGCCGTAGTTCACTGACAAGCTAGGCGATATCGCATTCATAAACGAATGCGATTCATCTGCGATTATGAACGCGATATTGCCTAATTGTCAGTGAACTACGGCCCTGTGTAGTGAATGCCGCTCAATCTGAAACCAGGTGATGGAGATTTACTACTGATCACGGGACCGGGTTTACTGACGAGATGCGCATGACAATCGCATGTGATTAATTGCACAGTCCTACATCAGACTTAATATATTTTAGTGGTAATGTGACCAAAAATATTTAAGACCCATCGAATCTGAGTTCAAGACATTTTGAGACTTTTTAAGGCCTTTTATTAGGAAAACGTTATTTAAGACTTTAAGGACCCGCATACACCCTGGAGAGATTTTTAGAGTGTTATACACTTATTTGCATGTTGCTATACAGTATTTATTGTATTCAGAGATGTTTTTAGAGTGTTTAGTGTATGTTAGCATGTGGCTGTGCAGTGTTATAGAGTGATGCTATGCAGTTACTGTGGTGTTTTGAGAGGTTTATTTTGCTGTAATGTAGCTGATACTGACCTGTTAGGAAACTGTAGCTTCACATAGTGTTCATCATCCCAGGGGTCCATATTCAGTTGCGTGAAAATATCATGGATATCATTAGCTAACTTGTTATCTGCAGATGATCCTGCTTTACGGACAACCTGGGAATACTCGCTTAATGGAAGAGGAACAGAAAGTCAGCGAAGTTCAATGACAGAAGTGCATACTTAAAGTTATGTCATCACAATTGTTTTAAAGTTAAAACCAATAATGCTCACAAGAGCAATAATATTCAATGACTTAGTTACCTTAATTTATCTGCAATGGCTTTAGATGACAGTTTATCATTCAGAAGTCCAACAAGTTCACTCCAATCCAAAGGAGGTGGATCATTTGGTGGAAATTCTTGATTAGGTGGATCTTCAGGGTCATGCTTGATCACACCATCTCCCGGAGAGCAGGAAGCAGACTCAGACTTGCGGTGGACAGAGTATCCAATGAGTAAACCTTGGACAGGGAAAAAGTAGAAGGAAAACTGTGTGTGGTTTCTCACATGAGTACTAGAAACTGATAACATCTCCTAAAAACAACTTATTACATGGCTCATTGAAACACTTGATTTTATTTGATCACTCACAGGGGTTTTGAACTGACCACTGTCCCAGGCAACCAATTTAATATCTCTTCTAACATAAAATAATTTCTAGTCATATCAGTATTTCAATTTGAATTTCTTAATATTTACATGGCCCTATGATTTCCAATCGCAGAATCCTGTAATAAAATGGAATTCACTGTATGATGTAGAATGTCTCAGAATTTGGCAAAATTTGAATAAATTTAATCAAACTGTGACATAGAAAAGGAAAAAGGACTGCTATTTAAATGTGAAAACAGAATTTGGGAAGAAATAAAGCAGAATTTGGGACAAACTTAAATGGATGTCAAAGGGTCCATTAATACATAATGACTGCATATTCAGTCAGATACAGTAAAAAAAAAAAACGAAATAAACTGCAAAGACACTCACCTACACAGAAGATGACCAGCACTCCACCCACCCAAACGAGAAACCTCCACTTGTTCCATGGCCCAGAACGACTGGATCTTGTGTACGTGTCACGTTGCACGTTTTCTTGTTCTTGTTCTATTCCATCCATTTCCTCCTCACCATCCACAGCAAGCTTCACCTCCACACAACTGCCCTCTCCATCAGGATTCTGAGATTGATTGAACCGGGTGTACGAGCGACTGTTTACCTATTAACAGAGGGGGAAAAAAGAGGCTCCAAATTCCAGAGAAATATATACAGTGAAGTATTATAGTACTTAAACTATAACATTTTAAAATCAACAAGTTTGTCAAAAACAGCACTTACTATTCTCGAAAACTTCATTTTGGCCTGATCAATTGTCCCTGCCATGGAATCTGAAACGAAAGAGATAAAATATCTTTAGCAACACAAAGTTTCTCACAAGCTCCTACTCAGTCGAAGTGCTCTTTTTGAAGTCTCTGAATTCATAAACACAGCCCTCCTTGTTCAAAGTCCAAAAATGTTTTTATACACTGAAAAAAAAGAGGTAGTCTTTTGATTCGTTGAACACCATCCAAAAGCCAGAGCCACCCTCTACCGCGGCTCCACAGCTAGTTAAAGCATTGATAAGAATCAATATGGAGATTATATAATGTTGATAAGGCAACATGTGCACCACAAACATGTACTAATTGTGAAATACTGTGTACTTTAAATCTAGTGGCCTACTAAACTATTTACACTAACCAAAGAAAGTTAGCGAAATAAAAACAGGGGGAAAAACAACACACGTTTTCATAATTCCTCATAATGCCACTTTGAGGTTTATTACATCCTTTTTGTAATTCAAGCTAAAGTTTGAATTACAAAAACTGTCTTGCATTACAGGAAGTGTTTGTGTGGTTAGATTAGCAACTTCCTACTAATTTAACAACCTAACAGAACAATTGGCGGCATTTTCAGTCTTGCAACACTACAATGACGTGCGGATTCACTGGACAGTTTGTCAGTTAAGACTTGCTTAAACAATAATCCCGAAGGGCCAATGAATGAGTCTGAATAAATGAGATTCTGAATAAATAAAACGATTTGAGAAGAATGGACACCTAAAGCAACCGTTGCCTTATTTTAGATTGTGTCGTTGATGACGCCTGATCTGTCTGTGATGATACTTGAAGGTTGTTGAACACAAACCAGCATTCATCATGTTTCAACAAAACAACCTTGTAGAGGAAAGCAATCACACATAAATAAGTTTGAAATCAAATACAAAAACCTGAAATTCCAAACTTTTTT
The DNA here is from genome assembly GCF_001515645.1 of Sinocyclocheilus grahami. Classification (NCBI taxonomy): domain Eukaryota; kingdom Metazoa; phylum Chordata; class Actinopteri; order Cypriniformes; family Cyprinidae; genus Sinocyclocheilus; species Sinocyclocheilus grahami. The sequence goes on along the minus strand of NW_015505264.1, from coordinate 2,145,344 downwards.
AATGCAAAGTCAGCCCTGATTCATTTATTCTGCAAGCAAAGGTATCTAATAACAGGGCGGATGCGGAGATAAAGCAAAAAGTACTTTGTTGGATATGTGATATCGATATGTCGGCCCCAGTGACTAGGGGGGTGGGGGGGTGGAGAACACCTTATTGTTGAGCCCTGCAAGCATAAATGCAGTTCAAGCTCTATTAAACAAGGATGAGTGAAGATCTTTTGCCTAAGCACATGGTCAAATACCCAGAGAGCATCACACTAAAGTGGAGCGTGTGCTGTGACTGATGAAGATCATGTGAGAGTCACAACCAGCATCAGACACTGATATGGAAGCTGGTCCATAATGATTTCCATTGTAAATCAGGTTATAAACCACTTCTTGCAGAACACTGAGAACTAACAAAATAACTATACCAATGTTATTCTTATCTCGAGAACACAAGGTTACTTACAAGGAAGTTACATTTTGTAATGCAGCAAGGACACATTACAATATAAATATTTGTATTTCTTATCTGTAAAGTATCTAATAAGTTGATATATCAATAGAAAGCAAAAATTATTTCGGACTCTTTAGAGAACACTTGAAGGTCAAAGATCTTTAGCACTTCCTGTTCACACGCACGTGGCGAAATCATCTAATTCCTCCTAACCCGGTTTTTTTTTAATTCTTTTCTAGAGAAATAATTAATAGAAACACTAGCACAAATAACACTCAATTCAGATTGTGTCATGCTAAGCTAGACATTCATATTACATCAAACTGAACTTATCTGAAATTATCTGCAAGGTGACTGTCAATGGATCTTTTTAGATTTAACCACATAAGTAATGTGCATATTGCTCATTTTACCATTAGAGCAAATCAGCCTTAAACAGCAATCAACTTATTAACCCAAAGCATGGCATGAAGTTCACTGACAGCGTGACATTCTCATTGAGCTGTCACATTGCAGGCCATCCTGCTAATTCATAAAAGCTCAAACGTAGTGGCTTACTGAAACGCAACGTACTTACTTTTAAATGAGAAAACGGCTCTTTTAAATAATTTTTCCCGCCTGTGTGCGTTTCGTTATCAGTACTCGTAAATGCGAATTTGTTTCTCTTATGTTCACCACGCGCTCGTTCCCCAAAGCACCAATAGCACCGGTGAAAGTCAGTACTCTCTCTCACACACACACACACACACACACACACACACACTACACGTAGATGCGCGCGTAACTCAACGTCACTTCCTGGCAGTGTTGCCAAGTCCGCGGTTTCCCCGCGGAATTGGGCTACAGTGTTGCCGCGGGTTGTTTTTCATGTTCGCGGTTTGAAGCGACCTCAATAACGTGAATTTGACCGGGGAAACCCAACCCCAACCGGAACGCGATTTGTAATGGGGGATCCCCCTCGAAGCGATTGGGATACCTTTGAGTTGCAATTCGGCGGGTTTTGTTGTGAAAACCTGGCAACCCTGCTTTCTAGCTTTCTGGGTGCGCGCTGCTGCAGGCTTGTATTATCAGGCAGTAAGATGTAGGCTACAATTTAAAATACTTTACAAAACGTACAGATGTAAAGTAACTCTAGTAAGACTTGGCTCATCTGTTTTACAGGTTACTCGTCACAAGATTGTGATCTGATGTTGGTTCCTTTTTTATTTGACCCAAGGACCCAAGTTAATTAAATTATGCGATTAAAATTTTTCCTTTCTCTTTGGAGTGTTACAAGCTCTTGGTGCATAAAGAAGATCTGTAAAGTTGCAAAGACTAAAGTCTCAAATCCAAATTCTAACACAGCCCCACATATCTACCTCACTATGTGGGAAGATTTGAATAACACCACCTAAATGTTCACACAAAGAAAGAAGGCTTAACTTTTATTCTCGCTGTAGTATTGTTGCCGCCGCCATGCCGTGAAGGTGCTGTGAGTTTCGTTGTGAAAGCGAAACTACTTTGTTTGGTCTTCCAAAAAAGCACAATATCGCTTCGTCATGCCTGGAGCTGATCCGTGCTGGTCGCTGAGGAAATACATCAACTTTGTGCTGTGGATCGCTGGATCGGCTTTCACCGTGGACGAAGCAGAGTCCAGCCCGGGGTCATCACATGTGGTTGCCTCAAGCCCGCCGGCCGCTCCTTCGTCAAATCCACCGGCCGCACCGTTCTCAAGCCCACTGACCTCCGCTCACTCTAGCCCTCCGGCTGTTCCTCACTCTAACCCCTGGCCTCTGCTCACTCTAGGCCGCCGCCGCTCACTCTAGCCCTCCGGCTGTTCCTCACTCTAACCCCTGGCCTCTGCTCACTCTAGGCCGCCGCCGCTCACTCTAGCCCGCCGTGTTTCGTTGTGAAAGCGAAACTACTTTGTTTGATCTTCCAAAAGAGGACACGACTACAAATCAGTGGTTTAGTTGTATTTACAACACTGTTCCAGAACACTTCAACCCAAATATTCAGATGTTTGCTGCACATTTTATGGAGGACTGTTCCCTGATCCTGGTTGAGTAGACTACAATGCCGGCTGTTCTGACTCACATACTTTAAGTGCGTTTTTTATATTTAAAGAATTTGCCACTGACGATTCAAACGCAAGTTTTGAGCAGTGTAGAGTAGCGCTTGTAGTTTGTAATTTCTCCGATCACAAATGCAGACATGGTTTTATGTTTACGTGGCGCGATGCAACACAATGCGTAAAAAGACAATATAAGTCATTATAATCCATAATTATGTCCCCACTGGATGCAACAAATGCCTCGTTTATAATGGGTTTTCATGTTTTTGAATCGTCGCTCCGGCCTGACAGGGCATCACAGTATGGTAAGGGGCGTGACATTTCCGTCACACGCTTGAGGTATTCGGCCAATCACAACGAACTGAATAGCTGGCCAATCACAGCACTCCTCGCTTTTCAGACCGATGAGCTTTGTAAAAATCGAGCGTTTCAGAAAGGCAGGGCATATAGGAGAAACAATAATGTACAGTATGTGGAAAATAATATGTTTTTTGAACCTTAAACCGCATAAACACATTTCATTACACCAAATACACAAAATAATGTTCTTTTTAGCAGCATCATATGACCCCTTTAACGTTATATGGATATGAGGTGTAATGGTGCCTGGAAGTGGGTATATGTGACCTCCTCTGTGAAATCCAGGCTAAAGTCTCAAAATCTAATTATGAGATAACAAGCATCAAAGTTTGATTTCAACCATTAATGTCACTATGATTTCAATCTTTGACATGGCTTTACTCAGTCGATATTAAAGATATCAAGGTTACATTTTCACAGAATGTTCTTTACCTTATGAAGGATGATTTTATGTAGAAAAATCACAAAAATAATTATGTAGTAAATAACAAAAAATGACTTTAGCTGGGTTTTCACAGCCAGAGTCACATTTTCTTAATTTATACCAAATTCTATATATATATTTTTTAAATCGGCCCAGCAAAGGATGAACGCCCTGTGTTATAAACAGCGACATGTAAGACTAATCTTGCATATTTAGTTCACCCAAAATGGGCCAGTAGTGTTTGCACAGTCACTTAACTTCTGCTTGACTTCACGGAGTAAGGATCATTATGAAATTAATATTAGCCACAGAAGAGGTGCAGATTTTGCAATAAACAATTCAAAGTAAAGAAATAAATAGACTGCAGCAATTAACATTTTGTCAGAACATCTAGGCTATTAAATAACATGCTATTTTGTTTAGTTGTCTGTTCAGAATCATGATCTCTATTTGAAAAAAGAAAGAAAATCGTGATTGTCAATTTATCCAGAATTGTGCAGCTCTACTCTCCTGACTGACCGTTTCTCCCATTACATACAGTGACGGGCAAACGGTAATTTCGAGCCCTGACATATGTTATTAACATAATTTACAAGGTCCTGTTATTAATAAGTGCTCACCTTGGTTGACGTCTTCATTCAAAGGTGTAGTCGAAGAGACAGCATCTCTGTCTGGGGTGCAGGACGGAGGGGGCGCACTCATATTTTAAGGGAAGCCGGCAATCTGTTACAATTTGTTTTAATAAATAATTTTGAATAATAATACGTAATTAAATATTAATTATAATAAAAGTAATCTTTTTGTACCCTTGTGCAATACATACTAGGCCTATTAGCTCCCAAAAACAGCATAGGCCTATAATTCACACACTGCTTGACCAACTTTTTTTGTCTTTGCACCATAAATCATATGTGTGATAAGCTTACCTTGTTGTCTGTTTCGAAGGTTCAAATGAAAACAAGACTTTTGGCTGAGTAATTAAACTGTTGGAAAAGAAGGAAGTGGTGAATTAAAATGTCCTAGCTGTGTTTGTTCCTTTTTACTCTTGGGAGTATTTGTGTTTTGCAAGCACTGCAGGTGTTTTCGGTTCTTTTAGGATTCTCATAAACCCTGTGCACATATATATTTTTTCATGTGCTCTATGCAGTAAGATTAAAAAAATTCTTCAAAATTATATAACAAAAAAAAATAACAAATACAAATATGAAAATGACTTTGAATTACTTTGCACTTGTGTTTATATCCTAAATAAAGAGCACAGATTTTGTCTTGAGGTAAACAGGAGATCCGTTAAGTTTTGCTTTTATGAAATCCACTGAAATGAAAACCTTTGGCTAAGAGCCGAAAATGGAGGTGAAGACGGAAGTGGTGAATAAAACCCTTTTATTCTTTCTCTTTTCTTTACTCATGTTGTGCCAATTAGATTTAGTGCATTAGTGCACTTGTGTTTAGATTCTTAAACACTAAAGAGCACAGGTTTCGTCTGAATGAAATAGCAGATCAGAGAAGATTTGCTGTTGTGATTTGCAGGTCACTATAACAAGCATGTCACAACTTTGACAAGGATGTGCTATTACCAAATTACATTGAGCAACTAGATAATTGTGAGAGAAGCGACTAACAGTATACTTTCACTTGCTCATTGTCTTAAAGGCACAATATGTAAGATTTTTTTATTAAAAAATCCAAAAACCACTAGAACAGTGTTATATATTTTGCAGACTTGTGTACTTACATTATCCCAAATGTTGCAAATAATGTTTAAATCCAGAGAAATAAGCAATTTTAACTAGTGACACGGACCGTGTCCATAGTGTCATTGTGTCGCCTGCCAATGACGTCATACACCCTCGATTTCCAGTTTTGTTTTGTAGAAAACATGGAAACACCAAAGACGCTTTAATACGTTGTGCGTTTTAATAGACCGGTGACGACTGCACAGAGCAGCATTATAACAGAACTTTCAAATGTATGATAAAACAGCCCCACATACGCACGACCGGAAGGAGCGGAAGCGCTCGACTGTGGCATAATAAAAGCTCCGCTGCTTTCGAGACGTGTGTCGCGCTCGTTCAGCGGCCTCCTTTTGCTTCGACAGCTTTCAGCCTCACCCTGCTTCATTCTACTACGTTAATAAATCATTAGCTCATCCATGAACATGATTTCTGCCCGAGTCCCGTGGGATTGCATCGGCTGTGGGGATAAAGACGACAACTCCCATGATTCCACACTCAGTCACTGCGTCATCAAACTACGCCTCTGTCTATTTGTTTATTTTGAATATGCGCCCTCTAGCGGCGAAAATTACATATTGTGCCTTTAAATAAGAGAAGATCTGCAGAAAATTCAGCGCAGCTCAAACAATTCAACACCGTCTGTAGCAAAATGGCTCGAAAAGGTTACAATTCTGGGCCGGCCTAGATCCCAGCCATCCAAATAAGACTTTTTCTTCTTCTTTGTTTTTTAAATCAATATGGTTATCTCTTGAAAATGTGCAGGTAAAGAATTTTTATTTATTTTTTTCCCTGGAAAATCTTTTCATGTATGCACCTGATTGTTATGACACATGGTGTGTTAGATTTCATGGAAATCTATAGATTTACTAAGTTATGATTTCCCTCTCATGACCTCATCTAAACCCATTCAAAGACTGTTCTGATGGTTTCACCAGCTTTGAATTTAAAGGAATAGTTCACCCAAAAATATATTACAAACACACCTTTTTGCTTCTTAAGACATCAATTGATGGACTGCAGTCAAGTGGATTACTCTGATGTATAGAGCACAATAAGTGAGTACATTTAAAGGTTTTTTATTTATTAGTACAAATAAATAAATAAATAAATAGAGAATTAAATTAGTGAGTTAATAATTAACCCATCTCAATATATAGAGTTCTGAAATGTTTTGCCTTATAAATAAGTTAAAAACACCACCCAGAGGCCCGGAAACCCATAGTTAGCTTGTGTTTTCATTTTGGGGCAAATGCTAAGGACCACAATTCAGAAACACAAAGGACAATGACATTGTAGTGCTTCATTGTAGAGTTGTAGTTCATCACAAAAATGCAGTGAAATTAAGGAACTTTATTTAAAAATACATATAAGAGAAATGTAATATAATACCAAAACTACTTATCTATACAATTGTATAAAATGTTTATTACGTTTTTAAAAATGGAAAAACATTTCCTACTTTATCATATTGGCATAGCTTTAACAGTAGAGGGCAACACTGACTAACCAAAGGGTTAGTCAAATCATTCCACAAAATAACGACAAAAATACATGCACCCTTAAGAGCCATTTGTGAACAATATCAAATATATCATTCCTGTGAATACATCAGTCTTTATAGGTAACATTTAAATAGTATCTGAAATTGTGAACAAAAAAATTGTGAACTGAATTAGTGAGTTAACAGCTCAATACAAAGAGCTAAAAAATATTTTGCATTATATAAACACAAGAGGTTTAAAATCCACAGTATAGTAAAGTTACCTTGTATTTCCCCTCCATATATACTCTGTACAAGAGTGCAATTAAGTGATGCCAATATATAGAATATAAGATCTCTTTATTAAAGAGGGAAACAGTCCAAAATAATAATAATAGTAATAATAATAAACATCTCCAGAAGATCCTCTCCATTTTGGCATTCTTAAAGCTTTAAAAACCATCAGTCTTCACTTCTGCAGCCTTCATTCTAAAGGGCACAGGGAACATTTGTTTTCCATCAGTTAATTTTCTTAAGGGTATAATATGAGATAAGACTGCATTTTATGTTAGTGATTGATAAGATACGTTCTCATACCTTAGGCACTCAACTCTGTCCTGCGTCCAATGTTGTTCTGGGTCAGCGCAGACTAATTTTCCATTCTTTGTATGGAAGCTGCAATGACATAAAATACGATGAACTCTAGCACCAGAGACAAAATTATCAGCACATTAACGTTGCTATGTATAAACTCTCCGAGAGTTGTCATGACAGAAATATAAATAATTGATCTATTTAAAATTCAGTTAATTATAAATGTAACTGAATAATACAGTATATAATAATATATGAACAATATTAACAAAGCTTGGTAATTTAAATAAATTACATTTAAATAATCAGAGATGCCATTAAATGTTTTCAATAGTGTCAGAATATGCACACTATAGGGGTAAATATGGTACAAAAGTGTAAATTTTGAAAGGGCACTGCCCCAGTTTTTTCCCTAAGAGTGCACACATTTATTCTGTATTATTCTGTAATAATACAGAAAACAACACATTTAAAATAATAGTGAAGTCATCAAAATAACACGGATGTATAGGAATTTGGTAAAATTAGTAAATGCATTAAATGAGTTAACAACAAACAAATATTTAGACTTTTTTTATACATTTTTCACAAATTTGACACACACACACACGTCAAATTTGCAAAATATAAAAAAAATAAATTATATAGATTTGTTAAAACTGTAATACATGTTTAAACAGGGCTGGACGATATGGCCAAAATTTATATCACAATATATTTCTTAATTTCGGTCGATATGATATAATTCCGATATCGATATGAACACTATTAAAAAAGCCTCATAAAAACGGCCAAGAACGGCCACAACAGATGTCTGTACCTACAAACGTATGAAAAATTAATTTGCCAACTCTATGAAACCTACTCCTATAAAACTATATAATATTTTAGGAAAAAATGGCGCAAATAAATAAATGTTCACCTTTTACTGGTATTCAGCCTTCATATAAACATGAAATGTGAAATCACTGTCAAATAAATCTCAGACTCTCCTTATTAATATGAATATTTTTTTACTTCAAACTATAGGCTAACATACCAGTCAAAAGT
>NW_015505264.1:2082105-2137100 GCF_001515645.1 Sinocyclocheilus grahami | reverse complement strand
ACACACACACACACACACATATATATATATTTACACTTTCAAAATTACCATGTCTTTACGATTTTTAACTTATATAAATATGTTATATTCCAATCAAGGTTTACAATCAGAAGTATATATATATATAAATAAGAATTATTTAAATATATAAATAAGAGCATAATATATATAGATAGATAGTTGCCATGTCTATATGTATATAGATGCCATGTCTACAATTTCTAATTTACATGAAGTACATCAAACATGTATGCAAAAATATGTCTTACATGATTGCTGCAAGATCACAGCTGCCAGTCATTTTCTGGATATCGAAGCCTTTCAGATATCGACAGTCTAGAGGCCGTCTCCTGTATCTGAGACAGCAACGCACTGTGAAACAGGAAGGAAAGAGTTATTATGTTCACATGTTTACAGGCCATGTCAGACTTTCCACTGATGTCTAAAATAAAAACAATAGTAAACTGCATTGTATCTACTGAAACAGTAACTGGATTAGAAGGACTTTTACATGCATTGGTTTATTGGACTGCTAATACAAAGGTTTCCAGTATCAGTTCAGCTAGGACAGGCCCAACTGAACGGGTAACGAGATCCATCTTTCATCATAATCTGTGCCCTCGAGCACGAAACACAATCTTCATTTTTAAAGTGAAAGTACTATTCCATGCAATCATTGTATTATATCATAAAAATTGCATTTTAAAGCAATTGCTCAACACGTTTTACAGTTTACACTTAATAACAGCATGCTGGTGAATCAATAATAATATTCACAAAACAATATTAAACAATATTCAGCAGAAAGGTGTTTTAAACTATCTATTCACAAGTTCACATTCACTCACCTGCATCGGTCTCCACGAGAAAGGCGATGAGTATGAGGACACTCAAAGAGCAGGTTTTAAGGTAAGCCATCTCCAGTATCTCAAAAAGTGTTTAAGTGTTGTTAAGTGAGTGGTAATCCACACAGAGAAAGTTCTGAAGAGCTTTGGCTGAACTTCACTGATGAGCATTCAATTTAAACCCTTCATTTGGGATTTCCCCCACCGTAGGAATTTATGTTCACTCCCCATTGAAATTCTTCAGATGTGAACTTGATATCTGCGCTCGGAGCAGGTGTGTGAGACAGTTAAATATTATCTTGCTACTTCCTGCTTCCATAAACACATGATTAATGTGTCTGATGTTAAACCAGCGAAGGATCAAATATTATTAATGTGCTTGATAATACTAATTAACAAATTAATTTAAAACTTTTTAAACATTTTATTCAAATTTTGTCTTATTAGACAGGCCTTTAGGAATATTTTGTAATGCATGCCTGTGATTATAACTACATTATAAATACAATCAATCAAGCTACTGATTCATGAATTCAAGAATCCATGAATTAAATATTTATAGATTAAAAAGGATTTGCAAACATCTGTACCTCTGTAAAGGTCATATGTATTTATGTTTTAGATGCTGTCAATACATCAATATTGTTTTATCATCTATGCCAGTGATGGGCAAACTTGGCCCTTCCAGGCCACTTTCCTGCAGAGATTTGATCCAACCCTGATAAAACTCACCTGCCTGTAGCGTTCTAGTTCTTGAAGACAATGATTAGCTGGTTCAGGTGTGTTTGATTAGGGTTGGAGCTAAACTCTGAAGGAAAGTGACCTGGAAGGGCCAAGTTTGCCCACCCCTGGTCTATGCAAACTTAAGTATGTGTGGTAGAACCACATATTACATAAATGACATATAAATAATCAGGAAATCATCATAATCATGTTGCACACTTGTGCGACAGAAATGTCTGAAGGTCAGTCATTTTTGTCAACAAAGTATCATACTGCATGTTGAAGAACAAATCCAATTTTTTAAGATGCAACTGATGATAGAGATTCATTTTGGTTAATTTTTACACAGTACAGTAACTGTTATGACTCATCTCATTGGCCTAAACCCAAATAGTTACTCAACACTTTGTACTTATTAACTCCAACAATGTAAGCATTTATAGTTGTCTCACCCTGTTTTCCATAAACCACAAAGCCAGTCATACACTCTTAAAAATAAAGGTGCTTCACGATGCCATAGAAGAACCTTTTTGTCTAAATCGTTCCATAAAGAACCTTTAACATCTGAAGAACCTTTCTGTTTCACAAAAGGTTCTTTGGTGCGAAAGAAGGTTCTTCAGATTATAAAAAGTAAGAAAGAGATGGTTCTTTAAAGAACCTTTGACTGAATGGTTCTTTGTGGAACCAAAAATGGTTCTTCTATGGCATCGCTTGAAGAACCTTTTGAAGCACCTTTATTTTTAAGAGTGTAAGGGTAAATTTTTAGAAATGGAGATTTACACAATCTGAAAGCTGAATAAATAAGCTTTCCATTGATGTATGGTCTGTTAGGATAGGACTATTGGCTGAGATACAACTATTTGAAAATCTGGAATCTGAGGGTGCAAAAAAAAAATAAATAAATAAAAATACTGAGAAAATCACCTTTAAAGTTGTCCAAATGAAGTTCTTAGCAATGCATATTACTAAAAAAAAATTAAGCTTTGATATATTTACAGTAGGAAATTTACAAAATATCTTCATGGAACATGATCTTTACTTAATATCCTAATGATTTTTGTCATAAAAGAAAAATCTATAATTTTGACCCATACAATGTAGTTTTGGCTATTGCTACAAATATACCTGTGCGACTTATGACTGGTTTTGTGCTCCAGGGTCACAAAATATACTTCAGTTAATATTTGATCTCAGCAATTAAGAGACATCTGTTGAATGTGTCACTACTGAAACATAAAGAAATTATCAAGTGTGTCGACTTGATTATGCTTATAAAACATTTACTTGTATATTCATCTGGTCAAGATCATTAAAGGAATTTGTCTTGTGTGAAACACAAAAGAAGATATTTTGAAAAATATCTCAGTGTTTTTTGTCCATACAATGACAAATGGGATCTAGTGGTGTCTTGGACCCTAACTTACTCATATTTTTGGGTGAGCTGTCCCTTTAAGGAACAAACACTTCTATTGGTATACCTTTTTATTATTTAACCTGGATTAACAAACTTAACAACAGTTTGAAAGGAGTTTCAAGCTCCGATTTCAAGTGTCACTTGTGCTTTTAATCCTTTTCACTCTGATCGACAAAATATGCCTAGTTTAAAGCGGTCCTAGTCTTACATTGAGATATTTGCCTTGATGAGAAGCTTTATGTGGTTTATTTTCTTCATTGCAGTTCTGCTGCTTTGTGCAAGAGATCGGTTGTCATGCTAACTTCTAGAATTATTCAAATACAGATTCAATTCATCAGTGAAAGTCACATTAATTACATGTGAGTGAATGAAGCAAATTATATACAGTGTTGCATGAATGAATCTGAAAGAGAAGAAGAGAAAGTAGAGGACTGAAGTGATGGTGCTGATGAAACAAAAAGATGGATGGATATAATTTTTCTCCAGTTGGGGTAAAATGTGCAGAAATAAATGAAAATTAGCCTGTGCTATTTTTAACCCTCACTGTAGTAAGGGTTAAAAATAGCACTGGCTAATTTTGGATGTGTCCTTTAGATGTTTTTAATTGTGAAAAAAGTAAAATGTGAACAATTTTGCATCTGCATGGGCTCAAAATAGTTCCCCCTCTTTTCCAGCTATTGTATGTATTTTGCTTATGCAGAAGTCTAAAATGAGCAAAGTGCTAAATTTAGATGTCATTCAGAGCTATAAATAGCACCCTGGAAAACATTTCAATAATGTTCTGCATGTGAAAACAATGATACGGTCAGACGTTCAGGCATTACGTAGACACGACAGGATTAAAAATGCTGACGTAGAAATAAAATACAATTCTACATTTACATTTAGAACAAGATGAAATAACATTAAAATATTTGTTTTTGTGCATAAGGTCATTTCGATGGGGTTTGAGTATTTTTGTACAGCTTTAAGGTATTTTTAAGTATTTGACATTTGCTTGCTTATTACTTGTGAAATAAGTTCCTCTATATATATTTATATTGTATATATTTATGGTAAACTGCAATTATTTTACCATTGTGCATTTTTAAATGTATTATGCTAAATATATAAAACATATTTAGTGCAATTAAATGTATTTTAACCATTTAAAAAAGTGCAAACTGCATGATTCATGGACTCGAAAATGAATGAATATGATTGATAAATATTTATATGTACTTATTAATGTTATTTATCTTGATGTTTACCTAATCATGTGAGTCTTGAATAACCTTTTAAAATCGTAAAATGCCTGATCAGCTATTAAATTTAACACTACATAATCATTTGGTTCCATTCAAATTTTTCCCACCCTAGTGTTTTTTTGTGGCTGAGCGGGAATTTTTTTAAACATTTGTTAAAAGCACACTCTTCACAAAAAAGGTTTTTCATCAGCATCTGTGGCTTTATGAAGAAGCTTTAACATCCAAGGAACATTTCCCTGTTCTTTCTAGCAGAAAAAGGTTCTTCAGATCATAAAAATGTTCTTCACACCAAGACAAAATTGGTTTTTTTAAGAACCTTTTCTTGAATGGTTCTTCAGTGCCATCGATGTGAAGAATAGACAAGAAGCCAGCAACACTGATAAAGGCATTTTGCAGCACACTTCTTGCATGGTTAATGTTTATCTTTTGAGGAAATTATTTGAATACCAACTATATTTCCATGACAGTTGTTTGAATGCCACACATTTTTGCAACATGGCTAACTCGGTTAATAACTTCTCATAAAATGGTTTGAGTCACACAGATGACTTGCGCAGGTGTCCTTCCCTCTTTGAACTTTAAAGGCACAATATGTAAGATTTTTTAAATTAAAATATCCAAAAAACACTAGAACAGTGTTATATATTTTGCTGACTTGTGTACTTACATTATCCCAAATGTTTAACCTTTTCAGTGGTGAGTTTAAATATTCTAGCGGTCCCCCCCAGAGTGAGTTTTTTTTAGGCGACCGTTATTTTAGAACGTTTCCATGGCAACGCGTCATGCTTGTCACGTGACACACCGCGGCCACAATAACACGGTATGACAGATAAATCGCTTTTATTTCGTTTTTCATTTTTTTGTCAAAATATTCATAAACGTGCTTAACATTTCATGAACACTCTGATATTCCGATTCACAAATGTGTGTAAATTAGTGTGTTTTGTCGTTTAAAGACCTTTCTAAATGATCTTGATCGTGAACTGTAACGTGAGATGGGCGCAGCCATGTTTGTTCGCGCTGCAGTTCAGAGTCCCGTCAGTCGGATTTACAGCACGTGAATTCACCAATTTCTCCCGAAAAACATGCAAATAAGTGGCCGGTGAACTGGGAGAAGGAATAGAGTGAACTTTATAGTTACTTACACTATGTGTATCTGATATGAATAAAACACGTAGGCAAATTATATTTGAATGGATTGTTATTGCTGCTTCCATAAACATCCGTGTGTATTTTACAAACTTTAAATGTGTTGTTTTACTAGTACTTATATGTATTTAAATGTCTGAAACCTAAAATAAACATTGTGGTTAAAAACACTGCATAGTTGTGATTATATGGCAAGTGCAGCGGCGTCTCAGCGTCAGCCAAAGCGCGAAAACGCAGTTTGAATTTGGCAGTTATGTGACGTCACCGAACGTTCTAAATCCCATATGTGGGACCGTACTCCCAGGGGCACGGAAATAAAAATCCCATATGTGGGACTGTACTCCCAGGGGCACGGAAATAAAAATCCCATATGTGGGACTGTACTCCCAGGGGCACGGAAATAAAAATCCCATATGTGGGACTGTACTCCCAGGGGCACGGAAATAAAAATCCCATATGTGGGACTGTACTCCCAGGGGCACGGAAATAAAAATCCCATATGTGGGACTGTACTCCCAGGGGCACGGAAATAAAAATCCCATATGTGGGACTGTACTCCCAGGGGCACGGAAATAAAAATCCCATATGTGGGACTGTACTCCCAGGGGCACGGAAATAAAAATCCCATATGTGGGACTGTACTCCCAGGGGCACGGAAATAAAAATCCCATATGTGGGACTGTACTCCCAGGGGCACGGAAATAAAAATCCCATATGTGGGACTGTACTCCCAGGGGCACGGAAATAAAAATCCCATATGTGGGACTGTACTCCCAGGGGCACGGAAATAAAAATCCCATATGTGGGACTGTACTCCCAGGGGCACGGAAATAAAAATCCCATATGTGGGACTGTACTCCCAGGGGCACGGAAATAAAAATCCCATATGTGGGACTGTACTCCCAGGGGCACGGAAATAAAAATCCCATATGTGGGACTGTACTCCCAGGGGCACGGAAATAAAAATCCCATATGTGGGACTGTACTCCCAGGGGCACGGAAATAAAAATCCCATATGTGGGACTGTACTCCCAGGGGCACGGAAATAAAAATCCCATATGTGGGACTGTACTCCCAGGGGCACGGAAATAAAAATCCCATATGTGGGACTGTACTCCCAGGGGCACGGAAATAAAAATCCCATATGTGGGACTGTACTCCCAGGGGCACGGAAATAAAAATCCCATATGTGGGACTGTACTCCCAGGGGCACGGAAATAAAAATCCCATATGTGGGACTGTACTCCCAGGGGCACGGAAATAAAAATCCCATATGTGGGACTGTACTCCCAGGGGCACGGAAATAAAAATCCCATATGTGGGACTGTACTCCCAGGGGCACGGAAATAAAAATCCCATATGTGAGACCGTACCGCTCAACAGGTTAAATCCAGAGAAATAAGCAATTTTAACTAGTGACACGGACCGTGTCCACAGTGTCGCCTGCCAATGACGTCATACACCCCTCGATTTCCGGCTTTGTTTTGTAGAAAACATGGAAACACCAAAGACGCTTTAATATGTTGTGCGTTTTAATAGACAGGTGACGACCGCGCACAGAGTAGCATTATAACAGACTTTCAAATGTATCTACTGTGGCATAATAAAAGCTCCGCTGCTTTCGAGCTGTGTGTCGCGCTCCTTCAGCGGCCTAGTTTCGCTTCGAAGGCTTTCAGCCTCACCCTGCTTCATTCTATTAGGTTAATAAATCATTAGCTCATCCATGAACATGATTTCTGGCCGAGTCCCGTCGGATTGCATCGGCTGTGAGGATAAAGACTACAACTCCCATGATTCCACACTCAGTCACGGCGTCATCAAACTACGCCTTTGTTTTTTTTGTTTATTTTGAATGCGCGCCCTCTAGCGGCGAAAATTACATAATGTGCCGTTAACTTCAACTTGGGTATAATTGATGTTTAGAGTTAACCAGAGCTTCGGAAAGAATCTGATCAACAATTTGCTTGCATCCTTTTTAAGGTGACGTGTAGGAGGCCAGCACCATGCATTTAGTTATCTATTATAGCCTATATTTTAGTAATAATATGTAGATACAAAATGAGGCCTTTACAGGTACAGAGTCAATTTGAACGCAACAGTCCACATAATTGGATGCTTGTGTATATTCTTTCATGAAAGGACTTGCATGATTCCTGTCTGATAGGCACCCTGATGTTTTCATACAGATAGGCTTTCATATATTTCATGAAATCCCACGCTTACACTGAAACTGTATTATCTGTGCATAAATCAAAGTGTGAGATTATTCTCTTTCAGTCCTTAATGTTGCAACTATGAGCGACTACTACGATGGCTGTCACTTATAATGAAACCTCTGTTTAGTCAAATTCCCTCCTACATAAATTCCCTAAAAGCTCTCCGCAATAACCACTTACTTTGGATAGCTGAACAACAAATATGACATCATGCACAAACACAAGATGATTTCAGTTTTAAATTAGATTCGCTGAAAAGAAATTACGCATTGGTCAACGTTGTTTTATAGGCAAACATCAAGTTAGGCTACCTAACAACAGAACCAAACTTTCTGCATTTCTCACTCATTTTTGGCTTGATTCAGAATGACAAGAGTTGAAACATCCATTCAATAATCATATTTATGTCTCAGAGGTCTGACCAATTTGATCAGTCAGTGTCCCTATTATTCCAAAGCATCACATTCCAACTACGTTAAATATGTTACTTCAAGATCATCTAGACACTATAACTATCTCAAACACCATAGAAATACAAACCCGATTCCAAAAAAGTTGGGACACTGTACAAATTGTGAATAAAAACAGAATGCAATAATGTGGAAGTTTCAAATTTCAATATTTTATTCAGAATACAACATAGATGACATATCAAATGTTTAAACTGAGAAAATGTATGATTTTAAATTTCATGGCATCAACACATCTCAAAAAAGTTGGGACAAGGCCATGTTTACCACTGTGTGGCATCCCCTCTTCTTTTTGTCCATTTTAAATTAGCCTTGGCCCAGAGAAAACGCCTGCGCTTCTGGATCATGTTTAGATATGGCTTCTTTTTTGACCTATAGAGTTTTAGCCGGCAACGGCGAATGGCACGGTGGTTTGTGTTCACCGACAATGTTTTCTGGATGTATTCCTGAGCCCATGTTGTGATTTCCATTACAGTAGCATTCCTGTATGTGATGCAGTGCCGATGGGCCCGAAGATCACGGGCATCCAGTATGTTTTCCGGCCTTGACCCTTACGCACAGAGATTGTTCCAGATTGTCTGAATCTTTGGATGATATTATGCACTGTAGATGATGATAACTTCAAACTCTTTGCAATTTTTCTCTGAGAAACTCCTTTCTGATATTGCGCCACTATTTTTCGCCGCAGCATTGGGGGAATTGGTGATCCTCTGCCCATCTTGACTTCTGAGAGACACTGCCACTCTGAGAGGCTCTTTTTATACCCAATCATGTTGCCAATTGACCTAATAAGTTGCAAATTGGTCCTCCAGCTGTTCCTTATATGTACATTTAACTTTTCCGGCCTCTTATTGCTACCTGTCCCAACTTTTTTGGAATGTGTAGCTCTCATGAAATCCAAAATGAGCCAATATTTGGCATGACATTTCAGAATGTCTCACTTTCAACATTTGATATGTTATCTATATTCTATTGTGAATAAAATAAAAGTTTATGAGATTTGTAAATTATTCCATTCCTTTTTTACTCACAATTTGTACAGTGTCCCAACTTTTTTGGAATTGGGTTTGTATGCTACTTGGTACATGCACTTTCTTCTGAGGCCCAGGAGGAAATGCATGTGATTTTTAACTTAAAATCTTCCTCTCCACAGAGGCGAGCTGTTAAATCAAGAACCGCTTTGACTGGATGAGTGAAGCAGATCGATTCATGACAGAATCACTTATTCAGAATGTTTTTTTGTTTGTTTGTAAGAACTGAGATTGCATTGAAAAGAAAATATATATAAATAAATAAAAGGAACTGGACTGAATTAAGCTGCATGGTTGTGATGTTAACGATTAGCTTTATCTAGCATCTTAAGTCATGTTTTGATTGGAAACTAAAATATATTCCAAAACATGACATGTTTCCATAGAGCAGTTGAGGTTAAATGTATTTGCAAAATGTGCAGGTGTGACCTTTAGGTAAAATCATATCACATTATGTCACCGACAGAAAGCATTACATTAATACTGGATCTAAAACAGTAAACTCAATCACAAAAAAATAAATAAAAAATAAACAACACCACAGAGACACATGTGAAAATGTACAGAAAACACTTTCCTTTACATGATACAGAACAGGAAATGTTACAGTAACAATGTGTATATCCTTATAAAATATTAAATTTCCATTCGATTCTTAGTCGTTGTCGATTTCAAATGTGTCTTTTCCTTTTGACAATGTTCCCAGCAATTGCAACATTTTCCATAGCTTAAACCAGAGGTGCCCAAACGCAGTCCTGGAGGGCCAGTGTCCTGCAGAGTTTAGATTCAACTTGCCTCAACACACCTGCCGCGAAATTTCTAGTATGTCTAGTAAGAGCTTGATTAGCTGGTTCAGGTGTGTCTGATTGGGGTAGGAGCTAAACTCTGCAGGACACCGGCCCTCCAGGACCGAGTTTGGGCACCCCTGGCTTAAACTGTCAGCTATTTGAAGGCAGTCAGATGACTTGTTTTAACTAATAACTGACATGTGACATTTTATGGGAAAACAAATAGTTTCAGCCAGTACAGTGGCTCAGGAGTGTGAGTCTTTTGCATGTCTGAACTTCATTCACATTCCAAGTGTTTTGCAATTCAGAAACAAGTTGGCATTTTGTCTCAGACGCAGCCTGAAAATCCAGTTTACAAATCATTTAAGTCAAAAGGCAGAGAAAGACATCTTTCATCGTCACATCACTTTCGGTGCACACAGCGGAGAAATAATATTAATTAAATAGTTTAGACGGAACATTGGTGCTCAAAATGCTACCGTTCCCACGATGGATCAATGCGTACAATGCATAAACATTCAAACACAGCATATGAAATGTTAAACAAAAATCAACAAACAAATCATATATAAGAATCTGTGAGCCTGGGACAAGCACTTTCGGTGTTTTGATCCAATCTATCTTCAATGTAGATCTGTAACAGACTATAGAAAGGCTGAATAAACCTGAATTTGAACTGCTACTGACACAATAGGCCACTTCATTCTTAAGAAAGAGGATACATGTTTGTGGAACGTGGATGGCGGTTTAAGAAAACCACATAGTTTGCTTTTAGCAAGACTAGTCTTGCACATTTTTATAAAAAAAATGACAGTCAAGCAACACTTGAAGTACAAGTAAGTATCGAGTGCTACTCAAGTTGCAACTGAACGTTATGACTAGTTTATGTTTATTTATCTACATAGTGGGGTTAATACATCTAAAGAGGCTCCTTAGCCCTGGTCCGAGAGGTCTGTGGTCATTTTGTCCAGACAGTCCCTCAAAAAACTTAATATGAATAACACATTTTCCAGACTTGTTAAGATAAAACAAACAGAACCTTAGATAGAATTTCTATAATTTAAAATGGCATGATCTGAAGTCTACCTACGTTAAGTAGGTAAAACCGTTTGCTCTGCTGTCTTAGGCCCATTCCCAAGTTACTTGGAGAGGGTCAGATGACCCTTCCCAGCCTGGCAATGTAAAAAGCGGAAAGTGCAGGCTGTCCTAGATAGAGCCGTTTACATCCTCATGGCTTTTCCTATTGAAATCAAATGGGAGAGGTTGGACAGGTTGAAAACATTTACTAAAAGTAGCACAAAAACATTAGGTCATAGCAGAAAGACAAGTAAACATGTCCAACTGGGGCAGAGCGTGACATAATTACAAGGTTAGGGCCAGTAAGGGTCTCTCATTATAGGGATGTATTATGCTGGCTCAGGTGTCGGTCAACTTCCTGCTGCTTTCATCCTTCTGAATTTCCCTCGTCATTTTTGACCTTTCTAAGCCCTTTATTACGGTGTCTCTGAATGGATTTCCAGATACGACACAGCGATCCTCCCCTATAGTGGGAAATAAATTAAATATTTAAATTAATTGCAGACTTTTTCGTAGAGACAACGAGTAACTACAAGTGTTCAATCCTGGGAAAAAGTGCGTAGCTCATAATGTCTGAACACTAAGCTTCTAATGGTCTTAACACAAATTACTTGTAAGAAAGTCAGCAAGAATTTATTTAAATGCATTCCTTAAAAAGCCATTGCTGTCTGTCAAAGACAGAACAAAGTTTTTGTCAGAATACAGGAAGTTTGATTCAGAGTAGTTCGGTGGATTTTAGGGTATATGCAACGCACCAGAGCGGTGTCTGAAGATCTGGTGAGAAGTACAATAGTTAATTTATTTCTATCACAGTGAAGCATGGAGGATGATGCTTTGGAATATGAAAGAATATTGCAGAATGGTGTGCTTCCCACAACTGAGAAGTTGTCTAAAGATGAACGATCAGATGTTATTTTTCAATAAGAAAATGCTCCTGTCTACACTGCAAAGACAACCATAAGTGGCTTGAGAAGTCCATTGGGATCATGTTTTGGCTTGGTTGGAATCCAGATTTGAACCCTATAAAGAATATTTGGTCTCGCATTAAACTCCAATTAACTGGGAGACATTTTTCAACTACTCATTAAATTTGGAGTTTTCCTGTAAAAAGTAGGCATATTTACCCACACAGCATAAACACTTAAAGAAAACAAATGGAAAAGCTGCTTAGTACTCAATAAATGTAATTCTTAAAAATTTCCTGACTAATGATTTGTGGTTAAAATTGTATAATGTGCATTAATAAAAGTACCATTTTGGCTTTGCCTTTTATTTTACACCCAGGAGTGTAGTTCACATTTATAAATGTTAAATATACAATTTAAATGAAGTCTATATAAGTTTATATAAAGTCTAAATATCCCTTATTATAAATATATATAACAATAAAGAAGATTTAAATAAATAATTGAAAAAAATCAAAAGTTTGGGGTCTGTAAGATTTTCTTTTTAAAGAAATTAAAACTTTTATTCAGCAAGGATGCATTAAACTGACCAAAAGTCCCAGTAAAGGCATGTATAATGTTAAGAAAGTTTTTTTTAATTCAAATAAATGTTGTTTATTAAACTTTCTATTCATTAAAGTATCATGGTTTTTTTAGGTGACTAAATAATTAGGGCCACTTTATGCAAAGGAACAGAATACACAATCAATCAACAGTTACAAATTAAGCCCTCACCTAAGCCTCAGGCACCGCAGGTCTTCTATAGTAACATCACAAAGAACATCGGAGAGCGTAAAATCTTCCTCAACAAACTGTCAAACACAGACAGATACAAGAACTTGGCATGACTCTTCCGTTTATTTATTTATGGAAACTTCAAACAGAGAGGTATTTTTGTAATCGTGGGAAAGACACAATATAGGCAGTGTTTATGGTGATATGTTTCACCTTGTCTATGGTCTCCGAGTCGGCACCCTGCTCCTTCAGCCAGTCAGTGAGCTTCTTGTCAGGCTCTGGGTGTGTGGCTATGTGAAATATAGAGGGGGTTGAGGATGTCTCTGTTGAGGGCAAAGGAAGGATGTAGGAATATTAAAGCACAGATGCCAAGAGCTGCATTTTAAGACTCACATTCGCATTTGAAATCAGTCACTTATTGGGTTCTGTATTATTTAGAAAGTTGCCTGTGTAGGCAGCAGACAGTACGGCGACTCACTAGTTTTCTTTTAACAGAACTTGTATTTGCTTTGTACTATAAACTGCTCGTTAACAACTCTAGACGTCAGAAAAGGATACTGGAAATCAGATAGAGGTGAGTTGACACTTTCTCTATTACCTTAGCACACAGACATACATATGATTTCAGTGTAAGTAAATACAGAGTAAATGGCTTATAAGCGAGTCTAAATCAATACATGTGTGTGATTTAGTTACACAACTAACCTGCAGCAGGCTGCTGTCTGATCCTGATAAGCTCAATGTCGTGTACCCGCTGTTGGAGAGTCTGTCTCAGTACCTGCTGATATTCTCTCTCCTTCTGTACCAGTTCTTCAAGCAGCCTGAAGTGGCAACATTACATTGAGACACTCTCCCGCAAACTATTCAAGCATTATGAACATATTCTAGTCATCTAAGATCACATTTCACTGACTAAATCCAACAAGAAAAGACAGAACACATTTAAAAATCATCATAAAATCATTAAACTCCATAATTAAAACTAGAGGCTTATCTTGCATATAATGCAAAGAGTAACAATAATCTGTGCTGTTCTTCACAAAAATACAAAGAAAAACAATTGAATGAATTATAATAGAATTTAAATTTGTATGTATTTTAATTATTTTATTTTATGTATGTATTTTTCAAACATATTGGAATATATAAAATACACACTATGTCAGGGTTCTGCCCAGTCACTCCGTTTGTCGTGTGTTTGTTTCGTGTTGTTTCATGTATGTATGTTGTCTTGTGTGAAGCACATGGCTTTGTTGATGTTTTTGTCAGCCATGTGCTTCTCTAGCCCCTCCTCCTTGTTTCCTCTTTACCACACCCTCTTGTTAGCCCTTGTTGGTCTAATTGTGCTCACCTGCTCCTTGTGTGCCTTCCTTCCTATTTATAGTTCTCCTTGCCCTCTTGTTTTTGCCGGTTAGTGGTCATTCTTACCCTCACTGTCGCTGTTTTTGTAGCCGTCTGTGGATGTGGCTGCGTATGTGCTCCTGTCTGCTTGGTCTTGTGCCCTAGTCTTGTCCAATCAGATTTGAGCTTAGATCACGTGCGTGGAGCAGCTGCTGTTGCACAAAAAGGCGAAAATGCCCAAAAAGGCGCGGTTTCGAAAACCGGTGTAAACAAACACCGAAGAAAAGTATCCCAAGAGAGTGGATGAGTTCATGTTATCTTTGGTATCCGAGAACAGATTTATTCTCGCATGCTCTTAATATAATTTCTATTCATTCTCCACTGAATTATGTGATCTGGAGTGTCCATTTTCTTCCACGTGTACGAGTGTTATGAGTCAGAGCGCGTTAACTCTAGACGTACATCAAATGTGGCTTGATGCTACTTTTAGGTCGGCGCCACCTAGCGTGCAGGTGTGAATTAGCAGAAGGCGATCAATCGTTTCGCACTCGGTGTGAAAGCAACGTTCGTCGGTGATTTGCCTCGCTTTTTCGTATCGCGCTTGGTGTGAAACGGCCTTGAGGCTGTTCCGGTGGTCATCCCTTGCTGTATCGACTCTGCTAACTGTGTTCCTGCTGTTGAATCACCTGTGCACTTCACTACCCTCTTGTATCTGTCTGTTTTGTAAATAAACCCTTGTCACTCACTCTGGGACTGGGTCCTCCTTCCAGATCCCAGACACACTAAAGTTCAGTTTTTTTTTTTTACTAGTATTTACTGTATTCAGAAAAGTGTGAAGTGTCATCAAAAGTTACAATAAAGATGTGATCCAAAAGATTTGTCAGTGCTGTTCTTTTGAATTTTTTTATTTATCAACAATTTGACATTTTATCATGGTTTCCAAAAAATATTAAGCGGGATATTAAGTTTTTTTTTTTTTTTTACATTAACAGCATATTAGAATGTTTCAGAAGGATCATGTGACACATGTGATTAAAATTCAGCTTTGCCATCACAGGAATGAAATAGAAAAAGATTATAATAAATCCTAATAATATTTCAGAATAATACTAATGTTTTTATTGTATTGTTGATTAAATAAATGCAGCCTTGGTGAGCTTTCTGAGACTTCGTTCAAAAACATAAAAATTTAGCTGTTGAACTGTTGTGTATATTTGTAGTAAATAATGTTTAGTACCGATCCACAACGGGAACAAATATTTACAAATGTTTTGCATTTTTAGTCAATATTTAGTCAGTATTTTTTCCCCATTCACTCACCATCGGAGGGGGTGGCACAAGCATATTTTGTATACGGTTTATATTTAACTGTCTTAAACAGAATGACAGTGAGTGTTTTTAAGGAATCACAGTGTGTACCTGCTGGTTTCCTGTTTGAGGCGTCCAAGCTGGGCTCCCAGCGGGTGCTGTGGCCGCTGAGCCTCATGGGATATGACTGAACTGAGGGTGCTGACTCCAGATGTGAGGGCTTGATCTTCCTGCGTCGTACGTGCCACTGATCCAAAGTCCCCATCATCCTCTTCATCTACGTCATCTGCGTCCTTATCTGCACCTTCACTTTCTGATGCAGGCCCGAAATGTGTCTGCAACTCTAGACAGATGCAAAAGCATCAGAACAACAAGTTTTCTGTTTTCTCTATTTCTGTCCCTCTTTCACACATTCACACCTGGAATTAAAATGGTAACCGCTGCCTGTACAGCCCGTCTGATGATGTTGTCCATAGCAAACATCCAGTGTGGTTTAATGTGGTGGTTCCTCAACACTTTATTTACCTGCAACAAACAGTGATGAAAGAGGAATATTAATCTCATCACTCTCAAACCAAACCACAGGAGGGAGACAATGATACACTGAGGCAGCACAAGAAAGAGGCACTAACAAAATGATTAGAGAACAGTCTCATCTAATGTTTTGAAACTGGCTCTGTGCACAGTTCATTAAAAAACATTCTTTACAAATAATTTAATTCATTAGATTAATTAAAAAGAGGGATGTAACAGATTTTGAAATGTTTTTGAAAGACGTTTCTTACGTTCACAGACAAATTTTTTTTATCAAAATATAGTAAAAAAAAAAAATCGTACTATTGTAAAATAATACGAAAACGGGAAATAACAGTTTTCTATTGGAATATTTTTCAAATGTAATTGAGACCAAATATAAAATGTATTCTTGTGACGGCAGCTGAATTTTCACACACACACACACACACACACACACAAATCTTACTGAACCCAAACTTTTGAAAGGTACTATATGTTCAAAATTTGTCTTTAAGATTCTAAAAATGTATACTGCAGTATAATTCGGATTTTATCAATAGTGTATCATGCCTGGGTAGGAAACTTTGTATACTGTACAAAGTAGCATTGGAAAACAATATATTTATACTGCACTCCACTCACAGAGTCCTGGAAACCAAACAGGACCAGCTGGATCTGGTTGATTGATGTGCTGTCGAAGTCCAGGTCCAGCTTGAGTTTCGAGATGGTTGTTGCCATGACACGTCGCTCAGGGCAGCGTATAAAGTCCCGTAAGATGCAGATGATCTGTTTGATGTGGTCCACTGACAACTTCAGCTCCTCCTGACCCTAAAAGACAAGAACAGAATCCTCATTGTATGATTCAGACATACCATACACACACAGTCAAATACACTGGGATACACACCTGGATGTGGTTCTCCATGAGGTTGGAGGTCACTTTATCCTGGTCCTCATTGAGGACCTTGTAGAGTATGGCACGTCTTTCACTGTCTTTCTTCAGCAGGAAGAGGCCAGAGTCGCTGTTCTCAGAGGAGGCCGGAGAGCTGCGGTCTTCTGCTGTAGGACTCTCATCTGGAACACTGAATCACACATTTTACACTGATTCAGTGAGAACATATTAATCTAAATAGTTTCATGCAGATGTAACATTATGTACAGTACAATACTGTTCAAAAGTTTACAGTCGGTAGGATGTTTTCAGTGTTTCTGAAAGAAGTCTCTTATGTTCGCCAAGGCTGCCTTTATTTAATCAATTAAAAAAAAATAAAAATTGAAATATTATTACAATTTAAAATAACGGTTAATATATAATAACATTTAAATATAAAATTGCATTTTTAAATAAATATATAATATTTAATGTTTCAAAATGAAATTTATTCCTGATGCCATTATTCCAGCACTATCAACAAAAAAACACAATTAATCTCTCTCTGTCTTTTTTTTTTTTTTACCAAAATTCATCTCAAATAAAATAAAATATTAAATTAAAACAGAAAGGTGGTTTTATTAACAACGTGTTTCACTCATAGGTGATCTCTCATACTTCAGCTTTAAATGTCAGTTTAGGCAAATTAACGAACTGAATTTAACCGTGTTAAACATTTAATTCATCTTAAATGTCAATGTTAACTTTAGCAGCCAAAGTATAAATAAATCTGGAGTGGTGATTAAAAACCATGATTTCGTTAGAGGAAAGAAGAAACGTGGTTTAATGTGCGACAGCTCTGTGATTTGGGGTGTGTGTGTGTGTGTTGAAACCGAGGTGAAGAAGTGGTCAGGAAAGTGTTCATGGGATTATTTTATGAGCAACCAGAGAGTACCTGTTGTAAAAGGCATTATCTCATTACACACATGTACATACACCTGCCCAGAAACTACGGCCCAGCACACCTGTCTCCTCATTCCACCGCGTTAATTAAACAGCGTTTCCAAGGAGTCGACTAGCTGTCAGGACAGGCCTCAGCACTTCATGCCCAGGAA
This sequence comes from Sinocyclocheilus grahami, assembly GCF_001515645.1. Taxonomy (NCBI): domain Eukaryota; kingdom Metazoa; phylum Chordata; class Actinopteri; order Cypriniformes; family Cyprinidae; genus Sinocyclocheilus; species Sinocyclocheilus grahami. The sequence goes on along the minus strand of NW_015505264.1, from coordinate 2,119,310 downwards.
GTTGATTTACTGTTGGTCTGAGAGCTGTATACTCAAGCTCCGTAAACACAGTCACATCATTAACATTCCAGACGCTAATCCAATGCTCACATAGGCGCATACATATAGCTGTCGCTGACCAGCGCGTGACCTAAACTCGTCTGGACCGGTTTGAGGACGCTTGTTAGGCTCTGTATTCACCTCAGTGCTCATCTTCTGAGCTCACCTGAGGAAGTTTGAGTTGGGTGGTTTGATGAGGTTCTCTGAGCTAGAGCGTTTTTTCTTCTCGAAGAACACGTCTTGTTTGGAGTCGCAGTCTGGAGACACAGAGCCCGGTTCACTGCTGCTGCTCCCCGTGGCCTCCGTCTGCAGCTGTACTGGCAATGAAACACTGCGAATGTAGTCTAAAGGGAGGAAAACACAAACAATGCATGGTCGTGTGTGTTTACACACATATGCACTCAAAGACATTCATTCAGACAGATCAGAGTATCACAGCATTTTTGGCTTTTATTTTCCCCCTTAAGTTCGAACCTATTAAAAAATATGAATGAATACTATATAATAAAGGGTTACATTTTTTCATGTGTTATATTTTGAATATTACACATTTTATTTTTTATAATTAAACACTATATTGGGGCTGCCAATTAAACATGTTCATTTATTGTTATTAATTATTAAATAAATAAATATATAAATCATGCCCCCTACAGGCCAATAATAGATTTATGCTCAATGATATGGAATTAAAACCAACAATATATTTATTCACTTCTAAAGTCACATTTTGTAATGCTTGTTCAGTGAGAAATAATAAATGCAACAATAAATGTCTTTTAAATCAGATCATATTGATATATTATTGATATGAGATTAACTGATTAAGTGGATTCATTAAAACAATAAAACCTTATAATTGACAGCTCCAATTTAATTTAATATACTAGATATTTCTATTACAATAATATTAGCACAGTATGGTAACATTTTACAATAAGATTTGATTTGTTAATATTTGTCAACTACATTAGCAAATATGAAACAAAGAATTAAAAAGACTTTTAAAGCAGTGAATGTTAATTTCAGCATTTACTAATACATTATTAAAATCAAAAGCTGTATCTGTTAATATTTTGGACCTGAGCTAACAAGAACTAACAATGAACAGTTTTATTAACTAACATGAACAAAGATTAATAAATACTGTAACTTTAGTTAATGCATTTACTAGCATTAACTAATGGGACTTTATTGTAAAATGTTACCCACAGTGTTACAGTAATTAATTAGACTCTTTCAGAAAGCTTCGAAGGTAAGTTAAAACACTGGAACTGAATTAATATTAAACCACAGAGAAGAGAAAGCAAATCAGAAGTGAAGCGAATAAAAAAGATGATACAAAGAACCAGTCAGAGCACACAAAGAGCATAAACTCAACACAATCACCAGTAACCAGCAAAACACCAATGATTATGAGCATATGATACTCAAAAACACATAGGCCTAGAACATAGATGGTGGGTACAAACCTTGCCATACTGTTACACAGAGAATCCAAGCCAAAGCAGCCGATTGGGTGGCATTAAGGGAGAAGGAGATATTGAGTTATTAATATTTGGCCAAAACTGGGAAGACACCAGGCCTACAAAGCTCTTTCTTTGCTCCAAAGCCTCCTCCAAAGAGGAAACTTAACCAAATTTACATGCAGAATTGCGTGCATCCTTTGCAGAAATTAAATTTTCTGTGAAAGAAAGCATTGCAATAACCTGAAACAAGAAATTCAAGATGAATGTTGATTATACACTACTGTTCAAAGGTTTAGGGTCAGTAAGTAAGTAATACTTTTATTCAGCAAGGATGCATTAAATCAAATAAAAAATTCCAGTTAATGCATTTAAAATGTTACAAAAGATTTATATTTCAAATAAATGCTGTTCTTTTGAACTTTCTATTCATCAAAGAATCCTGTAAAAAAAGTTTTATCACAGCTTTCACAAAAATATTTGGCAGCACAGCTGTTTCAATATTAAATTTCTTGAGCAGCAAATCAGCGTATTAGAAAAATTTCTGAAGGATCATGTGGGACTGAAAACTGGAAGGCACTTTTACCATCACAGGAATAAATTACATTATTAAATATACTAAAAAAAAGTTTTATTAAACTCACAATATTATGCATTTTTAGCCTTGCTGAGCATAAGAGACTTCTTTCAGAAACATTTAAAAAAATATTGAAAAAAAATATGCCAGTGTCATTAAAAAGTTTAACCAAATACATTAAAATATTTATGTGGGTTGTATATTTTTAAGCTTAGCTTAGTGTCAAGTCATTAGCTTAGCAACATGCTAACATCAAACTATTGTACTATTTTCTGCAAAGAGCTATTCATGTTGCTCACTACATAGAGAGGTTTTCAAATCAGTCACTTATGAGGTTAAATGACGGTTTGGATAGCAGTAGGCAGCTCACTCACTGACAATGTCAAAGAGAAACGCTGAGCATTTTCTGAGAAAGCAGAGCGCATGTTTGTGTGAAACACCACACCCTGAGAATGCTTTTCATGGGCAGCAGGATAGCTGACATGTGCGGCTGGATGGAAACCATTTGTGAAGGTGGTGTGAGGCCATATTGTCGATTTTCTTCTGTCTCCTCCCCTTTCCCAGGTCCTGTTGTTTCTTCCCATCTCTTGTGTAAATTCAATCTGGACTGCGAGAGGCCGGTTGAGGGCAGTTCGGGCCTGTTATGAGTATCCCAGACAGCGGCGAGATGCAGGCATGCTGGGCTATGGGGGGGTTGGCAGCTCTGCGTGTTTGCCTGTGCTCTCTCACAAGGCCCAAAATGCCTTACACACCATGGATGTGACCAGAAGGGTCAACCCGGGTTGCAGTATTATCACAGCTGCAGAAAGCATGTTAGACATTACCTGAGGGTTTGAAAGCGATCTTGTTCTTTTTGCCTTTGATGTTTTGACGCAGGAATGGATCTTTGAGCAGGTCCCCGGCCATCGCTCGTTTATTTGGGTCAGGCTCAAAGCAGGAAAGGATGAAGGATTTGGCCTCTGACGAAAGAGACTCTGGGATCTCCGGATGGATCTTAAACATGCCCACCTGGTACAAAGAGAACAGAGACGAATGGAGGAGATGATTTTGATTAATAGTCCATCAAAAATATGAAAAATACAATATTTTACAACTAATCAAAAAATATTGAATCTGTATTTTAAAAACATACTGCGATGATCCATAATGTTTTATTCATATATTCACATATTTATAATCTATAATGTTTTGTTAATATAGTTATATATACATAAAATGTCATCATTTTCTTGGTTGATTATCTTCTGTATTTGCACAAAATACAAATGTTCTGCAAAGAACTAGATTATAAAACAAAATGATCTCCATGAGCCCTTCAAACTGAGTCAAATACATAAACTTATGTAAAGACCTAAATAAACAGATAACATTTATTAATATAATTATATCACTTTCTTGATTTGTTATCTTCCATCTTTGCAACAAATCCAAAATGTTCTGTTTTATTTTACTTTGTAAATATACATTTGAATTTACACATAAAATAAATAAATTAATATATACACACACACACACACACACACACATTTTTTCCAATATATTATTAACAAATCTACTTTCTACTTGTGTTACTAATTTTGTATTTTTTTAATCAAATCAAAATCTGTGTTAACAGACTACTTCATATTTTTAAGTAAAATTATTTATACCTTAAACATGGCAGCCTGTGGTTCTCCCAGCTCATGGAAAGGAGGTTTGCCTGTCGCCATCTCTATGATAGTGCAACCTAGGGACCAGATATCAGCAGGTGCCCCGTAACCTCGAGGGCCTTTATCGATGATCTCAGGGGCCATATACTGTAACGTGCCTGGACAGAGATTTACAGGGGAAAAGCAGAACTTCATGAGATAAGAATGTGCTGTAACAGGATGCTAAACAAAATTTTAAAAAATCAATGAGAGAAGCGCAGAAGTGATGATGATGACAGTGGAAGGTGAGGGGGATGATAGATGAGCACACCTGCTCTGATGCTTCAGCAGTCGCTAATGAAACACAAACACACTCCTGTCTCAGACGTTATGCAAATCTAATTACTCCCTCACAGGAGACATTCTCATGTTACCAGTGACCAGGACTCATAATCGCTCACCGCACTGGAAGGAACGCTGTCTATTTTTTGTCAGGAAATAAGAGTTATCCAAGCCCTGGAGAGGTGAACCAGTCCACACCAGTGTATGGCCAATTTAGTCATTTTGCAAGGGTTTAAAATATGAGAAAGGGTTTTTAACATTCTAAAATATAAAGACAGCTATATATACTGCCAATCAAAAGTTTGGGATCAGTAAGATTTTTTTTCCAACACAAAAAATATGCATTAAATAGCCTCGTGGTTAGTGCGTCGACGTATAGCGCAACCGCGCTTACGGCGACACGAGTTCATCGAGTTCCCATCTCGCAGTCCTTTGCAGATCCTGTTCCACTCTCTCTGCCCAATGCTTTCCTGTCACCTCTCTACTGTCTTATAGCATTAAAGGCATTACGAAAAGCTAATAAATATAACTTTAAATATATATATATATATATATTTTTTTTTTTAATAAAAGCTGTTCTTTTGAACTTTCTATTCATAAAAGAATCCTAAAAACAAATTTATCACAGTTTCTAAAAAACTTTACTGTTTTCCAATATTTATAATAATAAGAATGCTTCTTAAGAAACTCAGTTTTGCCATAACAGGAATACATTTGACAGTTTTTACTGTATTTTTGATCAAATAAATGCAGCCATGGTGAGCAGTAAGAAACTTCTTTAAAAAATAGCTTCTTAAAAGAACATTAAAAACTCTTGCCGACCCTAGACTTTTGAAAAGTAGTGTATATATGTCAAATGATTTATTTCTAAATTAATCAAATAACTGTTGATTAATTTTTTTCATTTATTTTATTTTTTATAGATTAATCTATGCATTATTTAAAAAGTAGTCATTATTATTTTTCAATAACCTCTTTGTAAAGCCCTAATTTAGAGCATTACACACTTTATAAATGCATCCTTGTTGGGATGGAGGAGGTGCCTTAGTACACACTAAAAGAAGAGGAAAGAAACTCCCTTAAAAACTGTATGTTGGGGCTAACGATAGACTGAACTTTAACTAAGCGTAAAACCCTGACCTGGCAAGAGCACCAGGATGTATGATGCATGACACACAGCACGGGTCAAATGGAACGGGGAGAGGCTCACAAAAATTAACAAAACACAATGAAAAGTGAAACAAATACCAGTGAACGTCTCTGTACAGGGATTGACTCCAGCCAGCCTCTTGGACGTGCCAAAGTCAGAGATTTTCAACACTCCACTGTAGGTGTTGACTAAGACATTGTCTCCCTGTGGAAAGATGAGCGGTCAATGAACATCCACATTTTTGAGGGCACCCAAATATACTGTAGATCCAAAGGATTTGTTATAGTTACCTTGATGTCCCGATGAACGATTTGGTTCTCATGCAAATATCGAAGTCCTTCCAAGATCTGCCGAGTGTAGAAGATTATGGTGGCTTCTTTCAGAGGACCCCACTTTGAACGTAACAATGCTGACAGACTCCCTGTAGAGGAAATACGATGAATACGAAGAGCAAATCAAATTTAAAGTAGAGAAGACGTACTTGATGTTCTTCTTTCAGAAACCACACATGTACCTCCAGGGACTTGTTCCATGAAGATCTTAATATATCCATCCTCAGACACCGAGCCCAGGTACTGAACAATGTTCCTGTGTTTCAGGTATTTGTGGAGGGCTATTTCCTCATGCAGTGGTTGGGAATACCTGAATGCATCAGAATTATTTTAGCATTTTTTAAAATACTTTTATAGTATTTTAGTCAGATTTCGAATTAGTTTTAAATTTTATATGTTCATATTTTAGTCTAAGTTTTAGTAATTGGTCATTTAGTCATTTGGAATTGTTTTAATAGTTTTATTTAGCTTTCATTTATTTAGATTTTTCTAATACTTCAATTTAAACTCATTTAGTGTCAGTTATTTGCCAAGGCAACAGTTCAAATGTTCTTTTTCATATCATATTTATATTCTATTTTTGATAGTTTTAGTTAACAGTAACAACATGTGTTACAACATGTAAAAATACCATCTAAAATCTACAGTCTGTCATTCAGAGACCACTTTTCACAATCCAATCATATATATATTAACAAAATTAAGTCTCACACAATTTGTTCTTTTTATTTATTTATTCATTTATGTTATTGGTCAAATATCCCACGGAATCGGCGGAATCAGCTTGCTCCAAAAAGTGTACTGTGATTAGTTTTTCACAATCTATTATAATTTCAATATATATTTAAAAAAGATTCATTTAACTGTACAGTTAAAAAGATAGTTCACACAAAAATGAACATTCTCGGTCTCACTCACTCTCATGTTCCAAATAAAATATTCTGACAAACAGCATTGTAGCACAATTATCTTGATTGTACGCACAAAAATAGAACACAAACATTTTCTAAAATATCTTCTTTTATGTTTCACTGAAGAAAAACATGATAGGGTTTAGGCACGACATGAGGGTCAGTAAAAGAATTTTCATCTTTGTGTGAACTATCCCTTTAAGAAGCCTGAGAAAAAACAGAAAACACCTGCATCCAAAATACAACATATGCTGGTGAACATCCATGCTGGTCTGCTTTTCAGATGGGTTGTTATAAGTATCTCACCTGCTGTCTCTCTCTGGGATCTCTTTTATGGCAATGCGCACCTGGTTACTCAGGTCTCTCCCTGCATAGACCACTCCATAAGTTCCCCTACCCAGAACCACCCTGTCGCCATTCTCATTGCAGTCGTATTCGTACTGCAAAACAATTCGGGAATTAAATACAGCAAGCCTCACAAATCCAACAAAAACCAACTATAGGCAAGTTTCTGAAGTTCTTACCTCCAGGGTATCTCCTTCTCCCTCCCCCTCCAGCTCGACAGCATTTCCTGATCCGTCTGTGATCAACTCCTTCACCATGGAGCAGAACCTTCAAATAAGTGACAACCATCCACACATCGGTTACCTCCATGAGCACCACAGTTTGAAAGCTAATTGATTAACGTCAAGAAAACTAACCTGCCACACTGGTCCTCTGTGGAGAAGTAGATCTGGAAGTCGTCGGAGTTGTCATGGACATACAAAAAGCAGCAGCGCTCATCAAATTTTGAGATGCTAGAGAGTAGAAGAACGCAAGATTTGTTTCACATCTCTGAGATCATGAATCAGTCACATTTAAATGGAAAGCAGCGGAGTTTCAACTTGTATTTAAATCATGTAGACAGTCAGAGTGAGATCTGCTAGTTTTCAGACACTGTTTGAAGATGACTCTGGATAAACACTAGAGATGCACAAATAATAAAACTCTGACATTTTATGTCATGTTATGGCTGATTGATAGCCAATATAGCCAAATTAAAAATTTTTTTAAAAAAAATGCTATTCTAAATTTAAGCATCATCACATTATAATGAACAGTATGAAAATGAAGACATTTTTAAAAATACATTTTATGGTGTTATTAGTGCTTTTACAGATTTTTCTAGGGCCTTCTACAGGGCCAGTGTTATTTTACTATTATTTTTATGCTATTATAGTATTTACTAATATTTTGAATCTTTTTTGCTTTGTTTTAAAGTTTTAAGAATTTTGTATGTGCTTTTGTCTTTTTTATTAGTTCTGTAAATATTTCTATTTACCCATTTTTCAGTGTTAGTGTTAGTAATTTCAGCTTATTTCACTTAGTTGCAAAGGCAACATTTCACATTTTAGTTCAAGTTTTTAAATAAACGTTTTTCAGTATTCCTATTTTATTTCAGCTTTATTTTAATTAAAACTAAAAATTATTGTTAAACGTTTTAATTAACAGTAACGAAACTGCAGTGAGCATTAATCTAAATGTAAAAAGAGGAGAAATTAGTACAATCATTTACATCCAGTATCGACAAAGTCCCTTTAAGGCAAGTCATGTCACTCGGTGGCCATCTTTGAAATGCCTCTCGGGCATGCAAGAGCAGCTCCTATCTCTTTGAATGGGCAAACATCAAATTCTCCAAAACTGGTCGCCAAGTTTAGAATTACATTTCATATTTGAAATCACCAATGTAATCTGACAACAACTGCATCATAAATGATGTATATTTTGCTCAAATAGCGTTATAAAAAGCCTTATTTCTCAGGTGAGACCCGCCAGTGCGTATGCACAGTTCTAGGCACACGTCTCAGAGTGCTGACTGTTTCTATTGCAACCGGGACTTCCAACGGCAGCTGCAGTGGCGCACTGACTTTACCGATTAGCGATTGGCTCTTTTGCTCAGAAGGCGGGGCTTCAGTCGATACAGCGGCCATATTGAGTGTTGCATTTTTCCCCATTCAAAACTATACGAGTGACACGTCTTGGGTATTCTATAGTCTTTGTCTGTTTCTTTGTTTTTTTTTGCTTTTTTTGTCATATTGGTCGATACCAAATACTATGATACCAATATTGTGCATCTCTAATGTTTTTGCCAAGAAATTGCCAAGTAAAACAAGTAGAACTAGTTCCTACTTAAGCACTGTTTGTTTATCCTTGAGCAACATTCTTGTCAGACAGACATAGAATTAACCCTCCTAAATCTAACCATTAATTGCCCCTAAAATCAGTGAAGAATGATACTGTAGGTTGATAAGGACTGTTTTTAAGCCCTTGACCTAACCCTAAAATCAGGATAATTTAAATAATGTTTCCGGACTATATAAAAAAAACAGAAACTGAAAGGTAGAGACAGAGAGAATGAATCTGAATCTCACCTAATGCCTTTGATGGATGATGCTGTGAAGTTCCACTCATGTATTCCCTTCTGCAACCATGTCAGTTAGGAAAATTATATTATATACACAAAATAACATTATACAGCAAACATGGCTTCAAATAAACCACTGACCGTCTCAGCAGGCGACACATGCCATATAGAAACATTCTTCTCCTCAGCTTCACTGTTAATGGACACATACGAGGGCTGATACACTTTTGTTGGCTCCAGAATCAACACCTGCGTAGTGGAAGAAGTAATAAGGTCCATGAAATGCTGTTCAGTCAATACAGGTGTGTTCCTAGATGAGATACTCATGTGAGGTGGTGTACTACCGGAAAACGCAGGCCGTTGGTGGTTCCCTGTGTAGCCTCCACGATAATGTCCATCCAGAAGTTGAGTCTCTCTCTTTGAGGAGAATGCTCAGTGTTCTGCTTCTTAAAATGCTGAATCAGCTGAAGGTTTTGGACGACTGATCCCAGGTACCTGAAAGATTAAATGAATGTGAGCTGCTCCAACTCTATTTCTTATAGTTAACATGTACAGTATATCTGTAAATGATTTATTCTATATGTACCATATGGGTGGTTTGAGTTTGAAGAGTTTCTCTGCAGCCTGCACAGCTTTGGGGATGTCATTGGCCAGCATGCTGACAGTAAAGAACTGCCCCACGTCCCAGTAGTTATTCATCTTCTCCAGACTGCCTTTACGGCCAAGCAGACTGTTCAACCTCACACCTGAGAGAGAACGAGAGGGTGAGAAGGTGGAACCTGCCGTTAATGAATTGAATGCTCTGAGAGAAACAGGAAACAGGAAGTGTGTTCCTCCTCACCGATCTTCCGGAGTTCTATGGAAGTCTCAAACTGCTGTCCTGCCACTATAAGCAGCACTGCCAGATTAATGCCTGAATAGAGAGTGGGCTGCAACTCAAAGCCTTTTCTATACCTACAACATACATGCATAAATACAAAATTACTTTTTTAATGTGATGCTAGAGTGCTCTGGGTGTTATAACATATTTAAGTTGGTTGATAGTGTTTAATGCATCTACTAGAGTGTTCTGGGTGACTTTAGTGCATTTATTGCTACTGCTTGGTTGTTTTGGGTGTTTCAGCATAGCACATTTAATGTTGATGATAGGGTGTTTTGGCTGTTTTGTGCACATGTAATGTGGCTCCTAGGGTGTTCTGGGTGATTTTAGTACTTTTAATGCAGCTGTGTTGTTGTTCTGGGTATTTCAGCACATAAAATGTGGCTGCTAGAGTATTCTGGGTATTTTTTAGTGCATTTAAAGCAGATGCTAGGGTATTCTAATTTTTTTTAGCATATATAATCCAACTACTTGGGTGTTTTGTTGTTTTGGTGCATTTAATGCAGTTGCTAGAGTTTGTATCGGTGATTTTAACACATTAATGCAGCTTCTTGTTCATGGTTCAAGTCAACAGAGCCCAATATAAGGGATTCCTTAAAGGGATAGTTCAGCCAAAAATTCTGACATTAATTTCTCAGCCTCATGGTGTTTCCATAAGACCTTTGTTTATACTCAGAAAATAAATTAAGATATTTCAGATGTCACATGGACTATTTTAATGATGTCCTTACTGCCTTTCTGGGCCTTAAACATGTCAGTTGCGTTGCTGTCTATGCAGGGACAGAAAGCTCTCAGATTCCATCAAAAATATCTTAATTTGTATTCCAAAAATGAACAAAGGTCTTACGGGTTTGGAACGACATGAGGGTGAGTAATTAATGACAGAATTATCTTTTTTTTTGGTGAACTATCCCTTTAATTAAAAAACAGATATCACCTTTAAACATATTGAAATTGTGAGCTTCAAGAAGCTCATTTAACTCACTCACCACTGGATGGCGTTGTCCCTGTTCTTGGTGTCCTTGCAGTCAGAGTCGAGGAAGATGTCCTTATAGATGCGGCCACACAAGCAGAACATGTCAGGTGCAGGGTGCTCACATGACTGAAGAACCTGCAACATCACACGCAACGCCTGCTCTCGATCTCCTGGGCTGTTCCGCCTGTGTTCACACACGCAAACAGAAATGCATTTGTTCCTGAGATCAAAGGGCTGTAAAGGACAAAATGTCTGTTTGCCAAGCATATGAATAGGAGAATATACCACACAATGCAGATTTGTGGTCACCTATTGAGCGCAAAAGCATAGTGGAACTGAATCATGGGTTGGTTGGCCAAGTCACAGGTGGGCAACATCTCAATGGTCTGTACCAATTTAACCATAGCATCATAGTCCTGAAAACACACACCAAAGATTATTAAAGCTAAAGTCTTTCATTTTTAGACATGCTTTGTTTATACAGTAGTATATACCTGTATGTCTCTGTAGGAGAACAGCAGGTTCATAACAATGTCCTGAGTCAAAACCTCAGTGTTGTCGATGCGGAGTTTGATACGGGAAAGCTCCTTGGCCAGCTCCTCACCCTGGTATTTATCTCGAGCTTTTCGGATGTCGTTCAGTAGGGTGTCTTTATATGAAGCACTGTCAGGGAGGAAGAAGATACAACAGAAGATGGGATTTAATGTTAGTGGAAAAATTTGTAGGTAGTATCATCAACTTCAAATGGGATGCTCACAGACCTCTGAAATTCACCGAGCATGTGATGCATCTAAACATCATGAAACAACAAAACAAACTGTGGCTGGTCACTTTACATGTTCTTGGCCAGCTGCAAAGTGGGTCAGACTTCATACTAATAGTCCAAATCTGAAACTAGTTTGTACTGTTACAGGATATGAAAATCTTGGCACAAGAATCTACAAGGATGTTCTAGACTTCTGATATCTGAGCTCCAGGTGAAAGGACACCCTGACACTTGTTAGAAGTTATTGAAGTTCCTAATAAATCTTGCATGCACTTGTGCGTGTCTGTCTTGATGATATAATATGAGCGTTACATCCCATTTGGGTTGAGTCCCATTTCATTACTCCAGGGACGACGAGAATCATTGTACACCTAGTTTAGATCTATGATGCAATGTTCAACACAAGATACAAAATTCCACTGCATTATTGTTGTTATGTAAAAAAGTAGTTTATATTAATCATTCATATAATATTTTTTATCAGTCAAAAACTGGAAGACGCTTGCTTGATTTATGTTTAGCTAAATATGGTGTGACACTGTTATGTAACTCTGTAAAGGATCGTCTGAGAATGGGCATCCTGCCAAAAGTTATCATAAAGCTAGCAGTCATACCAAGACGTGACATGAATATCTTTGAGCAAGCTGACGAAGCGGTCCACCAATGGGACGCACAGAGGTCCTAGAAGGTTGTCCCAGTTGGGCTGCATGTACTCTGATGCTCTCCTCTGGGCCACGTTCTCACAGCACAAGTACTCGTTGTTGGGTGTCATCAAGTACGGGATGAAATAGTAATTCCCACTGGATGCCTACAAAAGATAAACAGATTCTAAATTTGTGCATTAAAAAAATTATATAGACCTATTCTTAGTCATGTCATATAATACATGACAGTCTGCACCACTGTGTAAACGTACAGACTGTCTGTGTGTTAGTGATCATGTACTCAGCAGCTGGCATCCAAGAAATTCAAAGTGCCAAGGAAATCTTGTTAACACCTTTGTGACCATGTACTGTCCCAGAATTCTAGCGTGAAACGGAGGAGGTGGCTAAAGCACATCTTAGCACTATGCCACATCAACACCTCAAATGTAAGGGGTCACCTAAAGCCTCTTTCAAGTCAAACAGTCATCATACACTTCAAGACTATTTCAGTTGTTAGGCATATGGTCTAATCATAAATACTGAGCAAATCCTTAGACTCTCAGCTAAAGCATGATGTTTATATGTATAAAGTATATTTTATTTAATCTATTCTACTGTTATTTTACATATACGCATACAGAGGATATGCAGGATCCTCCAAAAAAAAAAAAAAGAGATCATAACAAATCTATGATTTTGTTATGTAGGCACCTAAAGTCTTTGGATTCACTTAATGGTAATGATTAATAATTTAAAAGTAACCAAGTTTCTCAGCAATAAACTCACTGACTTTGATTCAGAGCTTTTAATTCCTCAACATGTCAGCCAGACTGAAAGGAAGTGAGTCAGATAGTAACAGACATCAGTGGTCACTCTCATTCCAGTACATGCATATGGGATTTTCCCAGCATGCCCGCTGTACCTACTTTGTGTCTTAGGCCGGAGCCCCTGTACTCGGCAGGCAACTGGACCCATGGGAAGCCTATTTTAACTGGCCTTGCAGCCTACTCCAGGTAACAGACAAAATAGGAGAGAAAGAAAGGAAAAGAGAAAAAGAGAATGACAGAAAAAGAATATACAGACTATAAAGTACTAATGGAGGCAAGAAGACACAGATGGATGAATAAGCCAAAGGGATTTCATCAAAAAATTCTGTTATCATTTATTTATCCTCATGTCATTCCAAATCTGTGGGATTTTTTTTTTCTGTGCATACAAATTAATAGCTTCAAAGTGACGCAAAAACCTAAAGTATCAAATAAGTAGTTCATACAACTCATGCTCTATATTACAAGCAGGGCCTAAAATTAACTTTTTGCCACACCTGCCAATGGCCGGTGACATGATAAAATTTACCGGGCAAAATTTTTTTTAACCGGCCATGAAACTCTTTTTGCAAAAACAGGCTGTTATTACTACTACAATGACTAAACATATTTACAATGTTTTTAATTTGCCCTTCTGGTGCATTTTCCCTCAATTTTACCTATTAATTATAGCCATTCAACATAACAGTATAATTGAAAGCCATTATTTTTAACATTTATTAGGCTCTGAAATATATAAGGCCTAACAACTTTTAATTGAAGTGATTTTAAAACAATCTTCACATAAACTATATTATATACGCATAAACTATAAATCGTAATCTTTATTCAAGTTACAAAAGTTAATCAGCGACTAGAACAGTCCAAGGATTTCTCTTTTTCTTTTGTTCTTTGATTTACATCAATGACAGACTTCAGCAGGTTTCACTTTAAAATCAGCGCTGCCTCTTTAAAACCTGATGCATATGGCGAGGATCTGACACATATCCGATTTTCTCCCAACTCTTTACGGTCATTTAAGACTTTATAACTTATTTAAGACTAAGGTAACTCGCCAAAACCGCGCATTTTGACATAATTGTGTGTTTTTTTCGTGAGTTGAGGCACTACTGGTGAGCTGTCTGAAGCGGCTCAGCGTCTGTGTAACTTACAGCCGAACGCGCAGCCTTTCAAACTATATTTCACTGCACCGTTTAGGCGGCGTAACCCCAGGTATGTGTCACCACATTCTCGGGTTATGAAGAATAAAGAAGGGAAAAATTTATCTTACGAAATGAAGCAGAAAAATCTTCTCAGGTAAAAGTTATTAGAACCGTGTCTAGGGGCAAGCTGGCCATCACACTGCTCTGACCTTATCAGTCCGTTTGTATCCTATTATTTGATTCGCTCTTGTCGCTTATGACAGAACAGCTAATCACGATGATCTTGTCTTCGGAAAATATTATTTTATTCGCTTATGTCAGAAACAGAATCTTCATTGCATTGTTATAATTCGTAAAAGTTTGTACCCGCCAACTGGCGACTTACACCGTTACATGGACTCGCCAACGCTGATTTTTACTCGCATTTGGCGCTTGGCGAGTGTTAATTTTAGGCCCTGATTACAAGCCTTCTGAAGCCCCGCAACAGCGTTGTATGAGGTAGTGTTGTGCTAAACTAAAAGTACAACTAAAAGTATTAAAACATTTTTTTTGTTAATTTAAATAAAGCAGAAATAAAATAAAATGTATATATTATATGAACATTTTAAACAAAAGTAAAAAAAACATTTATTGCCAACAAGCTAAGTACTAAAAATGAAATAAAAACAAATTAAAGCTAGATAGAAATAAAAAATTAAATGAAAAATTTAAATGACAAAAGCACAAAAATGACTAAAACTTCAAGTGAAATTAAAATGAAAACTAAAATTATGAAACAAAAGCTAATTCAAAATATTAATAAATACTATAATAGTATATAAAAATAAGTACTGGTGCGTGGAACTGATATACACTACCAGCCAAACGTTTTTAAACAGTAAGATTTTTTATGTTTTTAAAGAATTCTCTTCTGCTCACCAAGCCTGCATTTATTTGGCCCAAAAACAGCAAAAGCAGTAATATTGGATACTTTTATTTAGCAAGGGTGCTTTAAATTGATTAAAAGTGATGATAAAGACATTTATAATGTTACAAAAGATTTATATTTCAGATAGGCTAAATGCTGTTTTTCTGAAGAAACCTGAAAAAATTCTACTATGTCTATTATGTTTTCAACATAATAATAATGATTTAAAAAAATTTGGAACAGCCAATCAGAATATTAGAATGATATCTAAAGGATCGTGTGAATGGAGTAATGATGCTTTGGAATCACAGGAATAAATTACATTTTAAAATATATTCAAATAGAAAACAGTTACTTTAAATAGTAAAAATATTTCAAAATATTACTGCTTTTGCTGTACTTTGGATCAAATAAATGCAGGCTTGGTGAGCAGAAGAAACTTCTTTAAAAACTTACTGTTCAAAAACTTTTGACTAATAGTGTTTATTTAAGCAATAATGAATAATAATTTACTGAAAATCTTGACAATCGCCCTAGCTTTCCTTGGTGTTCATGAGAGACGTAACGATTCGTAAATCAATAATTTTTTAGAATCAAATCTTGTGGTTAATCCAGTTCATTTGTCTGAATGATTCACTCGTGAACTGACAGTGGTCAACAGTTCACTTGAAAATGAATATTATGACAGATACAGATTTAAATTTCACCCTGTTCCTCACACAAAGCTATCATATGACCCCAGAAGACTTTGAAAATAGCGCTCAATGGTTCTTTTACATGCGTTTTGAAGCTCTAAAAATATTCAATACCCATTGTAACTGGATAGAAAACAGTGACCTGCAGAACAAAAAAAGTTGTATCAAGTTTGGAATATGAGATTGAGTGAACAATAACAGAAGTTTTGGGTGAACTATTCCTTAAGGCTGAGAAAATGTAAAGGATTGGAAGAAAAAGCCTGAATAATTCCTAAAGAATAATGGCAAACATAGAATTTCCTTTCTGTTCACATAACCGATGATATAGAAGTTAACACAGATCCATCTTTTGCTTGTTTCTGGGCCATTTCAATGAATCACACAGTTATGAAATGCTGTCAAGGTCAGCTTCTTCTCAACAGCCGTTCAATATTAGAGGTTTATTTAAAGACTAGCACTCAAAGACCCTCTCCTTTATCAAAACAACTAACACCCACTAACTCAATGTACCATGACACCTTGAGAACCCTTATGAGTTCATCAGAATCAGCAATAGTCTGACTGGGACACAGTGAGCCACCAGAACCTCGTGTCCACTCACAGGTTAGTGTATGTGCATAAAGGAGAGTTCAGGAAATGATCTGCTCACTATGTAAAGTGTTGTATATATTCTAAGGCACAGAAGGGCATGCAAACATATGTCATAAGAGCTCCAAAAATAGTCTCATACACAAAGCTTTTGGCACACCAACAAAAGATGCCAGCCTGTCCTCAAACTTCATCAGATTACCAGTCTTGCAAGTAGTGTTTTGATACTTACTGTGTTTTTCTGTGTCACCATGTCCTATAAGAGAAAAAAATAAATGCATTACATATTACTTTATTTCACAGTATTATATAAGTCCCAAGCCACCCCGAAAAGTTTTGCCGTCATGCCATTTATTACATTTATTCCATGACTGATGGCCATGTGATGCAGTGAATGAGACCTGACTGAATCAGTTGGACACAGCAGCGTCACAGAACATTTACAAATACACAAACAGATCGCGTGATGCTCCTCCCCATGCATTATTGTCATCATCTCAGTATGCTAGAACACATGCCTTCCAATGTCTCTGTGGAAACGTGGTCATGTGCAGCTGTCCTGGGACTGACTGCATGCCTTAGCTCGAATACAGGCCTTGTTGTTCTGGCAGCTCTACTGTCCAGTGCCCAGAAAAGATAAACTCCCTCCTAAGCTGAGAATAGCAGGACCCATAGCAGGACCTAGTAGTGGGCGGCCTCTTTGTTCAGATGACAGAAATACCAAATGTGAGTGTAACAACCTATAGGGAGAGTATAACCTCCCACCAAACCTTGCAAGCATTTGTGTGGCGGCACTTAGAAAAAGTTATGAGAAGAATATGTAATTCATAAGCTATATTTGATTAAAAAAAGATAAATAAGACAAAGTCTCATTTTATGGACATCTTTTTTAAAAAAAGTAAATGTTTTTATTATTATTATTTTATAAATGTATAAAAAGACTTATTAGATGTCTTTAAACAGGAAACGTACTTAAGTAATTTTATTTTAAATAATTAAAAATATATTTTGTCTAGAAATTAGTTAAATAAGACTAAAGCTGCATTCACACTAGCAGTGACTTTTGTCGCTGCATGTCTCCAGGGGCTGGCGATGAGGTCGCTAGTGGGCGTTCTCACGCTGACAGCGAATCAGTTCTTTTGCCACTAAATACAAACATTATTGGAGGCAAAAGAATGAAATATAATATAAATATAAATTGAATCCATACGTAAAAACAAAAATGAATGATGACGGCAAGGATCAGCCTCATTTCCGTCACTGCTGAGTTGAGAGGAGAACGATCACATGAGCTCTGTCTTCTTTCCTATTGGCTGTCGCTCCCGAAAGTCGCTCTTCATTTGCATAAAGTCGAAGGATTCTGAACTTTGTCACGTCGCTGGACATGCCCCATCCGTCGCCAACGGCCGCTGTCGCTCGTGTCACCGGAAATCGCCAGCTTTCCACTGAAATGAATGGGATCGTGTCGCTTTGTCGTTGCGTGTCGCTTGCAGTGTGAACGTGGCTTAAGCTTCTTTTAGTTTGTCTTGTAGTAACTTTTTTAAAATTAATAAAAAGTTTTTTTTTATCTAGAAATTAGCTAAATTAGACAAAGCCTCTTTTTGAAGTTGTCTTTACAAAAGGTACTTTTTAAAATTCTTATTTATTTATTATATTTAAATGTACAGCACTATTTGTACTTTCATCAGTGGCACTAAACAGAACTGCAAAAATATTATTATTACCAAACAGGTTTCCCTTTCCCAAACACACTCTCCATCTTCCATTGTTTGGACAAAAAATGTGTCCTGCCTCAAACTCGCACTATTGATTAAATCAATATTACTTCTCATTATCCCTCTCAAAAAAAAAAAAAGTGACAGAGCTATTTATTTTTTGGGGAAGTCAACCTACGAATGGCCTTCTCATCTGAAAAACGCCACAAACCCCCTTTAAAAACAAAAGAAGCCTATGATATGTCCTTTAGATAGCTAGGTAAACATATGCATGTTTATGTGTGTGTATTAGACTGTAACTCTCACCTTAAGTGACTGTGCCGTGTCAGGGTCCATGTCGTGGTAGAGGATGACATTGTTGGCCATGTCAAAGCTCTCACGCACACCGAGGTGATAAAACAGGGAGGGCTGTCTAAACACATCGCTCATGTCCACAACTGCAATGTCTGCAATTAATCAGAGACATAGTAAGCATGTGAGACAACCATATAAGGCAGAATCCAAGTACTGCAGTACAATGTGCACTGTATTGTTGCACACTGCATCAGTCTCAGGGCCTGTTCTTTTAGAAATAACCATTAATTTTCAATTCTATGTCTGTTTATTTTATTATGACTTTCCATTTAATCATATAATATAAAATCTAAATAACCATTTGTCTGTTGAAAGTAGTCCTAAGGGCATATTTGTTCTACTGCATATGGCCATATTTGTTATTTTCCAGTCAAACACAATCTGTGCTTATTCTATGGAAACTATGCAAACATCTGAAAATGTGTTTGAAAGCCTTGCAAAAGTGTAAGCCACAAAATGCAAGATCAGACTTGATGTAACCAGGAGCTGATGCATGACTCACAGTCTTATTAGGAAAAGGGGGGGGGGGGGAATGCAAAAACAAAAAACTGATCTGAAGAACCACAAAATGCAAGATCAGACTTGATGTAACCAGGAGCTGATGCATGACTCACAGTCTTATTAGGAAAGGGGGGGGGGGGGTAATGCAATAACAAGAAACTGATCTGTAGAATGCTATCGAGAGGATATTTAAATGGTTTTGTTCACTTCTGCTTTGAAAAATGAGACTTCATATTTTCAGCTCTAAAATGCACTTTTTCTGGTCCTCTAGAGTTCCTTCTCCAGAAAAAGTGCTGCACATGAGCTACATTCTGCATGCACAAAAATGCACAGGATCAAACTTTTAAAAAGTTGCCCTTTTCGCCCTCCCAAAGCTCAGATGTAAGAGTGTTTTGATCACTCAGAGTAACATGTGCAGCCACACCCGCGCGCGTGCGCGCGAGAGAGAGACTTCATACTAGACCTGGCGAATAAATTCCAGGAAAGGAATGTGCTGGAGGCAGAAGATCCTTTTTTGCACTCCTAATATTCCTTGAGAGAGATTGTCATGACCCTATAGTCACACCCTCCCATGGGAAAGCCCAATGACCCTAAACCTAACAATTTGTATTTTGCATAAGTACATTTAGATAAACATTAATTTTCTGATCTACTATACTGTTTGTATGTATGTATTTTTATATTTTCTAGCAATGACATATACATATTATGTATATAATATATATATGTATATATATATAATATAATATATATATTATAATTAGAATCTATACATATATAAATAATCTATATATTATAACAATGTATGAATGTATGATATATATATATATATATATATATATATATATATATATATATATATATATATATATATATATATATATATATACACACACACACACACACAAATATGCACACACTCCTTTTGCATATTACTATTTACTCTTCATTTATATAAAAATCATAGAGCTATGCCATTATTTAACAATATTATTTATAATGTTGCTTTTTGTATTGTTTTTTTTGTCCACTATTACTTAAATGTCTTACATATTTCTCTTTGGAAACAAAGTATTTCAATTTTCAATTATTATTTCAATAACAGACACAAGCTCTAAATCGATAATGACATGTGTCAATGAGTTTCTATTCTTCAACATCCTGTACCATCCTGCAGAATTGGCTAATTTGTGGAAACCCCTCAAACTACTCATTTTGGATGCTTCCTTAATAAAACACGTAGAATTGTGGGGCTGCAGGAATTATTCTCGCGCATCAAAGCCTTGTAGTGCCACGTTAACTCACCTGCGTCATAAAATGTATCAAGCACTGTTGTCTCCCCAAAGTCTAATCGTCCGAAAGTCACTGTGGTTAATATGGCACTCTCCGCGTCGCAGGCGCGCTGGAGACACTGGAGCGCCCCGGATTCCGGGCTGTTCGCGGCCACTGCCTTCAGTCCATCATTCAGCACATAAACCGCCCTCAGGGACCTCTGCTTGGTCACCGGACTCGGGCTGGTCACATCAGCCCTCTCCACGCCTGCAGACATGGAAGCTGTAGCGGTGTGGTCGCCACCAGTCTCTGCTGTAGGTTGATTGGACATGATCTCCATAGTGCGAGTAATTGTCCCTCTGCGCGGTCCTCCTTTTCTTTCCGCAGTTAATCAGTAATGCATAACCAAAGTTTAGTGCGCACCTGTGGCACGGAGAGGCGCGTGGCTGTGACGTCCAGCGTCTTGCGATTCATTAAAGCAGCGCGCATCACTACATATTACAATGTGGTCCAGTTTTATCTCGTTTGCGCCAGCGGTTATGCAGTTATACAAAACGCTTTGTGAATTCCGTGCAGAAAGTCAGGAGAACTTGAGGCGCACCGCGCGCGCTGTGTCTCCAAAGACACGCATTACCATCCTATTTGAGGAAGTCATTCCTCCTGCCCTTTCTACAAAATGCACGATCCGACTATTTCCTCAAACGTGTGTCCTTCCGTTCAGGCGTGGGTATATTTCACAAGAGACTCAAAACTGCGCAAATCTAGAGCGCGAGGAACGGCTCGCTGTGGTTACTGCATTTACAGTCAGGGGCGTCATGCATTCATTATTTTTGAGGGGTGTGACACACAACAGCCACAACAGCACTTATTGATTTTTTCCTTTTTATTCGAAACATCTCCAAATGCTTTAACTATATCATTAAATATCTTGATTCTCACCTTTATAGATTATGTTGATGACTCATCTGAACACCTCTGATTGGTCAGTGCATTCCTAAGCTCAACAGCATCGTGTATGATTGGTTAATGCGCAGTGCTGTAAAAACGCGTCTGTATCTGGCTCAGCGCCAGCCAGCGAACGCAGATTTGAATTTAGCAGCTGATGATATGAAGTACTGAACGTTCTAATCACGCAGGTGTGATTGTATTAAATATAGAAAATATTAATGGCTATTTTTTTGTCTTTTGAAAGCTGCATTCAAAATCCACTTGGCTCAGAAATTCACTTTGTATGGGCATGACACCTCTGTGTACAGTCACTATTAAAAATAGTGACTAAAAATAAAACTTGTCCGTGTTGATATGCGCATGGCAAACAGAGCTATGGCAGGTCAAGGACTCCAGCTCCCCAAACTGGCTTAACTTTCTACTGTTATTTTTCTTTCGTTTCAGATCGGGCCTGTTTCATAAAACAAGTTTACCAAATAAGCCAGGCTTATTTCAGTTAGTCTGAGGTATTTAGAACCAAATCAGCTGACTGTAAGTCAGACTAACTGAAATAAACCTGGCTTATTTGGTAAATTTGTTTTATGAAACATGCCCCATATAATAATAGTGAAACTGGACTAGCCTAGTACACAAAATACCTAGCGAGATTTTGTGGAAACTTTTCACACCCTCTAACAATGTGCATAGGCTACATTCCAAAGACCTTTGTCTTTTTTTTTTTTAACTTATCATTTCCAGCACACTTAAAATGTTTTCATACTTTTTGGATTATTTTTACATAACTGAAAATTACGCACACTAAAATAGCCTATATATATCCACAAGTAATATTTACCTTAATTTTCTTTGTTTTTTACACATCACATGTCTGATTTTAATTTTAATTCACACTCTTCAGTGACACTGTTGTCTTGGTAAACAAACACTAACTTTTCAAATTCATTATATGCACAAAATCACAAAATTGTTTGTTGTGGTGGACATGACATCATAACTGAGGGACAGTAGTAACTGCTATAAACATTTCACTCAACAAATATTATGTTTCTTTTTGTTTATTTCACCATTATTATTATAATTATAAAAACAATAATTCACTAACAGCATATGCTGTTCTGTGTCAGCTGCGTCACACGGATACAGTGTTTTCGTTCAGATCAAATCACAACAATGTAGGAAACAGATCCGGCGTGACGCAGCTGACACAGAACAGCATACGCTGTTTACGTCCTGCGGATATTCTCCAAAATGGCACCAGGGTGATGCGGAGGAGACGAATTGTTGAATAAAGTCGGGTTTTTTTTCTTCTTTTGCGCACAAAAAGTATTCTCGTAGCTTCGTATAATTGCGGATGAACCACTGATGTCAGATGGATTCTTTAACAGATCTCCTTGCTACATTTCTGGACTTGGAAACATTTCAGTTGCTGTCTATGCAGTGTCAGACAGCTCTCAGATTCCATCAAAAATATCTTAATTTGTGTTCCGAAGATGAACGAAGGTCATACGGGTTTGAAACAACATGAGGGTGAGTAATTAATGACAGAATTTTCATTTTTGGGTGAACTAACCCTTTAATGAAAAGTCTATAACATACTTTGGTTAAAATTTGTCAATGGTAGTGTAAAACAACACCCTTTCTATTATATCAAAAACAGCTCTGTTCACAGCAAGCTGTTTCAGTGCATGTTTCTTTAAATGCTAATGAGCTCTGCTCACCCCTCCCCTCTCTTCCATAGGGTGATTAGCCCTTCTCATTAGACTGTTTACTTTAGCGCATTTAGCCACAAAACTAGCCAACTAGCACATTATTAGGAAAGGCGATTTGCAAAGATTCATAAAATAACCTTATACTCACTTCTTCTGTAGGTGAGGCTGGATCAAAAATGATTCAAAAACAAAGGCAATCCACTGTGTCTTCAGCGGCTCAGACGTCGGGAGTAAATGACGACTGCTATGTTCATACATCCAACAACAAAGCACCTCAATCACTTAGGAGCCTTTTTTACATTTACATTTAGTCATTTTGCAGATGCTTTTGTCCAAAGCGACTTACAATTGGACAATACATAAAGCGATTCTTCTTAAAGAGGCAGACAGACACAGGAAGTGCTCATAATACCAAGTTTCAGGCATTTGTTCAAATAAGTACAAGCTAGAAAGGGAAGGAATAAATTAAGTAAAAGACAAAGTTTTTTTTTAAGTTTAGGATGAAGTCAAGTAGCTTCGAAAGAGATGAGTTTTCAGCTGTCGCTTGAAAATGGTCAGGGATTCAGCATTCAGGATAGGGGTGGGAAGATCGTTCCACCAGCCAGGAGTGGTGAACGAGAATGTTCTGGAAAGTGATTTTGAGCCTCTCTGTGATGGCACCACGAGGCATTGCTCACTAGACTTCTGGAGGGGTTGTAGATTCGTAGTAGTGAGTGGAAGTAGGCAGGTGCTGAGCCTGTGGCTGTTCTATATACAAGCATTAATGTCTTGAACTTGATGCGAGCCGCAACCGGTAGCCAGTGCAAGGAGATAAAGAGAGGTGTAACATGGGTTCTTTTGGGCTCGTTGATGACCAGTCGTGCCGCTGCATTCTGAATACTTTGTAAAGATTTGATTGTGCTTGATGGAAGTCCAGCCAGAAGAGCATTGCAGTAGTGCAGCCTAGAAATGACAAGGGCCTGGACAAGAAGTTTTGCAGCATGCTCCGTTAGAAAGGGCCTGATTTTTTCTGATGTTGTGCAATGCAAACCTGCTAGATCGAGCAGTCTTTGCAATGTGGTCTTTGAAGGTCAGCTGGTCATCAAAGATTACACCAAGATTTCTGACCGAAGTTGAGGGGGTAATTGTAGAAGAACCTAGCTGGATGGTGAAATCATGCTGTAGAGTTGGAGTGGCAAGGAAGACAAGAAGCTCAGTCTTTGCCAGGTTGAGCTGTAGGTGATGTTCTTTCATCCAAGCTGAGATGTCCTCCAGGCAGCCTGAGATCCGTACAGCTACCGTTGGATCATCTGGTTGAAATGAGAGATAGAGCTGTGTGTCATCAGCATAGCAATGATAGGAGAAGCCATGTGCCTGTATGATGGGACCCAGTGATGTAGTGTATATGGAGAAGAGGAGGGGTCCAAGAACTGATCCCTGAGGAACCCCAGTGACCAGTTGATGTGCTTTGGATACCTTCCCTCCCCAGGCCACCCTGAAAGACCTACCAGTGAGATAGGAGCCTTTCTTGTCTACTCCTGCTCTGGCGTCAAAACAATGGCGGACTGGTGACAGCTCACTCAGGGCGGGTCGAAGGTAAAACGCTAGTGTCAATCAACAATTGTGAGAGGGGCCTGGGTCTGTGTGACGTCACATAGCCAAGAAACTGAGAACGGCTTGATTTGAGAAAAGGGTTATTATTTATAGGGATTAATAAAAAACACTTGGCACTTGGAGTGGATTTTTATCATTATAGGGTGGGTGTGTACAAACACTACCAACACACATTTATGTTCAAACATGTAAAAGTGAATTTTGCATCCGATGACCCCTTTAAGTTTTAATTTGCTCCACAAATGTCAAGCATATCAAACACATTCAGTGGATTAAAAAAAAAATTCATTATTTTTAAAAAAAGATGGGGTCATACCATTTGACCACTAACTAACTTTGCCAGATACTACTACTACAAAATACATTTACACATTTTTCTAATTTGTCTTTTGTTCTTTATTAAGGTAAAAAATAATGGTAAGTTTTAATATAATTTATCATCTATTTCAGTTGTTCATGGACAAGGCAGGCAACATATATGAGATCATTTGAATAATACATCCCGTAACTCACGCAAATTACAAAAATATATATTAATTACAACACAGGATTTGTTTCTTCAGACATGCGGTCGACATACTGGCGTCACAGACTGAAATGACTTGATGAAACTGGTTTCTCAGTGCTCAGCTCCTGTGTGGTGTAATGCTAACTATTACAAGTAGTACTTCCTCAAACTTGTCTTGCAGACAAAAGTGTTTAAAGGGTTTAGGATGATACATCTTTTGTGTTTGAATAAAATATGCATGTTTCCAATTATTCTGTCTGCAAATGTATTAATATTTTAACTTTTTACAATGATTCACCCAATTTACACTCACATCTAAGGTGGGTTCACATCTAAGGTTTTACCTTATCAGAGCACTCAGAGGCTCTGATCTTCATTTCTGCATGGGCATCATTAGTGATGTGACCGTCCTTGGAGACCCAGGCATCTGCAGGCCTCACTGGACAGCACCCAGGAGACCTGATCCTCAATTACCAAATCAAATACCATAAAGAGCAGCAGATGCCTATGGAATGATATCAGTGAATGTCTTAAATGTGTTTGAGAGAGAGAGAGAGGGGGGTCCATATGCACACTAGCTGCTGACTGTGTACTTGTGAGGGCGGATTGAATGTTTGTGTGTATCTGAGCTGCTTGAGGTTTGTGATCTTACCCTCTAGGAGTTGAACTTAAAATAACCTTCATCTCATAAAACATCTCACATATACATGCCCTTTAAAATGTTACATAACAGTAACCCCTAATCAAACACATTTCTAGGAATTTAAAATCTGTCCACAGATCAGGTGTTGATTGAATGGAGGCTTCTGATATGTTCTGGAAAGGGAAATTATCTTTCTATTAATGTTATTCTCATTTCAGACGGTCAGTAAGGACGGATTTCACAAATATGAAGAGTCCATCCAAAAAAATAAAAAATAAAACATGAAAGTGAGCTTGTTATTTGTAAACATAAGTTTTCAAATATATTCAATGCATTAAAAATAATGTTTAAATGTGGGGTAATAATAATGATGTCATAATAATAATACTTATTCTTATTATTAAGATTACTACTATTGCAACATAATTTAAAGACATGTGAGTGCTTATTTTATATACATATATATATATATATACACACATACACAGACATTTATAAATTGTTTTTTAATCTCTATCTGTCTCTCTCTCTCTATATATATATATTGAATTAGGGTAATATTATTAATTCTATAAGTCTATAAACTAAAGACTGTTATTTTCTTACATAATTGCTTAAATGTATTCAATTCATTTATTAAAAATACATTTTTAAAGTTCGGAGTACTGAACAAGTAATAATAATAATAATAATAATAATAATAATTGAACACACTTTGTGTGTGTGTATATGAATGACATCAAATAGGTTAATAAGCATCTAGAATAAACAAAGAAACATTGCAAGAATTTTTGATATCTTTTTTAATAAAATCTTCACACATAATTGCATTTAGTACATTATAAAATAAAAGAATATATAGAAGATTTCAAAGAAATAACTGAGTCAAGAAAACAAAACAAAACATGAGTTTTCTCATTGTCATCACCAACGTAAAAGAAATAGGAAAGACAGAAGAGTTTGGAAAGCTCCAAATAAACAAGGCCTCAATGTGGGGTTGCTGTGGAAATCGCAAAGGGTGTGAAATTAAATGCACCTTTGCATTTAAAGAAAATAACTGAAGGCCTCCAAGTCAAAAGAAAAGAACTTAAGGTGAACAGGTTTTAAGTAAAACGCACTGGTTTCTCCTTCATTTGTTGTGTTCTCTGACTAGCGTTCAGATGCAGTACCAGAGAGGTTGATGATGGGGTAACTGTGTCACAGTTGTGCAGGAGACCAGCTAATCCCCATGTCGACCGCTATCACCTGTCTCCAGGTGTGGGTCATCATCACCCTTTAATCACATGACCCACAGTAAGGCCACACCCGGGCAACGGGTCTGTGAGTCAGCGGCCAGTCTGAGCATAGCACGCAAAAAAAGCTTCTTAAAAAACGAAAGCAGAAAGAGTACAAATGAATGGGGGGTAAACAGTTGTTTTCTTTATGCAATTGTTCTGATAATTGTTGTTCTTTTTTTGGCACAATCTAATTGGACTGTGGTGTGGAACCTCAGCCTGACCCTTCATCTTGCTTGAGTTCATTTGGACAGGGATTTCTTAATCTGCTCCACTTCCATCTATAAAACAGAGCATAAAACAAAGACACGGCCTGTTAAACACAGTCACGGGAAATAGAAATGAAATAAAACATACTTAACATTATATATCAGCAAGATTGTTTAATGTTCGAGAATCAAGAGACCAAGGGCCAGATTTACTAACAGCTTGCATCAGCGCAAACCGTCTTTTGGCGTTAAAATAGAACTGTCAGGATTTACTAAAGATGCACAGTGAAGAATTAGCGCTGAAAAGGCGTGGACAGTTATTTTTGCGCCTGAACTGGTTGAATATGCATTTGTGGGAGTGTCCCTTTCAGTTGCAAAATTTATGGGAGGAGAGTATTTAAACGCAACACAATTTACTAACGTTTCAAATTACTTGTATTTGGGCCATTATTTAACGCCCCAAAAAGCACGTCTTAAACTATTTTGTGAGCATCGGCTCTGCTTTTTGCGACTACGCTAATTTGGTCGATATGTAAATGAGACTCTGCGTCTGTGTTCTTTAATTTGCACATTGTCAGTAAATCACCTGCAGAAATTTCCATGCCCATTGACGCTGTTTTGGAATTGCGCTCTTGCGCTAATTTGCCCTGTTTAGTAAATCTGGCACCAAGGCTACATTTATTTGATCAAATAATACAGTAAAATCAGTAATATTATGAAATATTACTACATTTTAAAATAACTGTTTTCTATTTGAATATATTTTAAAATGTCATTTATTTCTGTGATAGCAAAGCTGAATTTCCAGCATCATTACTCCAGTCTTCAGTGTCACATGATCCTTCAGAAATCAGTCTAATATGCTGATTTACTGCTCAAGAAACATTTAATATTAACAATATTTAAAAAACGCTGCATAATATTTTTGTGAAAACCGTGTTTTTTCAGGATTATGTAATGAAGACTGAGCATTTATTTGAATAATTCAGTGTAAAAAAAAGGTTTTATACTTGAAATGTAACTTTACTGAAAGTACTCCAATCTTTTGAATTTTAAAAAAAAATATTAACAAAATTGCTGAATTTAAATTACATGCATTACTTACTCAAAATTTTGTAAAATATTCAAAAATAGAAAATACAGTTGTTAGTCAGTTCAGCATATCTCAATATCTTAATATGAACGAATTACTTAATTAAATAATAACATTAAAATTATAAATAAAATATTAAATGTCAAAATTAATAATGATATTTATAATAATACCTTTTTTTAAATAATAATAATAATAGCAACAACACATATTTGGCTGGTTAAATTTGTTTTAATTACTATAAAAAGGTGTTGCACCTGGTTAGAGCTACGTTTATGACAAGTATAATGCCTCCTTACCTGCAGTGATATGCGAATCCTCTTCTCCTCATCCAGTTCTCTCACCAGCTGTTTGATTTCTTGTCTGAGAAAACAAATTTGAGAATTAACACACATTTCACAGGCATCAATCAATCAACTCGTTCTTCCCACATCTAATTTCCTTCTAAACTTCCCTCCACTTCTACTTCACTCTGTCTTTCATCTAACCCCCCGTCCCGTCAGTTCATACTTGTGCTGGCTCTTCATGAGCTCCACAGTTCCTTTCAGGTCTCGTAATTGTGCTCTGAGCTCCTCCAGCGTTGTGGCACCCTGTTCGTTCTTCACTCGGATGTCAACAGAAGGGGAATGGGGCCGCAGACCAGCGCTGCCCTGGTGGAGAGAAGCCCCTCCGGACCCAGAAGATGATGGAGGGGCACTGGGCTTAGGGGGCAAAGATGATTTTTCAGGAACCTGTGGAAAACCCCCATGAGATATCAGAACAAGAACATATCCAATCACATTTATTCTGTTTATCTTCCATTTCAGGCCGTTCCACAGGGCCTCAGTCTCTGTGGTTGTGTGTGTGTATATACAGTATAGTGGCACCATTAAGTATTTGCACACTTAAAGGGATAGTTCACTCAAAAATTAAAACTCATAAACATTATTTACTCATCCTCGCATCACTCCAAATCTGATTGACATTCTGTGTACTGTGAAATACAAAAGAATATAATTTTGAAGAACTGCTGTGCATTGAAAGTCAATGGGGTCCAAAACAACACAGAGTGTAGCAGGGATTATATATTTGTTTTATAATCCATAATTATGTCCCCACTGGATGCAACGAATGCCTCGTTTATAATGGGTTTTCATGTTTTTGAATCATCGCTCCGGCCTGACAGGGCATCATTACAGTATGGTGAGGGGCGTAACATTTCCGTCTCACGCTTGAGGTATTCGGCCAATCACAACGCCCTGGATAGCTGGCCAATCACAGCACACCTCGCTTTTCAGACCGATGAGCTTTGTAAAAATCGACGCGTTTCAGAAAGGCGGGGTATAGAGGAGAAACAATAATGTACAGTATGTGGAAAATAATGTGTTTTTTGAACCTTAAACCACATAAACACATTTCATTACACCAAATACACAAAATAATGTTCTTTTTAGCAACATCATATGACCCCTTTAACTATTCTAACTCAAGCTTTCAGAAGAAAGAATGTCATACAAGTTTGGAATGACACGAGGTTGAGTAAAACATGACAGAATTTTTATTTTTAGGTGAACTATCCTTTTAAGACACACTTAAAATATAAGAACACCAAATATATATTTAAAAATAAAGTGTGACTTAAGTATCCAAAAGTAATACTTTTTTGTGTCACTGTACATACAATGTTTGACTAGGGCGCTCCCTTGTGGTAGGACAGGGATGTGCATGCAAAAGGAGGGGAGGGTGTTGGGGTGGGGTGACTGGGAGGGGGCGGGGCTTACTGTTATGACTGGCACTGCCTTGGGCATCTTCTTGGAGTTGTCAAGACTTTTGGGAGTGAATGAGTCCTGCTCCTCCTTTCCCATCTCCTTGTCTCTCCTCTCCTCCTCTGGAGATGGGGAGTCCAGGAGGTCAGGACTAGAGAGAGAGGACTAAGGAGGAGAGAGATTTTTAAATGATCGTGACCAGATAACCCACAGACAGGCGAAGCAGGGCAAGCCCATGTGACATTCACACATAGCAAATAGCACAATCATATCTGACGGATTTACGTTGAACACCTGAAGGGTCACAAATTTATGAGACCTCGTCAGCTGATTGCATCTGATAGGTGTGAAAACAACCAAATGTGATTGACTTGACACATTAATTGGTTAAAAATAATAACAAACAAGCATGTTTATGTTGTGTGGTAGGGTTATTATACAGAAGTCAACATTTGAAGTGGATCAAAAAAGTTAAAAATAGCAAGAACGGCTATTGTTTTGGTTTTAGGACAACTTCGATGAAAGGTTTTGATTCACTTCAAATGTTGACTACTATATTTAACTAAAACTAAAACTAAGATTTTTTCAATCTTAAAAAAAAAAAAAAAACTGTTGCCAAAGCAATGTTTCTTATTTTCATTTAGTTTAACTTGATGTACTAAAATAAAAATGAATAAATATTAATTAATATTTAAAAGAAATTAATAAATATATAATACATATGTCTATTTTTAATAGGGCTGCACCCTAATAGTTGACAAGAAGAGGCTTGGTCGACCAAAATTGTATTAGTCGCAGAAAAAAAAATTCCACAGAATGTGACGAAGTCATGCAGTCAGTGACGGACAGATCGTTAACGGTTGGTGTTTGTGGTGATACAGTACATCGGGCAGGACATCCAAACGCTCACCTATCATTCATCAACCTCAAATATGGCTTTTCATCTGAAAGATGTATGTAGTAGCAACTTTACATGACTGCTCAATCTAATGTAAACCTAGAAAAATGTGCGCTATCGAGGTGCTGGTGCGCTCACTTGCTCTTAAAATACTCCCTCATTTTTGGTCATACAGATAAAAGTAATACATCCTTTGAATCTGTAAAGACTCTACGTTTATTTGTGTGCTTTTGTAAAATAATTAAAGCAAACAGGATGCACTTTCAGCAGTCTCGGTCTGAATCTTTTTATAGCTGAACTTGAGCGTGCCAAAAATAGTAAACCAAAACTCTGTATTTAGGCGTCCATTACCACGGAGAAGATGAGTCAGTGTCGCCAAATTAATCTCTTAAGCCAAAAACAAAGAAAGCAGTAGTTTATCAATAAATTATTAAAATGTTAATGCAGACTCCTTGCTGTTTTTCCGAGACACATTCATTATTATTGTATCTGCTGGTGCGCTGTGGCAAGCTTTATGTGTGCGCTTGAGTGCTTATTAGGCTATGTAGGCAATTAAAGGCTCATTATTATGATTTATATGGTTTATTAATAAACATCCAACTAATAGTCAACTAATAATTAAAATGAATGGCTACTAGTCAACCAGAAAAATCTTTAGTGGAGGGCAGCCCCAATTTTTAATATAGACATTAAAAAAACTAATAAACATTGCAAAAATAACAAAATTGTTAAATCTTCCCCAAAAAATTTATAAAATAAATTAAAATATAATAAAATAAAATAAAATAGTATCTGGTGTACTCACAGACGTGAAGATCTGCGATCGTGGCCGTCGGTCCATTACACGGGGCCGTGATGCGGTCGGGTGGTTCAGCTTCTCTGTGGATGAGACGATGGTGTCGAAGTCTTCTACATCTTCAGCCGAGCATCACACAATCACAAACATAAACACACATGACCACATATATATCACATGCATATGAATCACGAACACAGGAAAAAACGACAGACTGTAATCGCACATCTCCAGAATGGAAGTGAATGAAGTGAGATGGACAGAGAGCTGTTGTAATTTGATTAGATATAGATTATTAGAAGCCTTATTAGTCATGACAGGGTTATTGTGGATTGAAATGCAGCACTGGACAGGGACTCACCGATATCTACGGATTTGTCTGCAGAGCCTCGGTCAGCTGCCACACCACTGCTGTCAGACTTCGGACTGTCACACCTGTACAAAAGAGATTTAAACCAGAATGAGCTTTATTAAAACATGAAAATGTATTGAGAAATAATGTGATAAGAGATGGAGAGGATTTCTAATATGGAACTGGAAGTCTGATTCATTCATTATAGTGAAAAAATGAATCTACTCAAAATGAAATAATTCACTGATTAATTGGATTCACTGCAAATAAGTTGTTTTGATGGTTCTAAATAAATCAATTGAAAAATTAAATGATTCATTGTTTCACTGCACAGAAGTAATTTGGTTCGGTTCCAAATGAATCCATTTGCTGTACAGATGCTGTTCGGATGATTCTAAAGGAATCCATTAAAAAAACTAAATGACTCACTGATTCATTGGAATGACTGCATAGAAGTTGCTTCAATGGTTTTAAATGAATCAGCTGACAAAACAAAATGAGTCACTGAATCATTGGGATTTACTGCACAGATGATGTTTGGATGGTTCTAAATGAATCCATTCCGAAATTAAATTATGTCACTGTTCTGAGATTCAGTCATGTAAAATAGGGTGTCATTTTTATAAATTATTTAGTGTACATTTATCTGTTAAAAGTCTGTTTATCACACTAATTGAGATCAGCTTTTTTGTTCCAGATAAAATCTGTTCTGTATTTATCTATAAAAAATTAATGATATCATCTGATACTTTGATAAGATATCATGATGCATCATGGTTTATTTAATTATGACTTGTGTGTGATTATGTGATCATATTATGAGGTAATTGCTATCTCTGCTATCTCAATTACCCTGCTTTTATTAGACACTTTTAGCTTATGAATAAATGAAGCATGGCTGGAAAATGCACTTTTGAAGAAAAATCACTAGAGGGCAGTATAAAGTTTACAATCACTTGTATCAACCAGAAGTCTCTCACCTCACAAAACATTAAAAAAAAAAGTAATTCACCATTATTATAAATATTTTGTATCTTTTTATAGTTATATATAATGGGCTGAGAATCCTGCTACTTTGAGAATGTGTGTGTTCTGTACATCTGTGTATCTAGTACTGGTGATGCTGATATGTGTTTGTTTGAGTGCGAGACTGACGGTAAATTGGGCACTGCTGGTCTCTCGGGTCTGTCTGGGCGTTTGGGTGGCAGGGATGACGGTCGATTCAATGAGTTGTTGTTCTTCGGGGGGAGAGGCTTCTTTGGGAGGACAACTGGGAGGGACGGCTTTGCAATCTCACCCAGCTTCGACTCCTCACCTACATGTAATCATCATCTTTATTAAAGGGCATAAAAAGTCGTACAAGTTTGTTTACAGGAAACTAAGAGAGGGTTTGTTAAAGCAGAGAGGGAAAATGTTATTCCAACATTTTTTAGTTTACTTCAGAGAAACAAGAAGTCTTTGAAAACACACAAGCAGTAACCCTTTTAGAGAAGGGCAGCACAGAGTTATAGGTTTTGCTGTAGTAGAAGGTCAGAGTCACAGAATTAGAGTTGACCAAAGCAAATTAAAACAGTTGAGAGAGACGTTACCTACCTTTTTCCTCAGCTCTCTGTGGGAGAGATTCAGGCCGCTCTGGTGGAACCTTTTTAGCCTCTGTCTTTTTGTCTGGGGATCAATACACATAATATGAGGGTTCAACGGGGCACAGCTGACTCATTACTTAAGCTTTCAGCTAAAGTGACAGAAACATGTCAAAATGTAGGGTATGAGACCACACTGAACATCTGTAAAACAAACATTATAATATAAAATGAAGAAAAATACTTAAGATTCTGCACTGTTTATAGGCCACTAATGACTTTGTATTTATTATTATTTATTTATTGACCAAGTGGTTCTTAGTACAGATAATCAGATGTTCTTTCAGATATTTTTGGGATAATTTAAAATCATGCTGGAGAATGTAATCATCAGGTTTTAATACTTGAAAAAAGTTTTTTGATACAGCTTGACATATCCACTGTATCCCACAATGCAATACAGTTTAAAAGAGGTTTTAAAAAACTATTATATTATATTACACATTACTTGAAACATGATTATATAATTGTTTTACATGGCTGAGATGGCTGTCAAATCGATTAATTGCGATTAATCGCATCCAAAATAAACGTTTGTTTTTACATAATGTATGTGTATGTACTGTGTGTATGTGTGTGTTTATATATATATATATATATATATATATATATATATATATATATATATATATGAATATATTAGTGCCGTCAAACGATTAATCGCATCTATCTGTGTACTGTGTATATTTAACATGTATAAATAAACACACACACAGTATATATTTTTACAAATATTTACACGTTAAATACATTTATATATTCACATTCTTATATTTTATATAAATATATTTAATATATAAACATAACATATTTTTCTTAAATATATACATGCATGTGTTTGTAATTATATATACATAATATACACAGTACACACATTTATTAGGTAAATAAAAAGTTTTATTTTGTATGCGATTAATCGTTTGACAGAACTAGAATTTACAGCATATTTCTTAGATAAATACACGCACATACCTGCATATATTTATGAAATATATGCAATATATATTTATATATAATAAAAATTATATAAAAATGTATATATATAATGAAATATATATATTTCTTAAATATATACACACACATGTGTGTATTTATATATTTAAATATACACAGTACATACACATATATTATGTGAACACAAACTGTTATTTTGGATGTTATTAATTGCGATTAAACAATTTGACAGCTCTAGTTAGTATGCTACAATTCAACATTTTACTCAAATTATAATGCTGATAATGTAATTTGTGATGGAAACAGAAGTATTTTCATTAGTGGGCTTAGACTTTTGCACCAAATTAAACAATTCAATTGCAAGCATATCACTGAAATTACATAAACACTCAATTATAACAATGTTAACTCGCATACAAACTGATAATGCAAAAACAGTCATACATAAATGTCTAACATTTTTCCATATACCAGTGTTGGAAACAGAACTACTGAGTGATCTCTGCGTTCCATCTTTGTCTCTCAGTCCCATTTCATTGTACGTCAGTACGAAGATTATGTGGGCAGAGTTTCAAAACCTCTGAAGGGAAGCTTTGAAGAACTCTTGTCTATTTATATTTTAAGAGCTTTTTGGGTAATTTGGTTGCACCTACACATATTCACAGAGAATATATTCCAATGATCATTAAACAGACAGCTGATAGATTTGTCTTGTCTAATATATAATAAATTATAAGTGTTCCTGTGGCTCAGTGGTAGAGCATTGCGTTAGCAGCGCAAAAGGTTGTGGGTTCAATTCCCAGGGAACACACATACTGGTAAAAAATGTATAGCCTGAATGCACTGTAAGTCGCTTTGGATAAAAGCGTCTGCTAAATGCTTAAATTAAATTAAATTAAATTATAATATAATATTAATATAAACCATTATTTTAAATTGCAATAATATTTCATTATATTTTTTTCTGTATTTTTGATCAAATAAATGCAACTTTGATGAGCATAAGAGACTTCTTTAAAAACATAAAACATCTTTCTGATCCCAAACTTTTGAACGGTAGTGTACATCACCATATGTAAACAAACCAATCAAATCAAACAGTCAGAGACGGGCATGTAAGCTTACATACTGAGAGGAATTAAAGAAAAAAATGCAGAAAGAAAAGGAAAGAAGAAGAATTTGTTACCTGTGATCTGTTTAGTTGTTGGTGCTGCAGGTGGAGGAGGTTTCTTAGGTCTCTGTAAGCACAGACACAGTTAAAACAAACAGTACACTTATGAAAACACCCACATGCACTCATTAAAAGAAAGTGTTCAACTCATACTAAAACACATACAGTTAACCATACACATTTGTCCCATTAAAAACACAATCCCTTCAGGCCAAACAGCACTAAAACATGCTGCTACATCAGGCAAAGGGTGAAGAGGGAGTCAAAGGTACAGGGCAGAGGGGAGCGTGTGTGTATGTTTCACCACAGCTCTGCCTTCACTCAGAGACTGAGGCCCGCTGTCATAAGGATGGCAGCTCCCCGTTGGAAACAGCTGAAGTGGGTCAGTGAGAGACAAACAAGAAGATCTCACCTCTTTTTCTACCTCAGGAATGAATAACTTCACAAAGTTGTCTGGAAACACTCCCTGTTTGCCGTTTAGCTCTCCAAGCCACCAACCAGCATCTGCACACTCCTACACACAGCGAAAACACATTTCATCAGTCTATTTTTGTTCTAAAAAAGCCAGACGTGATGTCAGTAACAATTTGTTCAACCACGTTGAAAGCGTAAATTGCAATTAGAATATATTTGATGTATAGTATACTGTAAAGTTATCTGGAGAGGATTTTTGGATCAATGAGATTTCACTTCTTTCATTAAAAATGAAAATATAATTATTTAACATTTTACTTTGTTTTTTTTTAGTACAATTTTTGAGTTGTAATCACCAAACTCACCTTATTGATAAGCGTAACGATGTCTCCCTCTTTGATTGACAGCTCATCTTCGTTCTGACCTTCGTACGGGAAAATTACTTTGCAAAACTCCTTTGCTGTAATTTGAATTTTCACAATGTCACATCAAGAACCAATTGTCGTATCTGCATACAATTTGACTACATAAACAATTTAAGCATTTAAATAATCCACAGCACAGGTGTGATCTAATCCTTTTACCTTTGGCCTTACTCTCAGGCTCCGCCTTCATGGTTTCCTGGGCAACAGCTGGAGCGACTTTCTTCACCATTTGAGGCTACAGAGAATCAAATATTATGTAAAACACTACAATGATAATTTATAAGCACTACGGTTCAAAAGTTTAGGGTCAGTAAGGTGAAAAAAACACACAAAAAAAAAACATAAAAAGGTAATATAAAAATTTTTTAAAGTAATATTGCGAAATTTTATTACAATTTAAAATAACTGTTTTCTATGTAATATATTTTAAAATGTTATTTATTCCTTGAATGCAAATCTGAATTTTCAGCATCGTGACTCGTCCACAGTGTCACATGATTCTTCAGAAATCATTGTAATATGCTGATTTGCTACTTAAGAAACATTTTTTATTATTATCAATGCTGAAAACAGTTGTGCTCCTTCATATTTTTATGAATATAATATATTCTTTGGTGAATAGAAATTTTAATAGAGTAGCATTTATTTGAAACAAATATTGAGTAAACTTTTGAACAGTAGTTTAAAAAATATAAATTTATATTAGACATTTCATAC
>NW_015505264.1:2043092-2081943 GCF_001515645.1 Sinocyclocheilus grahami | reverse complement strand
ATACTATTACCATATATATATATATATATATATATATATATATATATATATATATATACACACTACATAATATAAATATACATACATATATCTTACTTATAAAATTATACATTTTACACACACACACTATAAAATGGAGTTATCGGTTTTTGCGAAACCGATAACTCCATTTTTCCCCCCCCCAGAAATCACGTTTATTTATTTATTGCGCATTCCAAGTAATATCAATCAAACTACAGTTGGGTTGTTTTTATTAAGTAATAATAACTTAAATACAGATAATTTACTAAATTAAAGTTAATTGAAAGTATGCTTTTTTACATATTAAAAGTTTGTTTTATAGCAAAAGCAGATAACTCCAACAGTCGTTTTTTGGCAAAAGCAGATAACTCCACATTTCATGTTTTAGAGTTTAAAAAAACACTCGTTTATCCTTTGTAATCTCCACAGATGACAATGTAGATGCCTGACAAACGTTGTTGTTGTTGTGATCATAAACTGTATGGATGTGATTACACCCATAATGCTGCTTTTCCCTCACCATTGTGACGCGCTGCTTTTGCAAGGATCCGTGAAAACGTTTCAGCTTTTATTTTCCTTTTTCGCCCTGAAGATATCACAGGTTCATCAAGTTTGTCGGAATTATCCATCCTCGATCACTTTTAGTCAGCTTTGACGAAACTCCTTTCATAGCACGTCTTTTCAAAGTGAAAGTAGCCTCGTCACCTGACCTGAATACAGCGCTGGTTCACTGAAATTGACTTATCGGCTTCTGTTCAAAAACAACTAGGACGCTTGTTGGCTTCTGCAGTGTTTAGGGTTCAGATCGCGCTATATGGCAATGAGCTCTTTTTTTTTTAAAGTGCCGTTTATCGGTTTTTGCAAATGAACTCTTCATTCATTCATTCATATATATATATATATATATATATATATATATATATACACATACACAAAATGTATGTTATATATGTATATATATATTAACCGCGATTAATCGCATAGTTATGAACAAAATTCAATAATGCTTTAAAAATTTGCGTATTGTACACTTTTCTCATTTAAAAGTACTGCTATATGAACAAAACTGCAACAACATTTGGTTTGCAAACACTTTAAACAAACAAGGTACTTTTTTTACAGCAGTATTCCTTTTACACAGTAGTAGTTAAAATATTTCTTGTAAAATCTCAATTTATAATGTTTGTCGGAATTATCCATCCTCGATCACTTTTAGTCAGCTTTGACGAAACTCCTTTCATAGCACGTCTTTTCAAAGTGAAAGTAGCCTCGTCACCTGACCTGAATACAGCGCTGGTTCACTGAAATTGACTTATCGGCTTCTGTTCAAAAACAACTAGGACGCTTGTTGGCTTCTGCAGTGTTTAGGGTTCAGATCGCGCTATATGGCAATGAGCTCTTTTTTTTTTAAAGTGCCGTTTATCGGTTTTTGCAAATGAACTCTTCATTCATTCATTCATATATATATATATATATATATATATATATATATATACACATACACAAAATGTATGTTATATATGTATATATATATTAACCGCGATTAATCGCATAGTTATGAACAAAATTCAATAATGCTTTAAAAATTTGCGTATTGTACACTTTTCTCATTTAAAAGTACTGCTATATGAACAAAACTGCAACAACATTTGGTTTGCAAACACTTTAAACAAACAAGGTACTTTTTTTACAGCAGTATTCCTTTTACACAGTAGTAGTTAAAATATTTCTTGTAAAATCTCAATTTATAATATTAATGTAATCAAATTAAATATAAAACCAAAGCTATTTGTCACTGCCAGGGCATTAACGTTTTTATAGAAAATATTTTATAGTTTGTTACAGAAAAACAAGTTTTGCTCAGAGTCCAGAGCCTCGATCATAACATTATAATAGGCATCTTCCGAGTAGAGACCTGCACTACCGCGGGACCCAATGCAACAGAGTGCGGCGCGGAACAACACTTGATGGGCGAGTGCGGGTGCGGGCGGGTAGAGACTGTGCGGGATGCGTGAGACTAAGTGTGTACTCACACTCGGCAATCTTAATGGGCGAGGTTCGTTTAGCTGTCCCTGGCTATGTTGGATGAGGTGGGCCAGAGCGCGAGGGGGTGTAGGGGGTGTGCCCGAAGCGTGAATCCATATGCAGAAAGGCACGGAAAACAAATAACAGGTTCTATGGAGCCACTAATGGGACATGGTTAGCCACTTGCTAGCGGTAGACTGTTACATTATAGAACATGAAAGTTTACTTAGCACATACACAGAGTAAGGAGAGATGACTGATAGGACAATGGAGAATGATTTTCAGATACTGAGCACCACTGACAAATATCTAATGTGTGGTAGCGGCAGTACCTACCATTTAACTCCGTAGTATAGAGTCAGTGTGATCGCGAATCTCGAAAGTGAAAGTGAAAGTAAAATGAGAGCGCGCATTCGAAAGCGGGTTCAATGCCCTGCATATTAGTAGCGGCTCCCTGATGCCCGCAATTTATATACAATACAATTACCCAATGATATAATTGGGAGAGAAAGTATTGAAATGTCTATTTTTTTATCCTCCCATCTCGTAGGCTATTTATTCCCTTTCGGGGTTCTGTAGTACACTTAATTTCATTTCTGAACACAGAATTGGGATGCGGCTGATTGCAGGGGGGTATGGGGGATCACGATCACGCATCGTCTATCGGCCCAACCCTAAAAACTCCACTGTGCTGAGTGAGAGCACTTCTCTGCTATCGAAACTTCCTATTTCCCACTTATGAAATCGTGAGCGCTTCATGTGAGTGCTGCTGCACTCTTAGGCCCACCCCAAATGAGACGCGTGATGACACCCATCCCAAGCCAGTACTGATAAACAACTTACCCCTCCTGTGACCCATGGCTGTATGTGTATTCAGAGCCAGTGAGTAATGGACTATCAATAAAAATTATAATTTAAAAACAAAACGCTGCGTTAATGTGTGATAAAATAATTGTCTGCGTTAATCAATTAATGCATTAACGCGATAACACGTTAACTTGCCCAGCCCTAATATATATATATATATATATTAGTGCTGTCAAACGATTAATTGCGATTAATCGCATACAAACGTTTTCATTTGCATGTGTTCTGTGTATATTTATTATGTATGTATGTATGTATGTTTATATATATATATATATATATATAATTTTTTCAATTATAAACATGTAAATATAGTAACTAATTTCATATAAATTTTAATTCATATTAAAAATAATCATGCTGTCTATAAGTTAATGGTCATCAATGAAGGTAACTACGAGTACTGATCCTGACCCTGATGAAGGTTACAACATTTTTGCAAAAACGGATGCATTTATTTGATAGTAATCAGCAATAATTTGACACACAATTGAATAAATGTACACAATATTGTACATTTCTGAGGCCATAAAAAGCTGTCAGGGGCCTAGTGAATTAAAACATTGAAAACGTGTGTGAATAACATACTGTCTATTTGGCTCTGTTTATCTGGCCTCTTTTCGGGAGGGGAGCCACAGTCCTTCCACAAACATGGCAGGGAATCAATCCAACCTGACATACAAGCAGCTCTTTAACATCCCGCGCTCCCAATGTGGCTTTAACACACACACATTTGCTGTGTTCGCTGAGGGAAAAAAACCCCACTCTTCCTCCCTCTCCCTCTCTTCCTTTTCCTCTCATTTAGAGCAGTCATGATGGAGTCGGACTAACAAGCACCATGTGGCAGTCAAATGTTTAAACGACATAATAGGAACATCATTACAACATCTGGCTGCACTGCTTTTCTCAAAGGCCTCATGACATCTCTGTGAAGACCCTACGATGACTTACACCCTCAGAACACCCATAATGCTGTGTCTCAAAGCCCAAATTACAGCCACATGAAAGCAAACACATCTCGGTCGTCGTTTAACAGCTCACTTCTAGCCAGTTTTACATCATTAGCATAGAAAGACGAATAGATAGAGCGAGCGATGCAGATAAAAACAGATAATTTAATATTTACCTTTTCGCAAAACGACAAAACAATCCTTCAGAAATGGCTGGTGTTGATACCTACATCTGTGTGCGCAAGTCCTGCCTGCAACAGGAACCTCCAACAAGCTTTCAGTTCACTCCCCCCTGTGTCATGACAGTCTCTTACAGTCTTACAAGCCCTACTTCTGCTTTAAAACAGCCCTAAAGTCAGGAAACCACTCAGAGAGAGAGAGAGAGGAAGAGAGGAGGAGAGGGGTGGATATGGAAAGAGAGCCATGTAAGGGTGTGGTAAATTTGTATATGGGTAAACCTACAGCTTGTAAATGACATCGGATTTCTATATTCCATTGATCACTTGCCTTGTAAACTAGAAAGTTGTCTCTGTATGTAACAGGTAGAAGAGTTAATCTAGAATATATAATAATAGATATGTAGAGACGGTCTGGAGAGATTTCCTTCTCTTTCGGTCTAAACAAAGTGAGGCTGAGAGACACAAAGTGCGGAAGACGTCCCATAAACACCTCTTTGATAATGACTTCCTTTCTAAGTGACCGAGAGTGCCAGATCAGCTATTTGTGTGTCATCTTCCTACCAGTGTTGGGCAAGTTACTCTGAAAATGTAATTAAATGACTAATTACTCCTTTTAAAAATAATCAAGTTACTTTTCTGATTACTTTATTTCAAAAGTAATTAGTTACGTTACTTTTTTTGTACATGCATGAAATTTACATGCAAAAGTAAGTTTTGTGTTAATAGCCACAACATTTCAGCATAAATATTTGTTATTAAAGCATCAACATTCACAAACCACTTTTATTTTTAACTAAATGCAAGCATAGGCTGCTGCACACATGGTTTGGCATGGCAGAATGCCAGCAAAGGGCGCTCTGTTTATCTCAGTTTATCGCAGTCTCACAAAGCTCTGTTATAAGACAATAAATATAATGAATCTTTAATGTTTACAACTCTTGTGTTATAATGAGAGGACTCGTGAGCACGCAAATTTCAGTGCTGCACAGGAAATCCTGCGTTTTGAGCGGTGAGTGGGTTCTAACATCTCTGATTGGCCAATGCGTTCCAGAAATCAACATTGCTTAACGCTGCAAACACATTTTATAAATAGAAACTCTGCCTATGCTTGCGCCTGTTAATAGCTTTTATGTTATATTAGTTGTTCTTGTTGCTTTTGTGCAATAGATGAATAGCAATTTATTTGTTTTTAGACATTTTATGTTTAGGTATTTCTATTTTGCGGGAGTCCCTCAAATCATTTTATTCTCCTGCATCCCGCACGCGCACACACACACACACACACACACACGCACACAAGTCTCTACGCATTCGCCCATCAATTCTCGTCCCGCGCTGCTCCCTGTTGCGTCTGTCCCACGAGAGAGCAGGTCTCTAATTCTCATTCTGTTACGCAGCGGTAACGCACAGAGACCTCGGTTTGGAACTATAATCTGATTACTATTTTGGAAATTATAACGCATTAAATTACTTTGTTACTAAAAAAGTAATCAAATTACAGTAACGCATTACTAAGTAATACGGTACTGCTTCCTACACACACACACACACACACACACACACACAAATGTTATATTTGAAATGGATTACTTGCTTACTGCATACTGCCAACTATTTCTTTAAATAACATTTGAAACCATATCATGCAACTATAACATTTTTTAAACAGTATTAAGCCACATTGTTCCACATGACCGCACCAGTTTGCATCATTTAAGAAAAAAGTTTAATTAGGGTAGTGCACAGTTTTAAACCAATAAATATTTATTTTACATATTTATATTAATTATCTTTGAAATGAATACTTGTTAAAATGCAACAACTTAAAAATGCAACTAAAAATTTATTTAAGAATAAAATGTTAAACTAAAGTCAAGTGAATGTATGTCCCACAACATTATAATGTACAGTATGAAAAATGGATATTCATTTTAATATTTGTTAAATATTACATTTAACAGTGTTAATAAATAATTTGTGCTTTTAAAGATTTACAAAAATAGGGGAAATTAGCATGCATAATTAATTATCCAAAATCAAGCGATACAGATAAGTTTAAAGAAATCAATAACTGATAATGTTTTTTTGCATTCTTAAAGCAATTCACTTGCATTTGGTACATACTGTATACTGCAGAAACAGTATGCATAGTATGCTACCTTGCTATTTCACACATAGCCACTGACTTCCTAACTGCACTGACTCGCAACTCTGAGCAAGAACTCAAAAACAGACAGACACACACCAAATGCAAAGTTTCCACAATAACACAAACCCAAAATAATCAATAAAATGATGTTTGAAAAAGAAATGAAAGACATAAATTAAATGTGGGCCTAATAATGAGAGCTAACAATGGATAGAGAAAATGAGCAAAGGGATGCATGCCGCTCTCAGTGGGACAGGAAGACGGGAAGGTTTTAATGAACAAGAGACTGTGGGGCCGAAGGCAGAGTAAACGCAGTGGACCAAGATAGAGACGGCCTGACTGCAATTACAGAGTTGTAAA
Organism: Sinocyclocheilus grahami; assembly: GCF_001515645.1. Classification (NCBI taxonomy): domain Eukaryota; kingdom Metazoa; phylum Chordata; class Actinopteri; order Cypriniformes; family Cyprinidae; genus Sinocyclocheilus; species Sinocyclocheilus grahami. Next base: position 2,075,392 of record NW_015505264.1, on the reverse strand, counting down.
ATCCAAGAAGAACACATACAATTTGCTTCATTAAAATACAGGGACTCCAATAATACAAACTCACCTTGTCTCCCTCACTGTCCATGTCCAGGGATCGTGGGCGGAGCTTGATGGGCTGGTCTTTGAAGATGTCCCCGAAGCCGAACCCCCGAACCTTTTTGGGCTGAATCTCAGAGCTGGAGGACACACTGCCAGTATCAGACCGTAAACTACTGGAGTCGCCGCCATCACTCTCTGAGCCAGTGCTGTCCTTTATACCTGCAGATACACAAACACATTTCAAAGGAGGACTTGAGTATTTGCATACAGCCTTTGCATGCAGCATTCTTCACAGCTGAACTGTTAGAGTCCATCTGTCCTTGCCAAGATGTAGGTCTGTCACAATAGTAAAAGCTCAGTAGGTCAGTGATAAATGATTGGGACCATTAGCATATTAATTTTAGCTGTGACATTGACATTTTCTGGTATTGGTATTATGGGTTAAATTTTACAGCTTAAAAGAATATGGTAATTAACAGTAATTTATTTGAAAAATAATAATATAAATAATCAATAAATAAGTTTTAAAATTCTGTGTTTAGTAAGATTTTTTTAAATGAAAGGAATACTTTTATTAAGCAAGGAAGCATTTAAATGGTTAAAAGTGACAGTAAAGACATTAGTATTGTAAAGAAAATCTATTTAAAAAAAATTCTATTAATCAATGACTAAACAAATCCGGTATGAAAAATGTATTAAAGTTAAAAGAATATTAAACACCACATCAGTTTTCAACATTACTACTAATAATAATTTATTCAGCATCAAATCAACATATTAGAATAATTTCTGGTTTTTGCCAGAAATATAAAACGGTTATTTTAAATTTAAAAATATTGAATATATATTTTTACTGTATTTTTGATCAAATAAATGCACCCTTTGTGGGAATAAGAGAAATATTTCAAAAACATAAAAACACTTTTCAACCCCATACTATTCAACAGCAGTGCAAATAAAATTAATTAAAACAAAAGTACAAATTTTTTTTTTACATTTATTAGGCTAGGGATTCTCAAACTTTTTTGTCAACTGAACCCATTTGACCTAAAATACTTAGTTAAGTGCCTCCTGAGAATTTAAGTTAATGTTTCAATCATTTAAAAACACATTTGCATGTTCACGGTTCTCTGTTGCTGGTTAATGGTCACATGCCATGCAACTAAACAAATCAAATATTTCATATTCTTTTAGCAAGTGTTTTGAATTTAACTGAATTGAACACTTGTAATTGGTTAAAAGCACGGGAGGAAGTGAATGGTTAAAAATTATTGTGACATAATTGGTTAGACGTGGCTGGTTATTTTGTACAGCTTATAAGTATCTGGATGCATTTCTTCCGTGTATTAAAAATGTTTCACCACTCATCCAAATGACTTCATCAGCCGTAGGGAGGAGGTGGAGATTCCCCCACACTTAACCTCATTTCAGTCTGTAACATCACAAGACTCGTAAATTACTGTGGGAGTCGCTTGCCTAATGGTGCGAATCACTATGTCATATGCGACAGGATGAAACTTTCATGTTTCACCATCTGCCTGCTTGCTGCTTTACCACATCCACAAGACAATATGTCTTCAATAAAAAGAAAAATATGCTCCAAAATAAATTCCATTCCATTTTATCATGGCCTGGATGTCTGGAAATTTTCACAGACATGTAGTTGGTAAGATGAGGAAGCAGTTTTAGTGGTCAAGTGAGTGCGGTGCAGACTGACTGGTTCGTATGCTGCGTGTGTCGTCCTGTGGGGTCAGATCTTCAGCCTCGGCCAACAGCTCCTTGGTGAAGTTAGAGGGGAACATCCCAGATCTGCCATTGAGAAAGCCTTCCCACCATCCCTCCTCCACCTGAGCGAGCAAACACACACAAAAGTGGTTTTAAGCACTACAAATAAATGAGAGGTTCTTTGAAAAATAAAATACAAAAAATAATAATAATTATAACGTGACTAGGATGGTCATGCAGTACTCACCTCTCCCAGAACCTCAATAACATCTCCGATCTTCAGTTCTAGCTCATCTTCATTCTGCGGAGTGTAGCTAAAGGCAGCTTTGCAACGCTTTTTTCTGATTGCCTCACCTGTTTATGTGAAATACACATATATAAATAATGATAAATAATGTTTTTAATCTTTAAAAAATTTGGGGTCAGTAAGATTTGCATTGTTTTTGAAAGAAGTCTTTTATGTTCACCAAGGCTGCATTTATTTGATCAAAATACAGTAAAAACAGCAATATTGTCAAATATTTTTTACAATTTAAAATACCTGCTTTCTATTTAAAATTGTAATTTTTAGCAGCCATTTCTCTGTCATACGATCCTTCAAAAATCATTTTAATCTATCTATCTATCCATCTACCTATCTATAGAACAGAGCAGCACTTACACATTCCAGCACTAGGTGTCGCTCTTCTCTTTAGTTTATGCTAACAATTAGCTACACAATTTGGTCCAAGACTTCTCAGTAAACACACAGACCTCTGTGGCTCATGACAACAAATAGCCTCTGACAACACCCAAAGTTTCAGTTCTCAACAGAATGGAGAAACTGGGCAGCCCAGCTCTCACCTACCGATATTAATATCTTGATGACATAAAAGCACTGAGAATGCCTAAAGATTTCAATACTTTGGACTAGTGCTGGGCGGTATGACCAAAAATTTATATCACGGTATTTTTCTAAATTATACCGGTTTAACGGTACATGACGGTATTTTTTTTTTCATGGATGACCGGGTGTTAACCATATTTTCTACTGATTGAGAGAGGAAATACTGCAGTATATAGACTTAGAATGCCCTATTTTACTGTCATGATCAGTGTTGGGGGTAACGCATTACAAGTAACGCGAGTTACGTAATCAGATTACTTTTTTCAAGTAACTAGTAAAGTAACGCAAACTAAAAAAAACAACAAACAAAAAAGTGCATGTGATATTAACAGACGAACTACGCTCGTATGAATAATTCCAAACAATCAGTAAGAGACAGGTGCTTGGAAATGCTGTTTTGTACTCATTTATTGACGAGTCGGCTGCAGTGCGGCCAACTGAATGTGCTGCTTTTCTGCCGCTCACTGCACAGAACAGACGCCGAGAGAGGTGACACTTCTCCGGGAAAGTCAGACCTCGCGTTCGCGGGACAGCACTGGCGAAATCTTCCAACTGAACCATAGCTAAGGTTTATCCAAAAAATCTAGTGCTAAAGTCGCGCTCGTGTGTGAGAGACGCGGGAGCTGATGGCAGGGGGCGGTGAATATTTGTGGTGGTCAATGTGGATATTGTGGAGGAGTTCTTCTGTCATCACGTTCTATTAGTTCTACAGCTTCAGTTTCTGAACTTTCACGCTTAGTAACACATACAGCTGTTCCCTTTCAAACAGTGTCGCGTTCCGAACAATGTTTAAGCGACATACACCGGTATTGAGGTATTTTAAAAATTCATATCATAACAAAAATAAACACCGGTATTCGGTATGAACCGGTATACCGCCCAGCACTACTTTGGACATTTCAATACATTGGAGAAAACTAATGAGACGCGCACATTTTGCCTCACATTGTCTTTGAAAGTGAACATCTCTATCTGCAAAACAAATGAAAGTCACATGAACCTACACTAGCGCTGTTGTCTGAAAATCAGGTGATATAAATTGAGGGCTGTAAACAGAGCTTGTGTTCCAGAAACCTGTTGAGTATCTGTCCCATTTAAAGTAAAACAGTGAAAAAGGTATCAGGCAGATGAGTTTTTTTTTAATAAACATATTTTCATATAAACATATGTGACCTTATTTATTTATTTACTTAATTGTTTAATTAGGTAAGTAATATAAATTATTTAGCAATCATACTGAAAGTCATTATTTCTTCACATGATTACACAGTATCACTAAAAATGTAGTCATTTTCATAAGATCAAAGTGTCCAATTGTTATGTTTTATCATCCTTTAATTGTGAATTTGTATTTAATTTAATTTGACAACATACCCACTTCAACTCAAATCTGACCAATTAGAGGATTCACATACCAGCCCCAAAAAGACAATTTGTGAAGTTTCTGTAATTATCTGAGTTAGGGAAATTTAATAAGGTTTAATTACGTACCATCACACTCAGGAAGTGGTAGGAGTAAATGGTTTCTGGTCTGAGAGTAATACTGTACTTACTCTCAAAGGCCCAATCTCTCTCTCTCTCTCACACACACACACACACACACACACACACACACACACACACACACACACACACACAATGACCAGTCTGATTGACATATTCCGGACCCGTATGGGTGACTTGGCAAATTTAAGAAGGCTTGAGTGTCTTTACAATAGTATTTTTGATTGAACTCTCACTCTTTTCATCTGCCAGAAGCAAACCTGAGCCAGATCTCGGTTTAATTGAATCTTGGATCGACGGAAACTATAACCGCCCCCCAAATCCTGTCCTGTGAGACATGAGGGGAAGTTTGTGTGGGTGTTTTGTGCTGAATAAGCACTGGACTACTTTTCAGATTAGGAACAGATCAGATACACTACCTTTCTTGGCGGGTCTGAGGCTGGGTTCTGATTTTGGGCTGGCGCTGCCATTGGACAGGTCTGATTTGGATTCGGCCAAGCTGGACTCCTTCTTCACCTCTTTTTTCGAGTCTTTCTTTATCTCCTAAAAATAGAAAAGGGGAATTGAATGCACAGAAACTCTAGAGGGAGCTCTAGTCCATTCTCATCCACTGTGTGTGTGTGTCAAACAGAGACAGACAGACAGAGGCGTGATGTAGGCCTTAGTGCAGCAAAGCAGAGAGGCGCTCATTTCCTGGATGGGCCATACAGTGACTCAGAATCAACCTCTAACACACACACACAGGTTTAAAACACTTCTCCATCTGTTTGTCCGTCTGTTAGCAGAAGTAGCAGTCTGTACTGCACTTCTCTCTCCCTCCACTAGAGCTGTTAAGGCTGCGAAAATGTGGCTGGTGATTAACTGTAATACAAATAATTGTGATTAATAATTTAATTGTCTAGTTTGCTCACGTCAGTTTAATACACATGAAGAAGTCCACATTGAACTCTAATTCTAATAATATTAAATATGAAAAAAATATGAATATTAACATTTTAAATAATAATAGTAATAACAGCAATAATAAAAATATAAACTTTAAATAATATTTTCAATATTAGGTATATATTTTAAATAGAATATTAATTATATTTTTTATTACATGAATCATAAAATAAAATAAATAACATTTCTTTGGAATCCAGCTCACCTGAATAATACAGTATTTATTAGAATTAATAAAATGCCTCATTGTCATTATTTCCTTTGCGTAATAGCAATTTGCAACAATATCTTAAATTTGTCACTTTTACAATGCATTTTACATTAAAGCAATCTGGTTAAACCATTGCATAGAGGCGGTTGGCCAAGTTGATTTTTAATATGCTCCTCATTCCAAATCTGCAATAATGCACTCATCTTTTCTTGATTTGGTAACCTGTAATGGTCAAAAGGGTCAGTAATTATGCAGAAGTGAACCACAAATGAATTGCATTGTATTGTAAGGAACAATATATATGCAAATCACACTGTAAACAGCAAACTGACCATTGCCTGATATGGTCTGGGGTTGTTTGGAGAGATCATATAATACAATAAGCTATAATGATATTTTAAGTGTGCAACGATTGCTCATTCTCTCGTTCTGTTTATAGCGTGAATTTAAGGGATCTGTCTTTAAGACTTGTGCAAAGGTTAAGAGAACTGCAGAGATCTCGAGCATCTCTTGGCTCACACAGAGCTGTCATCCTTTCTCAATTTCCTGCATGTTATCTTTCTCTGCTCTTGCTGCAAATTCTTTCTGCGTGTTTTACTCTCTCACTCACTCTGACATGGTTATATATTTAGAGGAATAAGAACAGACTATCTGCTTGCTGGATGCTTCATACTTGCAGATCAATTTGTCAGTCTGCAGGTGGACGATATTTAAAACAGCAACATAAATCTCAACTGCATTTTCAAGAGTATAGCTTAAATATTTTAAATCTGACTCATGTCTACATTTATCTTTAGCCCTTATTAAAGACCCTATAATATGAAAATAAATATATAATGTTAAATATATGCAATTCTTTTTTCCTGTGGTGACATGCATTGAAACAGGAAGTTAAGGCAGAACATATTCAAGGGCTTGTCTTTTATTTTAAATAGTTTAATTTGTCCAACAATCCATAAGAGAAATGGCATTTTCAAGCCATTTGCATTTTTACAAAAGCAGAATTAGATTTTTAACATAAAAACAAGGTCTATGGTTAACATTACTTGTAGAACAAAATGTGACAGTCCTTTCAACAAAGATAATCAGTATTTTTTGGGTCCATTTCTTATTAATTTTAAATATGTAATAGCTATAAGTAAATTTATCAACATTTAGAAAAACCTAGATGGCTTTAAAGCTATTAGATATCGACTACACACCATACATTTCCAATTTTGGATTCACATGGTCATGTTTTTTTCATTTCATACATGTTTACAAAATACAAGAAATTAAAAAAATGTTTGAAAAACGAATTAAAATGGGAAGACTTATAGTAACACACAAACCAGGAAGTGTCTCTCACACAGGAAAATGTGATTTTCTTTTCTGTGCAGAAATATTAAATTTAAAAGTTATCAGCCAGGGAATAAAATAAGGTTACAGTAGTTAGCTTTCTTTATGTCGACTGTGTGAGTGTGTGAGAGAGAGATAAACTGAAGGGGAGAGAGAGCGGTGAATAGTCTAGGCGTGAAACGAGAATGTAGCACTGAAAATGTGTGCATTCAGAAAGGATATTCAAGCATAATAATTGTGTGTTTCATCATGCATTTAACATCCGCTAAGCAGACCAATCACATGCACAAGAACTTTAATACAGACCACAAGATTCTCCTGATATTAGGCAATTTGATGTCAATGTTTTGTATAGTGAAGAAGTCATTAACAGGGATGCACATATGTTTTTCAGTCTGGTTCTCATGAAAGCATCTGGTGATTTGGTTTGGTGCTCACACTGCACAGTGTGACCCATTAAATATAACTATAAAAATAAAATAATGAATAATAGCAATTAATAGTATTATTGAACTCATTTTTTAAATAAAATAATAAACAAAATAATAATTAAAATGTGTGAAAATACATTTATATTTTAAAATAAAAAAGTGAGCATTAAAAAAAATATAATTTTATAGCACACTTAAATACAATACTAATATTTCCATTTCCATTTTCTTTCATTTCTTTATTACTTTGCTTTTTTTTCTTCTTCTTTATTTTATCAGAATTTTCATAATTTTTAAACCTAAAATCAAGTTTTTTTTTTTATTTTGGTGGGTTTCCGGCAAGCAAGTAGGATATACACTGCCGGTTTTAGCGCTGCCAAGTGAAGCGCGTCAGTGAATGAAATGTCAAAGTTTTGCATTTTACTCTGAGACCGGCAGGATATAGCCTAGATATATGCCTTCAGCTCTAATAGAAATATTATACAATATTACAGTTAGTCGATCTAAAATAGCGACTGTGCATTAACAGCAACCAGGTCAGTATATAAATAAGCAGTCTGAACTCATTTACACAGTGAATTTTTTTTATTTTGGTCACGAATGTGCACCCGCGCAGCACATTAAAATATTTGCTCATCTACACCTAAATAATGTGACACTTAAAATAGACCACAATCAGCAATTTTGGCCAGTTGTCTTGGAAGAGAAACAACAAACATTGCAATGCATATACTGTACTGCTAAAAGCTAATTTTGCTAACATTTAGAAATACACTAGCATATGTATTGGATTTAATGCTAAAGTCACAGCAAATTAAGAAAACAATATAAGCTAAAACAGCGCATGGTGTGACTTAAAGCTTAGCTTAACTCAGCTAAAAATAAGCTGTTTTTGCCTGGAAATATAGGAAATATAAGTAAGAGAGAATGCTACTGAGAGGTAAAACCAATATATACACACTCAAACACACATTTGCAGGGAAGCCAGGAGATAACCAGATAGATGGAAAGGACGGAGCCCTTCATAGCAAATAAGAGTTGACCTTGAGCAGCATATCACACACCGGATCCTGTCAATGTCTGTATTGTGTTGCTTGTTGTGTGTGTGTGTGTGTGAACACATCTTTGTGTATCCCAGTAACATTCTTTCGAAGAAAAAACCCTGAAAACAAAATTCCATTCACTCTGCCATAACTGCCTTATCAAGTTATTTATGATGAAAAGAGCACACAGCAACCGACCTGCTGAAAAGATCAGAAGAATTTCATGCTAGCTCAAGCTGGCTTATGATGGTTCCTGCTGTTTTGGTGGACCAGTCTAGCTGGTGGACCAGAAAATAGATTTAACTTAACATTTAATTGAATGTGTCCATGCATGTCAACGTCAATCCCAATGAGCACAACAAAGAAGCTAAATGCAATCATTTCAGTCAAAACTCTGTTAAAAACAAAGTAAAGTTATTACTAGAGCATTTTACTATGTTTAGAGAAGGACGTGTGTGTGTTGCAGGACATCTTGCCACTTTACAGTTAGTATTCAGCTTGTGGTTTGGCAACTTTGGTTATTTAAAACATTTTCAAAAATACACAGGTATGGTCTGTGTACTTTTGCATCCATTCCCAGAAATAAAATGGGGAAGATGTGGTTTAGTCTTTAATGGTTTTAACACTGATGAACAGAGTAGGCAAATACAAACTCATTTTCATAATAAAAAAATGCTTAAAGGGGTCATATGATGCTATTTTAAAGATAATTATTTTGTGTATTTGGTGTAACAGAATATGTTGACATGCTTTAATGTTTAAAAAACCCATTATTTTTCAAATGCTTAGTTTTCTACACACACACACACACACACACACAACGCGTTACTCTGCGCTGCGCAAAACTCCGCATTTGAACAGTCAAGAGCAAATACTTAAACTAGTAACAAAACATACTTACAGTTGCTGATTCAGAAGTGCCAGATTGTCATAGCAAAGTTGGAATTTACCCCTATTTTTTTATTTATTTTAGAAATAGCCTTTGTGCACAGCCAGCCTTGTGCTCTTCTAGGTTCAAAAAACTCTCGTCTATAAAATGCGTTGCACAAATTCGAACATCTGGGTTGTTCTGTTGTAAATAAATCTTAACCAATGATTCCTAATTGCATCTACTTCCGGAAGGCCAAATAAAGTGCTTTTGCTTTAGCACTGAATCACACCGCGTCTCCCTGACATGGCTGCATCAACACGACTGCTGTTCCTGAAACCACGCCTTCTTTCTTTGCGTGCACATTTGGGCTGCATTATGCTAATATTTCCACATAGTGACCTAGATATGTGGGGGGGCGTGTTAGAACGAGCCGTTTTAGGTAGGTGTGGCTGACTCTTAACTTTTATAAAGAATATCTCTTTGGATTTGAGATTTTAGTCTTTGCAACTTTACAGATCTTCTTTATGCACCAAGAGCTTGTAACACTCCAAAGAGAAAGGAAAACTTGAAATCGCATCATATGACCCCTTTAATGTACTATTATTTTTTAAAATGTTTATAATTAATAATTATTTATATATGTATAAATGCTAGTTTTATTTATTTTTCCTTAAATGGTTCAAACACTTCATAAGCAGATACAAACAAATTTCCTTATGCAAAATTCTTATTTCATTAAAAAACAAAAATGATACTTATAATAATGTATATGATAATGAAAAATATTTTTTTAATGTACGTATATAAATGTTTTTTTTTTTTCATCACTATACATCACCCTCTGGGTCTATTTATCGATGTGTCTGGTAACCCATTACTTTAAGAAATCTTTGGCATAGACTGACTCGAGAATCAAAGGAGTCTATACTTTTATGACCATAAAGCAGCTTATCTTTATAATTTTGCACACCTAAAAAAAGATGCAAGTCATTTTAACTGTGCATTAAATTTTTTGTATTTAATCAGCTGTTTCTGTATCTGAAAAGGAGAATTTTTTACCCTAAACTTGTCATTTGTAAACAATATAAAAAAAATGATGTCATGTCTGTAGCACTCAAACATGTGCTGGACATCAAATTCCTGCTTCTTTTACGATCCCGTACTGTCCTATATGAATAAAGACAAAGACACCATCCAAAATGATCGTGACTATACTTTTATCTGTCTGTTATGTGTTTTATATTGTTTTCCATTGAGAAATTGTTAAGTTTAGAAATAGGAGTTGGGTTATGCACTTAAAATCTATAGCATGACTTGGCACTAAAATTAAACCATGAATATTGCATGCAAAACTAATTTCACAGCTATATTTACAACATTTTCACATTTTATATTTACATTACAACAGCTATTTTTTGCACTCACTGTTTATCGTACACTATTATGTAATTTAATCTGACACTGTTTGAAGAACATTGGAAAATGATTTGATTATAAAAATAGTTGCAGGCCAGCATTAACTATACTGTTTGTTAGTGTGCCAAGTTCTCCGTCACTGTTAGCAGAGAGACAGTCCTATTGATTGATGTCATCTCCAGACTCCACATCTCACTTAGTCCTACTGTGTGCTTGGGATCGGCCCGTGCCAGCCATCAGCATGAAGCTGATGAACTCGGAAAACATCTGAATACATCACAGTGTTTAGAAGCAAGCGTTACTGCAACAATTGTTCTTAGTGTAGAGTACCATCCCTGATAAAAGCTCAGTAATCAGTCCTGAATTATGTTTTTGTGGTTGTTGTAGCTCCTCTCTAAAAGGTTGAATGGACTTTAACCAATGATTCAAACCACACTTGGTTTCGGTTAGAGAGTGGTAAACAAGTTACAACAAGGTAGATGTAGCTCCATTATCACCAACCTAATTAAAGCATAGATGGTGTAGCATATGTGTAATGGCCTACCTGTATACCTTATGGTGCCACTACCATGGAAACATATTAAAGCCAGGCCCCTAGGGGCCAAAGTACAGCTGGAGATCACATAGTAGGTCCAACATTGAAACTTGAGCAAGAACAATGGTGAGGATCATACAGACACAAAAACACATTCGAGATGCATCACAATGGCGAACTAATCATCATCATCCAAAAAAAAAAAAAAAAGATTCTCTAGATTGTTAGAATTTGTTAACTTTTACATATGTAATATGTACATCAATTTGACATAGTCACCACTGATAAGCTACTACTAAATATATTGTAGAAACTTAATTTTATGTAAAGCAGCTTTTTGCAACGATTTGTATCGTGTAAAGCACTATACAAATAAAGTTGAATTGAACTTTTTTTTTTTCCTCATTTGGCAACCTGTACAGATTTTGGACTGTCGTCTCTATCATGGTTACACACTCATGTGATGTTGCTGTGCTGCATGGTCGCAAAAAATTATCAGTTGCACGCATTTTTAAGCATGCGTTTTTGCTGTCGAGTATCCTCGTAAACACAGTAATTTAGGTCTTAATTGAAAGCAAACATGATTTAACAGTATATTGGATACGGGAGGCTCTTAAAGTAACAGCAGTCTAATATTCCTGCTGTCTGTCATTCATGTTAATCAAACAAAAAAAGAGAGAAAATCTCTCACTGCTCTTGACTAAATCACTTTTGTAACTTTAATAAGAAGAAATATATATTTAATTTACAGAATTATGCATAATAATAATGTGAAGAATATGCAGTGTTTTATACATTTGATTACTTTATACAACGTATGTAGCATGTCTTATTTATTTGTTCTACTGTAGTTTTTTTTGTCCTATTGTCATATCGCTGACTGTTTACTTGTCTTTTTTCAGTGACCTTTGAATTTAGGATAATATTAGTTTTTTATTAGTATTAGTGACAAGAATAATGAAATTTCTATGGTATCAAAAATGTTGATATCATAAAGACCTTATTTAATCAGAAATAACTATTTTGTGATATATATCGTTGCAGTGAAATAAAATGACTCATATAATATTTTGGTTATATCGCCCACCCCTAATTTCTATTTCAAATAAATCGTGTTCTTATGAACTTTCTATTTTTTTTTAAAAAACCAGATCACGGTTGTTTTTAAATTGATAATAATAAGAAATGTTTCTTTAGCAGCAAAAACAGCATATTAGTATGATTTCTGAAGGATCATGAGACTGGAGTAATGACTGCTGAAAAGTAATGATAACTGACCACATTCATGATAACTGCATTAACTAATGTTTCGCACAGAACCTAAACATTTTACCATTTTTCTTATATGTATACATATTTAGTTCTGATATTTTTAGCAGAATTTATTTAAGCAACATCCTGTACATTAGCTGTTAGACAGTTTGAAAATGTTAGAAAATGTAAGCAATCCATCATTTAAGCAATCCATTAAAGGGGTCATATGATGCTGCTAAAAATAACATTATTTTGTGTTTTTGGTGTAATGAAATGTTTATGCGGTTTAAAGTAAAAAAAAAAACATTATTTTCCACATACTGCACATTATTGTTTCTCCTCTATGCCCCGCCTTTTTGAAATTTGCGTTGCATTGCATCGTGCCGCGTAAACATAAAACCCTGTCTGCATTTGTGTTCAGAGAAATGATAAACTATAAGTGCTACTCTACTGCCCAAAACTCACGTTTGAATCATCAGTGGCAAATGATAAAAGAAAACGTATTTACGTGAGTCAGAACTGCAGGCATTTTAGTCTAACGTTACTCTCCCAGGATCAGTAAACAGTCTTCCATAAAATGTGCCGGCGATCCACAGCACTAAGTTGATGTATTCCCTCAGCGACTAGCACGGATCAGCTCCAGGCATGACGAAGCAGATATCGTCCTCTTTTGGAAGACAAACAAAGTAGTTTCGCTTTCACAAAGAAGCACACAGTGTCTTCAGGACATGGCGGCAGCGGCAACAATACTACAGCGAGAATAAAAGTTACGCCTTCTTTCTTTGCGTGAACATTTGGGCGGCATTATGCAAATCTTCCCACATAGTGAGGTAGATATGTGGGGGCGTGTTAGAACGAGCCGTTTTAGGTAGGTGTGGCTGACTCTTAACTTTTATAAAGAATATTTCTTTGGATTTGAGACTTTAGTCTTTGCAAATTTACAGATCTTCTTTATGCACCAAGAGCTTGTAACACTCGAAAGAGAAAGGAAAAAATGAAATCGCATCATATGACCCCTTTAACTAGTCGATATTGAAAAATACATAGTTTCACTTATCACAACCATATACACAAATATTCATACCTTTGGATAGCTATATTAATAGCCTACCTCTCAGTAAAACATTTTATACACAATTAAAAAGTAATTTTACAACAAAAATCATTTTAAGTAGGTAACTGTGGTGTTTGTGGAGGGGACAATCACAACCCGCCATTTCTCATTTATGTCACTTTACGGCACGCAGCTGCAAGGCTCACTTTTTTTAATATACACTTCCTGCCAGTCATAGGCTTCGACAGAGCTCAAGTCAAACCACAGTAGCTGCAAACTTCTGCAGTGCGCCCCTTCTAACGTTACTGTATGCACACACAGACATACAGACCAGACCTCTTCCCTTTGAACTGTAAAAATAAACATGCCAGCAAAAACAGTGGTTTTGCAAAGCATTGTGGGAGCAGCAAAGGCCCAATCAGACTCACCTGACAGAAAGGGTCTGTTTATCAAAAGAACAGATTAGAAGGGGGCGTTTACATACTTTAGACCACAAAGCAGACAACTTTCATCTCAAACTGGCCGACTATGCGCGCATGAATAACTAACACGGTTATTCGTTTAACACACTGACACACACACACACACACACATTCAGCTCCTACTCTGTCACGAGACTCCTTTTCACTGACTTCCTGTTCACAAGAGCATTAACAGAGCTCTGAAAGTGTGTGTGTGTGTGTGTGTGTGTGTGTGTGCGTGTGTGATCTACATTCCTCTCCCCCGTTCACTGGGCTGTTCCAGATGGTCAATAGAAGCTGGTTTTCACAGCGTCCCATCATTCCTCGGTCTTCCACTACACAGGGAGGAGAAAAAAGTCATCATGTGCTTCGGGGAATGACAAGCCCTCTCATACACAACAGCGTAGACGACCTTGGTACGCTGGCACTGCTCTTTGATCAATGCCACAGGCTTGCTCACGCTGAGAATCAGGCTACACGGCGTACGAAAAAGTCTTGCAATAATTTACTCTGGTAAAAAGAGATTTCACATTGGAAGACAGAGTAGGTAAATAATGGAAATGTCTGCACCACAAAAACATGACTTAATGGCTGTTTTTAATCATGTTTATTTATTAACATATATTATTTATTTATTAAGTCTCAGTTATTTGTGCAGGTTTGAATATAAAAGTAGCTTTGACAACAAGTTCAGATATTTTAATAGAAGTACATTAGATTGATGTTAAAGCTAGAATTTAGCATGTTAACGTATATGTTTAAATGACTTGCGCCCTGGTTAGAGAGGTCATATTGAATTTTTTTCATATTTCGGATGAAAACGAGGGATAGACTTAGTCTTTATAATGGCACACAAGGTCATAGATCACATAATTTTCGCCAACTCACAACTTTTAAAATGTTTCATGGAGTTTTTGTCTATTGAAAGTCTTTTCAGAAAGACGCTTCAACTGAACAATCGGCTTGTTGTTAAACAGCAGTACAATCCACAGAATGCACTGCATTTCTCTCTCTCACAGCCTTGTTTTCATTTCTATCAAAACCCTGACTAAGGTCTATAGCAGCTATAAAAAAAAAAGTAAAAGATTGCATGTCCGCATCAACTTTTTGATTTAATTAGCATGCTAACTGTTCTACACTTACACAACCGGCAGATTAAAATCCTCCTGAAAATATTGTGTACTGTAAATATTGTTGGTTTTTATGATGAACTGCTCTGATGTTCCTCATTTGAAAGTCACTTTGTATAAAGGTGCCTGCTTAATGAATACATTTAAACGTAAATGTACTTTTAACTACCTTAAAAATTCAAGCAAACTTTTTTGATACCACAGTGTTCTTTTGCATTTGGTTGCATTCCAACTAGCTGATTATAGAGTTTTAATGTCTTAAGACGGTCACATTTACTGTTGTTTACAGGCAAAATTCAGTCATTTTGATATGAATACACATGAACAGGAATTTTGTTTCAGTTCAACTGGTCTTGCAAATTCGCTGTGTTTACCAACAGAAAGCTGCTTGGTTTGAAAGTGACTTCTGTGTGAGCTGTGCTTCATGCATTGCTACACTATTGACAACAGATAAGGGACCTTTTTGTCTGCAAAATAACGTAACCTCACCCAAGTTCAACCCTTTAACAAAATTGTCAAATTATTCAGTGCTTCTTTAAGACCGATCAGTCAGCTAGGCTATTTATTGTTTAGACGACCCAATGTAGCTCTGCACAAGCAAAATGGGTACTACATTTGGTAACTTCAATTGTTTAATTTGATAAGTCCATCACAGACATTAAAAAATTTCCAAGGCTTTGTGAAATCCCCCATAAATGTCTTTATCAACAGTGGTGGTGGCTGGGAATACATCAAGTCAAGATTGCAGTGAAGTGCAGTTCTACGTAGAACAGAAGAATGGAACGAGAACAATGAATGATGTAAAACTAAGAATCCAGCACACCATCTAAACCTCTCTCTCAGGTTAGGAGGTTAAATGCTCTACAACCCAGTTACATCAGCAAGTGCTTCAGGATGCTGGGTCCAGGATACAGAATTCCACGTTTCAGGGTGAAATGCATCATTGCCTGTGACACAGTTTTGCGAGCTGCCGCCCCATGGATTATTAGTGCAGTGAAGCGACAACAGAGCCCCACGCTGAGACACACATTCCCACATGCAAAAGTACAGATAGGTAGAAATGACAATCACATGCAGAAAAACAACATACACATGTAGACACATCCACGCGTGATTTTGAAGGATTTAGTTAGACATCTAAGGGGCCAAAAAGGCTGAAAGTAACACGTAAAGCCCCTTAAAGACAGCATGTTTATGCTATGAAGACAAAAACAAGCAGTGGACAAAAAAATGTATTAACATTAATAATGTCATCTCTCTTTCTCTCTATAATACATTCCTTAATAACAACAAATAATGGCAACGGTCTCTGTGAAATGTTGCAAAGACAACACCAAAAAATAAAGATCTGATTAAGCTCATCATGAATATATTCCAAATATTCAATGCCATGAATGTAAACTTTGCCAATTCCAGTGATTAACTGTTCTGCATTGCGGACCATCTGAGCAGATCGAGCCTGTGCTGTTGAATCATAAATACTCTGGAGAAGCTGGAGTCATGGTCGTTGCAATTTACTGCTAAATGTAGCAGTGATGGCATATTTATTAAAAATTTCACTGTTGAAGTATGCAAGCTGTAAGTACGCATAAGCATTTGATGGCATTAATTTGGTTATGGTGCATAGATCACATTATGATGATGACATAATAATTACTATGCAACAAAACATCAAATACTAACACCACTATTTTTTTTTAAATGCAATTAATAATAAAAAAATATGTTCAATAAGCACTATTTATGGCATTTAAGTTTTGTGCTGAAACCCAAAATATAAAATGAAATAAAAATAAAATCTAGTGAGATTTAAAACTATAGTAATAACCCTGAAGGACAGAAAAAAAATTAAGAGAGGAAAATGAAAGGTTAAAGGTAATTTATGACAGAACATAATCTCTTTATTTGAATTCAGAGAATAGCAGATTATCTCCGTTTAATTAAAAACGTGATACTGAAACAATCCTTGCCAGCTGTGTTGGCTTGAATCAGAGAATTAAAAAGAGAGGAAGAAAAGCAGGCAGATAGAGGGATGGCATGAGTCCAGACATGATTGAGCGCTTGTGAAGAACGGATGCCTGTCTATTCAAAATTACATCGCTCATTTAATCACAGAAGAGGCTAAATTATCAGTCCATTATCACATCACCAAAACAGGAAGCTGGAGCACATGCATGACTGAACCAATCTGCCAGAAAGGAAGTCCCCCATACAAGAACTGACCGGCCCACGAGAGTGCTTGCAACTGTGCATTTATCATCCTTTATTATCATAACCTCCCCTTTGCATGTGGCAGCTCAGCTGAACTACAAAAGATCTGATTGAAGCATCATGGCAGATCATAAATCGACAGACAAACAGGATAAGGGTGAGATTTAGTTGTGGCAGACCTCAAACAGGAAACACCTGTAGATGGCAACATGCATTCTTGTCTCTTTCACTTAAAGAAAAATGCACACTTCCACTTATACACCAGATGAGATGGGTGAGATACAAGTTGTCCTCAATGACTAATTGATTAACTTGTTGACCAAGTGTGGTTGAGTAGAATTTTTAGCAGTGGTGCTTTAGAGACATAACTTTGAAACTAAAAGTATTCTTTTTAAAAATAAAAAAATAAATATAAAAAAATAATGATAATAAAATATTAGTGCTGTCAAACGATTAATCACATCCAAAATAAAGTTTTTGTTTACATAATAAATATACACAGTACACATACATATATTATGTATACATAAATACACACACTGCATGTATATATTTTAGACAATTTTTATTTTTTTATAAATTAAATATATTTATTTATAATATATATTATATGAATATAAATATAGATATTAGGGGTGTGCCATATTATACCGTCCACGATAACACCGGTATAATTTTTTTTTAAAGTGTAATATTGCGCTATCAATGATATAGCGACGTGATGACATATGGCGGATATACGTTCCCTAGCCCGCACAACAACAACACCACAATCCCAATAGGTGTGTTCGACTTGAAGCAGAGCTGCGCAGACTGATCGGTGTATGACATCAAAGTCCTAGAGCATATTTGAGCGCACACTCTTACCTTCAAAAATGCAAAGGTGCATATCTTTAGCGAAGCAGCGCGGAGAGCCGCTTCTGGGATGCTTCTGAAACGGGCCGCGGCTCCGCTGGTGTAAACACAAGCAATAGGCTTGTTTGAGATGAGCAAAATCTGCGCAGAACCGATCGCCGGTGATCACCGCAAGATGCATGCTGGTTAGAAAAGTGTCCGAGTTACGTCCGACTTGCTCTGATGTCATGCTGACGTGTGCCAAAAAACTCTCGCGACGGTGAGGCGGCTGTGTCGGATTGTGCAGTTGAGCGCAGTTGCTCTCCATCGACTGCGCTAATCAAAAGCATGATGGGAAACGACTGACTGACGACACAGCTTAACAGCAGCTTAATGCTCATTGGTTCAGACAACCGTGATGCTGCGTTCTCGTCTAAAATGTTTTTTTTTTTAAATCTGATTTCATGTGATTATGTATTTAAATTATGCATGAATATTCCCAAACACGATGACAGTGCCATGTGACAGTCATGTTTGTATTAAAGTAAAAATGGATGATAAATACGCCTTTCGTATGGAATTAAATAGCAAGCACTTTGAGTGTCTTGTTCATCATATTTATTTTCATAAAAGCAACAGAACTGAAATTATATCACGTTTATTAGCAACACAGCACATGAGTGTGAATAACGCGATATCTGCCTTTGATCTCGATGGTATCTGTTCCACTTCGAGAGGTCAGAACTGTCCGTCTTGACTGCGCTTATTTCACTCCTCCCCTCATTGCAGCCACCTACTCTTCGCCAAACTTTCAGGCGAGGCGAGGCGCACCTCAAACAAGCCTATTGATTAGAGTGGCCACGTCGGAGCCTAACGTGCCGCAGACGCGTGCAGTGTAAATAAGGGGTAAGTCACTCTCGCGGTATTTTGACGTCATACGATCGGTCTGCTACAAGTCGAACACACAGCTGCTGCTGCCACATTATTACAATAGATTTACACTTCAAATTAGGTAGTCTGTCATCGATGACAGTAGCTCATTGGAAAAGGATGGAAAATGCCCTTCATTTTGTTTGCACTAATAAATGCTGCTGCCTGCCAGCTGCAATCACCAATAAAAAGTTGTTATATGTTTTTTTTTCTATATCGTCATAAATATCGTTATCGCAAATATTCTTGAAATATCTAGGGCTGGACCAGAATATTCGATTATTCAATTCGATTATTCGAATATTCGTTCGGTGGGTTGGCAGTCGATTTTCAATTTTGAGATTTGAACATTCTTTTTTTTCCCCGAACACCTGGCATCCCCTGCAAAATGGTTTTCATTTGCGCTTAAATATGAATCCCCCATGAGTGAACGTCATGAATAATTACATTTGGAAGAGAAGACAAAAATGCCGAAGACCTCAGCTGTGTGGGAGCACTTTAAATTGAGTGAGGACAAGACACAGGCAGTGTGCCAAATATGCTATTTGAAACTGGCCTACCACAACAACACAGCAAGTTTGAAAAATCACCTGAGTTCTGCAAGTAGTACGCCTATAGTATATTGTTGGTGTAAAAAAACGAGCTGCTTTTATCCGCCATATTAATCAGTAATTTTACACATGATAAAAACGTGCACTTAATTTGCTTGGAAAATACTTGCGAATACGGCAGTCATTAAAAAAAAAAAACTTACAGTAGCCCAGCTTATTATTAATTAGGGCGGTGCAAAAAATAGATTACGATTTTCATGCGCATCTCATCAGTAAAGGCGCTCCTGTGATTAGTAGTAAATCTCCAGCACGTGCGTTCAGATGGCGTAGCATTTACTACACAGAGCCGTAGTTCACTGACAAGCTACATAAAAGATTTTGTGTGGCTTGTCAGACCTGTGTGATTTATATAACTAGTGCAGTGTCCGTTCTTGGAGCATATAAGCCCTGCCCGCGCGAGGCGTGCCGCTTCCGGCTCGTGCTGTTCTGTAGTTTATTAAAAGTTTATTAATTCTAAATGTGTCGCGTGTCCATATTGCACCAAAATGCGGCACTGCACTCCCTTGGGTCCGCAGCAACACACCCGGCACGCATGAAGTCGATTGGATGAACGGTTCTCGACATAATAAAAATGCAAACAGACAGACACACACACACACACAGATTCCTGCCTTTATTACACCGTGTCTACACCGGACGCGACAGCTAAAGTCGGTCTACACTGGACGCGACAAAGCAACCATTGAAAATCATTTGAAATTTGAATCATTACGTCATAAATAGAATGCAACAGCAGTTTACTGTCGGGAATTTGTTGCGCCGCGCCGCATTCAGTGTAGACAATATTAGAGCCCTGGATTTCAGCCCGGGCCCGATGGGCCCTGACTTTTTTACGCACCTCGGGCCGGGCTTCGGGCCAATTTTCACATCATAGTTCAGACGCGGGCCGGGCCTCTGGCCTGTTTTAGGCATCTCATTTTTATATTTTAGATATCTCCTTATTTTTATATTTTAGACATCCATCAATTAGTGATGAAAAAAATGGTCACACTGGTGGAAACAACACGAGACCGTGCTACCGCGACTGCCAAGAGCGGCTCGACGGTGTTTATTGTCAGCAGCAGTACGGTGCGTGGCGTCAGCGCAGCTGAACAGTTCTGTGTTCAAATGCACGCAATAGGCTTAAGCTTGCCGTAAAGTACTAAAATAGTACTCTCCAGATTGCCATCCATCTTGAATGTTTCTTGATCACACAAAACGCCTAAGGAAAACTCAAACATTAACTGTTATATGGGGTGAAGAGATGGTTTAACAGAGAATGTTGCTGCCTGGCATTAGCATCATCAAGGAATAAAGAATATTTACATATAGCGCACAGAAATTGAAGATCTGGGCCCGTATTCACAAAACATTTTATCTTTCCACTAAGAGTTCTCCTAAATAGCAGTAAAAAATTGTAGCTAAGATTTTCTTAATAAAACCTATTCATAAAGCTGCTGAGACAAACTTTTACTAAGGAATAGAGAGAAGTCTTCAGCTAAGAGTAAGGGCGGGGTTGACCTCGTTGCTATGCATGATGTCAGCGTGCTTACTAACTATGCACACAGTGATTGGCTGATAGGGGAGGGGTCTCTGTCAGAGATTTATTCATAGAAATATTGTGGAGCACGATGTTGCCATATATAAAGGTTTAAAAATAAAAATGTTGCCACATTCAAAT
Source organism: Sinocyclocheilus grahami (assembly GCF_001515645.1). Taxonomy (NCBI): domain Eukaryota; kingdom Metazoa; phylum Chordata; class Actinopteri; order Cypriniformes; family Cyprinidae; genus Sinocyclocheilus; species Sinocyclocheilus grahami. The sequence continues at coordinate 2,054,304 of NW_015505264.1, read as the reverse complement.
AAAGGCTAAGTGTCACTAATTAAACAAGTATGTGTGTTTAGCTAATTGTCAGCCTCTTACATGTATGCTTCTTGAAACAATTAGAGAATATGCATATAAACAGCCTTTTAATTAATGGAGTAGAATAATCATGGCTGATAGTAATACATGAAAACGTAAAAAAAAAAATGGATGCAAGACCAGCTGTTACATCTTGCCATACTGGTTAATGAAAACAAGGATTAATCAAAGGAAAATTTAGAGTTGGGATAACCTCCAAAACCAAAGGCGATACCTTTTTAAAAAGTCATGATCACCAAATGTTTCTAAAATGTTTACATTCAGAGGCAGATTGCCGGCAACAGCCATTTTAGGATAGTTTGTGGTTTGATCTTAGTGACTTAGAAGTCCTCTTCACTACTCCTAACCTTTCACAGATTTAGGAGCTAGTTTTAGAGCTAAAACTCTTTGTGAAATACTCTTAGAGCAAAAATTTCCTAAAATTTTTAATTGTAGAAATTTTTTAAATTTCTAAATTTAGTCCTAAATTTAGAATTGACACGCCCATTATTTAACGCTGTTAAGATTTTCTCCTACTTTTAGCTTTAAGATGTTTTGTGAATACGGGTCCAGATTTACATTTATTTGTTGGAAATGTATTTATGTGGTCAAGTATAAATAGAAACCCCAATCAGATAGCAATCAACAAAATAAACAGGCCAAAAGAGCGGCCTTTGAGCAACAAAACTTTCCCCTAGAAGCGATCTCAATACAAGCCAGCGGTGCTTGATTTGTGCATATTTCTCACCTGATTCAGACGACTTTCACTGAAGAAAGCAATATCGTAATAAGAGGATTCGTATTTTACCCAGAAGCAATGGTTTGTAGTTAAAAATGTCTTAATGATAGATTTGTTTCTTAATGACATTAAATTATTAGTTGTGTGGATTATTGTGTTTTTATCAGCTGTTTAGACTATCGTTCTGATGGCACCCATTCACCAGAGGATCCATTGCTGAGGAAGTTTAAGATTCTCCAGAGCTGTTCTGATGATAAAAACAAACTCATCCACATCTTGGATGGCCTGAGGGTGAGTAAATCTTCAGCAAATTTTAATTTTTGAATGAACTATTCCTATAAATCTGTATGACTGACTTTATTCTGTGAAACACAAAAGAAGACATTTCAAAAAATAATGTCTGAACTGTTTTTGTTCATATAACCAATGGGAGCGACAATGGACCCCATTGACTTTCACTGCAAGAAAAGAAAAACTATACTGTACGTTTTCAACTTTGGGTGAACTATCCCACTACCTATTTTTATAATCAAGGTTACACAGCCTGTGAAAAAAATCATCAGATTATTTAAAGAAATAACTTTGTTTTAGTGTCTTCAGAATGAGTTCATCGGTTGTGCTCAAGCTGTGAAAAGTATGCTTAAATTACACCCGTTGAATTTCACACAGTCTCGCTGTTAAAGCATCTACCCTTCCTCAGTGCCATCAGAGGAAGTCTGCACTTCCCTCTACCATGAACCATAGAAAAGGAAGTGACCTCACGAAGCTGCAGAGTCTCTCTGTACACTGCATAAACTGCATCTTTTACAGACCTACAGACGAGCTGAAGGTTATGAAATCGAAATTAAAACCAGAACATTAACAGTATTTTGTGCTTTTTAAATCCGTCATAAAAGATTTCAATACATTTTTTTCGATTTATATTTACATATGTGTGTATTTTTATCCTCATCTTATTTTTATTGCCTGTGTGTTGTTGTTGTTGTCTCTGTGTACTGGAAGCTTGTGACACTAAAACAAATTCCTTGTATGTGCAAGCATACTGGGCAATAAAGCTCTTTCTGATTCTGATTCTGAAAGATCAAAAATAGCCTTAAGTAATCAGAGACTAAATTTAGACTTGATTCAGACTTGAAATACTCAAGTTTTGAGTGGGCTTTTACATAAAGAAAAAACTTGCCTAAAGTAGATCAATGGTTTGTTTTTTTAGATGAACAGTTCCTTCCTTTCCAACTTTGATTCAAGTAAAATTTCACATGCTTTCATTTACACAAGCATCTCTTAACGAACAAATAAACAGAGACTAAGAGAACAAGAAAATTAATTGTCTTGCAATTAGGGTTGAGTACCGAACTCGGTACTTTTAAGGGTATCGACCGAATTGCGTCGGTACTATCGAGTACCGATTCACGTTAAATTAATCGGTGCCAAATTTCGGTACCTGAGAACGCATCTGGGCGCATACGCTACAGAGAGAGAAAGAGAGACCCTGTGGCATGATGTCACCCTTGCAACTCATTCAAACAACACACAGGGCAAGCTGAAATGTTCTGAAGTGTGGTTAAATAGCGCCATGTGGTTTCTGAGAAAACGCGGACGGGATCGCGGAGTCCATTCATAAAAACTTCATTTACTTTATAGCGCGGAATGCCATGGAATTCGTCAATTTTGGACGAATAAATCAAAAGTAGCCACTGCCACTTAATTTGAATCGCAATATGAACTAGTGTCTGTGAATATTAAAATGAAAAAAGACATGCTATGAATCCTGCATGTTCCGCTTGCCTCTGTATGAATGAATGGCGGCGACGCGGTTTTGTTTACTACACAAAAACTGAAGCACGTGTGACGCTCGCTGTGATTTTCGGCCTCTGCATCTCACTATATGACGGCATGAACACAAAAACTTAATCTCCAGAGCTGCTTTGCGAGAATTTTACCATTTTATTTGATAAAACTAGCATCATCATGCTGTATACACACAGAAACTTCATGGCAACCTGTCAAAATAAAAGTATGGTTTAACATGTAACAGAAATATATTACTCTTGTATTACTTTTGTACAGTAAAATGTACATCTTTAAATATTCAATTTTCTATCAAATTTAAATAAAACAATTAAATGATAAAAATAAATATTACAACCAGCTTAATCACTTAATTGTAGAAAAAAATAATACAATTATTAGCCTATTAAATAATGTTTTAAAGAAATATTCACACAATTTTTCTTCCATGTATTAATTTCAACAGTAAACCTCAGTTTGTTTGCCAAAAAATGTTGGGGGGGGGGTCTGTAGTGCCCTATTGTTCAAAATGTTGAAATTGAGACTTTTGGACTTATTTTTTCACTGAAATAAATGTTTTTGTAATTACACAGAGAGTAAAGTACTGAAAAAAGGTACCGTTGGGTACCGGCACCGAAATTCAGCTACCGATACCGCTACCGTACCGATTAAAATGTGAACGGTACCCAACCCTACTTGCAACAGGGTTATAGAACATGCAAAATATAAAACTACTAACACAAAAACTACTAAAAAACACAAGGGCTTTTGAGACTTTACTTGTAAACATTTCAGCCAACCACATGATTTTCACTGAAGTTCACACCAATATTAGTGGTATTATTGTTACAGTACTGTATAAACAAAAGGAGTGTCCAATGAGAACTGTACTAATAAAGTACTAAAACCTATCCCACTGTGATTAGAAAGAGTCTCATATATCACGGCTTCCTGGTGCTAACAAGTATGTAGCGCTACAACGCTAACAAGCTTTCATGGACTCCTCACACCTGAGCTCATGACAATCTGCTGGTGGAGTTCACAGGTTTCTTTCTGCAATACGCCCCTGATGTACTGGTGTCACTGGAGAGAGAGCCAGAGAGGGAGTGCACAAGTCATAGAAATACTCTCTCTCACTTTCTCTCCAAATCAACATTAGCATCCTGTTCGTCTGTGACCAATACTCTTTCAGTCAGCAGCACATACACCGACACACAACCTCTCCATCCTCTGACAGTCAGCAATAGTGGCCTGCTGAGTTCAGCTCAACACAAACATACACACTTGTGAACACACACTCAACAATATAGCTCAACAATATAACAAGTGATGTAACGAAAATTCTATATATATTCGCATTGACTTGTTGGCATCAAAACATGTAGAATTATTTTTTAAAGCACTTTTTGTTTGGAGATACAGCGCCAAATGTACTAAACGGGGCAAATTAGTGTGAGAACCCAATCCCATAAAAGCACAGACGGGAGTGGAAAGCTGTCGTGCCTTATTGCTTTTATAAAACGGTTATTCCATACGTAGTAAGGTTTCACAGAATAAAACAGAGCAAATAAAGTGTAATGATATAAATAAAAACAGTATTCTTCCACCAAACAATGTAGTTCCTCAGAAACAGTTGTAGTTCCAACAAAGTGGTTGCCGAGCAACACACAGAAGTAAACAAAGGTGTATGTTTGTAGTGTAATTTACAACAGCTTTGAACGCGGCTCAACCAATCAGAATCAAGGACCGGAACTATCCGTTTTATAATAGTAAACTGATTACTGCAAATCTTAGTAAATCACCTTGCATGATTTATTTAAACACTCTCCCATAAATTGTGTCTGAAAGGTTGCAAAAATACTCTGTTTTTCAGTTCTCTCAGTTGCAAAAATAACTATCCATCACTGCGCCTTAGTAAAAAAAAAACTATAAAATTATTAGATTTTTACTGCAATTAACATTTTAAATCTACACTACCATTCACAAGTTTGGGCTCTATAAGATTTTTTATTATTTTTGAAAGTCATCTCCAATGCTCACCAAGACTGCTTTTACTTGAGCAATACAGTAAAATAGTAATATTGTGAAATACTATTATAATTCAAATAACTGTTTTTTATTTTAAATTGTCATTTATTTCTGTGATGGCAAAGCTGAATTTTCAGCAGCCATTACTTGAGTCTTCAGTGTCACATGATCCTTCAGAAATCATTCTAATATGTGACCATGGACCACAAAACCAGTCATAAGGGTCAATTTTTCAAAATTGAGATTTATGCATAACCTGAAAGCTGAATAAATAAGCTTTCCATTAATTTGTTAGGATAGGACAATATTTGGGGCGAGATACAACTATTTGAAAATCTGGAATCTGAGGGTGCAAAAAAAAAATCTAAATATTGAGAAAATCGCCTTTAAAGTTGTCCAAATTAAGTTCTTAGCAATGCATATTACTAATCAAAAATTAAGTTTTGAAATATTTACAGTAGGACATTTACAAAATATCTTCATGGAACATGATCTTTACTTAATATCCTAATGATTTTTGTCATAAAATAAAAATCGATAATTTTGACCCATACAATGTATTTTTGGCTATTGCTACAAATATACCCCAGCGACTTATGACTGGTTTTGTGCTCCAGGGTCACATATGCTGATTTGCTGCTCAAGAAACATTTCTTATTATTATCGACGTTGTAAACAGCACTGATTCATATTTTTGTGGAAACATTGTGCAAACATTTTCTTTCAGGATTCTTCATTGAATTTCAAAAGATCACCATTTATTTGAAATAGCAATCCTTCGTAACATAGTAAATATTTTTACAGTAAATAGAACTGTTAATATCGTACTGTACTGACCCCAAACTTTTGAACGGTAGTGTAATTGGTCATATTCCATGTTTGACTGAAATTTTTTTTAAAAACCTTTTCAAAGTACATATTGAGATATGTATTGGATACTGTCAAAAGTGTGAAATTTCAAGATAGAAGTGTTTTTGCCATTTCGCTCAGCCCTAACACTCTATGCGCACTCACTCACACTCTGAAAAAAGTGTTGATAGCTTGGTCATGCTAAATTAAGGCGAAGAACCGATGACTTGTGGTGAGACTAGGCTGTGAATCCGTCCACTACCTCCTGCAGGGAAAGGTCAAAAGGGAAATGCTGAGTTCAGCACTTACTCTGACAAAGTTGTCAGGGAAGAGCCCCCTCCGACCGTCCAGCTCTCCCACCCACCAGCCGCCCTCATCCTTCCTGATGTTACTGATGATGTCACCGACAGCGATGGTCAACTCGTCATCGTGCTGGGCCTGGTAATCAAACTCCACAATGGCTTCCACTGAGAGAGAGAGAGAGAGGAAAACAAACAGAGCAATTTAGAGGTCATGGCTACATGCAGGAAGCAGGATATACAGTATTACTGTACAAGACTCACACAGACACGTAACTTTCACCACTGAATGAAAATGACAGCACCATCTACACAACATCCATTTATATCGCTTATAAAAATCAAGATATAGTTGTGATCATTACACTTGGTCTTATAGAAAATGCAAACATTTTAAATATGGCTTTTGTGATTCAACATATGCAACCCACAGAGACCCTGTTTTTGGTAACAACAACACTAGGCTGTTACAGGTGGTTGCTAGGGTGTTGCTATGTAAGTACTAAGATGTTTAAAATGTTTTTAGTGTGTTGTTATGCTGCTGTGTGTAGCGTCTCGACCAATCTGACACACTAATTTTAATTTGATTTAACAAATCAATTATTCATTAGGTTAACAAATCGTCACAGTCCCCTCACTCAATAAACTGGATGCCAGGATGTCTGCTGAACACCAGGCCCTCTGGTCACCATGACAACTAATCATGATATCACTGGTTTTATGACCCCCCAGGAATGTGAGAAGGATAGCCCACTCTTTGTCCCAAGGAAAAGCAGAGTAGAAATGGACTGTGTTCTAGTTAATTCATAGAAAAACCGTTATTTGAATGAACACACATATTTCTTCAGGCCATTGAGTATATTATTGTCATTGTGTATTTTGTCTTTGATATTCTTAGACTATTTTAGTATGCTTGTGAGGGGACCCATTCCTGATCCTCCCTTTTCACTATATGTAATCTTACCTTGTTTAGTATCTATGAATTAGCCTTCTTATGATCGAAACAAGCGTGTATATTATATGGTGGTACATAGGCAATATATATTAGGGCCCTGAGAATCGTTAATAATTTCGATTTAAGTCCATTTGCAAATTGATATATTAAGTATCAGTTACACCTTTTTACAAGGTTTGTTTGAACTAAGAATCTGACGTTTTCCCTCAGGTTTTAGATCTGCTGAAGGTTCCATGGTTCCATAAAATTAATTCTTTATGCCTCTTTCTATGCTGAGTTAAACTTTAACCCTTTCCTATACCAACTGTATGTGTGTGTGTGTGTATGTGTATGTTAGACCAGCTTAATGTGTTTATGTAGTATGTTAGACTAGTTTAAGTGTTTATGTAGTTAATAAAACCTTACTTGTATCACACTTGACGTTGTTCATTGTTTGCTCATAACCGGAGTCACTGATCATGCAGATTTACGTTACAAGCTTGTAGAATTGTACAGTAAGAAAGTTATTTCCCTTAACCAGGAAATTAACGTTCTTGGAATTGACAAGACAGTTGACCCTGAGAGGTCAGCTAAATATCTACAGCGGATCTAAAATATGAATAGTTAATTATAACTAGTTATGGTTAATTATTCATATTTCCCCATGAGCTGATTCGCTACATGTGTGTTCTGGGATGTTTGAATGGCTCTTGGTTGGTCGGTCATTCTAAAGTATTCCGGATGGTTTCTACTGGGTTGCTATGTAATTCCTGGGTGTTGTGGTTGGTTTCTAGGGTGTTGCTATGTGATTCTAAGACATGGCTAGATAATTATCAGGGTGTTATGGGTGGTTGCTAGGGTGTTTTTATGTTTGAAATATTTTAGAATGTTGCTAGGTGAATCTAGGTTGTTCTGGATGGTTTCTATGATGTTGCTAGGTGATTCTAAGACATGGCTAGATATTCTAGGGTGTTATGGGTGGTTGCCAGGGTGTTTTTAAGTAATAAAAGCTGTTTCCGGGTGGTTGCTAGGACGTTGCTATGTTGGTACTAAGGTGATTTTGAGTGTGTTAGTGTGTTACAATGCTGCTATGTGTTCTGGTTTGTTTATAAGGTGTTTTCAGATTATTCTAATGTATTCTGATTGGTTTCTAGGGAACTGATAAGTGATTTTAATGTATTCTGTATTGTTTCTAAGGCATTGCTAGGCATTTGTGAGTTGTTATGCTTCTGTGTTCAGAGTTGATTCTAGGGTGTTGTTAGACTACTTTAATGCATTCTAGATGGTTTATAGATGTTGCTAGTTGATTCTAGAGTGTTCTGGGTGGTTTCTAGTGTGTTGCTAAGTGATGTCCTGGGCGTTTTTATGTCATTCTGAGCAGTTGCTTATTATTTCAAGTCAAAAGAGCCCATTCCCAAATCACTATGATATTTTGGTCTCTAGATATGACTTGGGATTTTCTTCGATATAAGTCTAAGGGAGTTTTTCACCCATTTTATTGTCCTTGATTGAGAAAATCGTAAGTGTAAACACTTTTAATCACAATGATTTATTTTTATTGCAATTTCATTTGTCGCCACTATGGTGTAGAAATTACACATTGCACCCTTTAAGGTTTATGCAAATCCCCAAATGAACAATAGAAATAGTGATGCTTACCACAAAAAAAATACTTTATATGTGCTCTGACAATATCATAACTTATTTTAATCATAGATTTACAGCAATAAAACATTTACTGAGATAGCAAGAGAAATATATGAGTCCTTCCATAGGGATAAGAGCTAATAGGCCCCTGGAGCATAAGCAGGCATCATGTTTTCGCTGCAGATAGGAGTATTACTCTATGCGAGATCAAGGCAGGAGCGAAAGCAACAAAACAAGGATCCGAGAAATTAAAGTGACAAGATATTTTCACGTTACAGCTAATAATATTAAAAAGAAGCTTTTTGAACTCTAGTGAACTACACATGTGCTATTTCTGGTAGGAAAGTGCAAGATGAGAATGTCATTCTCTCAGCTTTGGATTTAAATTTAATTGTGCGTTTGCATGAGGTCATGACGGTGAGGAGGGGTTAGCGTGAGGATGGGGATGAGAGATGGAGATACAACATCACAATGATGCGTTTATGACTCATCAAGCAATGCCACACAAGACGAGATCACACCCACGCCTCGCTCCAATGCAATGCACACTGCACTGCACACTCACACAGCAGGACACTGTAAACATCCTTTGTGACTTCTATATGATGTTTGATCTATATGGCAGCTCTGACTACAGGTTTCATATCGGAAACGACCCACCCGGATTATTACTTCATTTACAAGGGTATCGATAACCTACCATTAGATACTCAAAAATACATTAATGCATGGTCTTTAGCAGGGCTGTCCAAACTCGGTCCTGGAGGGCCGGTGTCCTGCAGAGTTTAGCTCCAACCCTAATTAAACACACCTGAACCACCTAACCAAGCTCTTACTAGGCATAGAAACTTCCAGTCAGGTGTGTTGAGGCAAGTTGGAGCTAAACTCTGCAGGACACCGGCCCTCCAGGACCGAGTTTGGACAGCCCTGGTCTATAGGATCCCTCAGATGACCCTACAGAATATTCTGGAAACTGCTGAGCTGTGCAGGGAGGAAAGCATGAGATCTTATAACAGAAATCAGTCAGCCCGCAGCCATAACAAACACAAAGGTAACAAATACTTCCAAACATCTGGTGGAACACGCCTACGCATATGCACAGACAAAAAAAACCTACAGGCATAAACCCACACACATATAAATACAGAAATGCTACAGTCTGTATTTTTATATGGAGATTTATCATCTCTAATGGCTGATCAGGCCCAGCCAGACTCTCTGCAGACTTTTCTCTCCTTTCCTCCATTACTTTGCTGGGAAAAGTGTAGAATTCGATTTTAAAAAGCTTAAATTAATCAAAACAGAAAAGGACAATATACCAGGACAGTACTGGTTAACTTTTTTATGATTTTTTCATAATATGATATTTGTTATGCAGGCTATTGTATTGGTCAGTACTAAATATATTTCAAAATAATAATTTTCTATGTTTCATAATATAAATTATAATGTTGGGATGCCTAAACTAACAAAGCTATTAGTTTTCCATTTTAGCATTTTTTTATTCAATTTAGCGGAAAAAAGTTATAATTTTCAGTATTGGCTAAAATGTATACATTTTAAAATGTATTTATAAATTACATTTATATGTAACAATAACATTTAATATATACAATGAATATATAAACATATATTTATATAATAAAACAAACAATACAAGGATTGGGAAATGTGTACAATTTATAAATGATGGACATTCCATTTTTACCGGAAATCAGCTGCGTTCTGTGGAGTTTTGCAGGCATAGATCCTATACATTGGATCATGACCTAAATCACAACTATGCATCCTTGACTTTTCCACAGGCTAGGAACACAATGTTGGATCTTTTATTCTTTAAAAGACTTTATGCTAGACATTGATAACATTCTGAATGACAAACGTCAAGTCGGTCCATCTGTGTTTTTCTTTTGAGCAGTGTCTTCTCTCTCGCTCTCAATCTCTTTGTCGTCTTCCAGCTGTTTGAGTTTCTAAAGATGTGACAAAGCACAGCTGCCATGTTTATGGTGAAACATCTTTAAAAAAGCCTCCCACCCACACGTACACCCCCGCACTGAGAATACTTGAGTTTGTCTTGAATCTCCGCCACACCCACAAATGTCAACCTCTGTCTGACTTTTCAGCTCGACCTTTCTTCAACTGACCAACACAAACGCATTTACACACAACAACACAAAACCATCAAAACCATAAAATAACAAAGCTGTTTCCTGTTGATTCTTGTCTTTCTTCTGCTTTTTTATTGGTCACAAAAGAGACTGGAACAGTATTAGCCAGGATCCAGTTATCATATTACTGATACATCTGATACTGATACTTATATTATAATACATCCGGAGTAAGAAATTCAAAATATGGGGGACTGCTTTCTGTTAATTGAATTTTAGAAACTATATTCTCAAAAGAGCAACTATATTCTCAAAATAATTACTCAGAATTTGTGTTGTGTAATTAAAGTAATTGATATAACAATATATTTTTTAAATAAAATATTAATATATTTTGATAATTGAATTTTATCTGTAAGAGGAACTATATTCTCAAAATAATTACTCAGAATTTGTGTTAATGAATTTATTATATTGAACTATTTGACATCAAGGATAACAGATTATTCATTAAAAAAATTATATATATATATATTTACAGTAGGCTTACCGTGCTCGTAGCGTGTGTCGCTGCACGCTGTAGCATACCATTTCATATCAAAGCGCGAAATAAACTACGTGCATGCAATGTCATGGTCAGTTACGTCATGAATTTACCAAAAAGGCAATTAAAGTTGTAAAGTTAATTAAAACTGTGCGTGCATGTAATATATATATATATATATATATATATATATATATATATATATATATATATATATATATATATATATATATATAT
>NW_015505264.1:2029786-2042943 GCF_001515645.1 Sinocyclocheilus grahami | reverse complement strand
AGTCACATTTAAGAACATGTCTCTGAAATGGTTTTCAAAACTGTTCTGAAGCATCTAGCACTGTCTCCTTCATCTAACACACCTGATTCAACTCGTCAGTTCATTAGTAGAGACTTTAAGACCTGAAGTGGGTCAGAAAAGGTAAAGAGTTTTGAGAGAAAATATGATGCATGTCAGATCCGCATCACGTTCAGCAGCAGCAGCTCCTAAAGAAATAGCAGCCAAAACAACCTACTAACCAGCTGCTGTGATGTCTGTTCATCAAACAAAAAAAGAGGAAATAAATGACTTTTATAGCTTTAAGGATTTATCTATATTTAATTTAGAATTTAGTGTTTGATAACTTCAATTTCTGTATATTTCTGCTGAAGGGCACAGGTAAATATGACATTTACTATAATGGGTTTATGTGAAGATTGTTTTAAGTTCACTTAAATTAGAAGTTATTTTTTAAAAGTCCAATAAATGTACAAATTGATAGCTCTCAATTATACTGTGATGTTGAATGGCTATAGTCACTGGTTAAATATTAGGGGGAAAAAATTTTTATAGAGACATCAGTAGTATTGGTATCAGTGATACTGGCCTTCAGTCATAAAAAAGATACCATTAAACAAATATTAAAAATAACTGTCTTTAATGTGAAATTATTGCAATATAAAAGTATATTTAAAAACTTTAATGTATGTTATGTGGGAATGGGATTAATCTTGATTTTCGGACCCCCCAATACAGTAAAACTGCACATTTTAGAGTGGCCTTTTATTGTGGCCAGCCTAAAGTACACCTGTGCAATAATCATGCTGTCTAATCAGCATCTTGATATGCCACACCTGTGAGGTGGATGGATTATCTCGGCAAAGGAGAAGTGCTCACTAACACAGATTTAGAATGATTTGTGAACAATATTTGAGAGAAATAGGCCTTTTGTGTACATAGAAAAAGTCTTAGATCTTTGAGTTCAGCTCATGAAAAATGGGGGCAAAAACAAAAGTGTTGCGTTTATAATTTTGTTCAGTGTGTATATATATATATATATATATATATATACACACACACACATACACACACACATACATACTGTGTATATATAAATTTGTTTTGTGTAATTAATTATATTAAAGTATAAAGTATCTGATGTAACAGAAAATTTTTATATATTTTTTATAAATAAAATATATTATTTAAAATATAATACAATATATTAAATATATTTAACTACTATTTATATTTAATTAATTTAAATAAAATATTTTATCAAAAAAGTCCCCATAAAGGTAAAAATATACAAGAAAATTAATTCAAAAGGCCAAATAGTGTCCATTAACTGGAAGCACTGCAGTGTATGCAACGCAAACACCACTCACTTTTTTTTCCTAGAAAATAAAAAAAAAATAAAAAATTCGAATAACTCCAACACCATTTGAGCTAAATAAGGACTGTGTGTGTTTAACAGGTCAACCACCTGATTCTGATGTCATGTGATTCCTCATTTCATGTTTAAAATGACATATACACCACGTGTGCGCATTAAAGTTTAGAGGTATTGTTTAAACCAGCGTCATTGCGTGCTGGTCATCTCCCCGAGCAGCTATAAATATTCCTCTTCTTAAATAGCTTCTTTAGCCTGTGTGCCTGGACTCAGCTGATTTGCACTAATGTGAGTCAAGTGTTTGTCTGCATTAGAGGACCTCAGTGAAACCATGTGATGCGCTTTCACAGCAGCATAACTCTCTGAGCTCATGCATTAAACATCAACACGCTCGATTTTTAATACGGAGTAAATTTATGTAGGCCTGATCCATTACCCCATCATATATGCCTTATACCCATAATCCACTGCACAAGTTAAGACTTGCAAGCATTATTGTTAGGCTTCATTGATTCAGAACAAGATCAATAATATTCCAGCGCTGTACGAACAACCTTTTTGGCTAATGATGTGACTGAGCTGAACGAAAATCCCTCATTGTTCTCGTCTATGGGGAGCTTGTAGCTTACAGATGATTTTAATTGGTCATTCTCACATACTGACTCAGACCGACTGCCTCTCCTTCGAAAAGGTTAATCAAATTTGCAGTATTAGATTGCATTAAATGGAACAGACATGAATTAAATTAATTACATTGGCGAAAGTCTAACTGGATGAGCATTAGGTGCGAACGGCTCATAATGACTGCAAGATGAGTCAAAAAAAAAAAGAACAGCTGATTTTATTCGCAGCCAAACCATTTCATGCCATCCTGACTTATTGCACACCTCAGATTGAACTGTAGGCCAAATGCAACTGCATATAACCACTGCAAAAATGGCACAGGCATAAACAACCACTGCAAAATATAGCAGATTCCAACACAAGCATACTACACTCTTAAAAATAAAGGTGCTTCACGATGCCATAGAAGAACCTTTTTGTCTAAATGGTTCCATAAAGAACCTTTGACATCTGAAGAACCTTTCTGTTTCACAAAAGGTTCTTTGTGGCGAAATACGGTTCTTCAGATTACAAAAAGTTAAGAAAGAGATGGTTCTTCAAAGAACCTTTGACTGAATGGTTCTTTGTGGAACCAAAAATGGTTCTTCTATGGCATCGCTTGAAGAACCTTTTGAAGCACCTTTTAGAGCAGTGCTGTGATCCAGTGTTCATTTGTCAACGACATTTTTTTCACCGACGACAGTGAGACGATAAACTAGAACTCTTTTTGAATGACAAAAACTATGACGTAAATCTATTGACATTTTCGTCAACGAATAAAAACGAGACGAAAATGTTAGGGAGGGACGATTTGGGATGAAATTCATTCAGAACGAATCTGCTGCGTGGCTCTGAGGTTATGCGTAGGTCTACATATGAACCGGAGGGACATAAGCTAAAATACACTTGCTGCACGTCGCATAAAACGTAAAAAAAAAATGTCAAAATGTGGGAGTAAGAGAAGAGCAGACATATGGATAAATCTGACGACGCAAGAGAGAACTCAATTCGGTCCTGTTTTCTGAGCGCAGACACTGTACACACAAAGCGCGTCTCACACATCTGAAGAACCTTTCTGTTTCACAAAAGGTTCTTTGTGGCGAAATACGGTTCTTCAGATTACAAAAAGTTAAGAAAGAGATGGTTCTTCAAAGAACCTTTGACTGAATGGTTCTTTGTGGAACCAAAAATGGTTCTTCTATGGCATCGCTTGAAGAACCTTTTGAAGCACCTTTTAGAGCAGTGCTGTGATCCAGTGTTCATTTGTCAACGACATTTTTTTCACCGACGACAGTGAGACGATAAACTAGAACTCTTTTTGAATGACAAAAACTATGACGTAAATCTATTGACATTTTCGTCAACGAATAAAAACGAGACGAAAATGTTAGGGAGGGACGATTTGGGATGAAATTCATTCAGAACGAATCTGCTGCGTGGCTCTGAGGTTATGCGTAGGTCTACATATGAACCGGAGGGACATAAGCTAAAATACACTTGCTGCACGTCGCATAAAACGTAAAAAAAAAATGTCAAAATGTGGGAGTAAGAGAAGAGCAGACATATGGATAAATCTGACGACGCAAGAGAGAACTCAATTCGGTCCTGTTTTCTGAGCGCAGACACTGTACACACAAAGCGCGTCTCACAGCGTGCGAGTACTCTTTTGCATCGCATGAATGGAGAATTACACACAAAATGAAGTCGAATTGTCCGTTTTGACGAGTATTCATGTAAACACAGTTGCTTACGTCTTAAGTGAACGTAAACAGTAGGGAGAACCATACTTACCCTTACCATACAGTGTTTCCATGTGTCCCGGCGCAACGAGACCAAACCAATAAAACCCATTACAAACTAGGCATTTGTTGCATCCAGTGGGGACATAATTACTGCTTATACTGACTTATACTCTGTTTTTACACTTTGCGTTGCGTATTGCGCCGCGTAAACATAAAACCATGTCTGCATTTGTGATCGGAGAAATTACAAACAAGCGCTACTCTACACTGCTCAAAACTCGCATTTGAATCATCAGTGGCAAATTCTTTAAATATAAAAAACGTACTTACAGGCTGTGAGTCAGAAGCGCCAGACTGTCCTTGCAAAGTTGGAACTGCCCCACTTTTGGGAGTCCTCTTTTGGAAGGCCAAACAAAGTAGTTTCGCTTTCACAATGAAACACACAAAAAATCTTTTATGTCCTCATCAGAGTGGTTTTAGAAAAGGTAGAAACACAACAGATGCAATTTTAAGTCTAGAATCAGATATAAGAAAATCTCAGATTAATAAAGAAGTATTAGTTGGTGTTTTATGAAACAGTTAAACATATTTTAATAAAATGTAAAGGATATGACAACGAAAGAGTACAACTTACAGAAGCACTTCATATAGAAATAAATCAGATCTCACTTCAGAAATTGTTAAATAAAGATGTGACTATAGAAATGTTTCACATATTATTTAAGTACCTCAAAGATACAGAGTTAATAAACAGGATTTAAAGAATCACTACAAATTTATATATTTTTTTTTATTTTATTTAATTTTTAATTTTTTTTTAGTTTTCCTTTAACGTCATTGCTCCACACTCCATCCTAGTAGGTGGCGGTAAATGCACCTAAAGCTGGTTTGCCAACCGCCATAAAACGTCAAAGAAGAAAAAGAAGAAGAAGACGAAGAAGAAGAAGAATGAAACACACAGCGGCTGAAGTGAGTGGCACCCGGCGGATTCGACGAAAGAGGCTTGTGGCAACCACATGTGACGACCCCGGGCTGGACTCTTCGTCCACGGTGAAAGCCGATCTGGCGATCCACAGCACGAAGTTGATGTATTTCCTCAGCGACCAGCACGGATCAGCTCCAGGCATGACAAAGCGGATATCGTTCTCTTTTGAAAGGCCAAACAAAGTCGTTTCGCTTTCACAATGAAACACACAGCATCTCCACGACATGGCGGCGGCGGCAGCAACAATACTACAGCGAGAATAAAAGTTACGCCTTCTTTCTTAGCGTGAACATTTGGGCGGCGTTAGGCAAATCTTCCCTTATCATGACGTAGACATGTGGGGGCGTGTTTAAACGAGGCGTTTTAGGAGGGAGTCTTAACTTTTATAAAGAATATCTCTTTGAATTTGAGACTTTAGTCTTTGCAACTTTACAGATATGCTTTATGCACCAAGAGCTTGTAACACTCCAAAGAGAAAGGAAAAATTGAAATCGCATCATATGACCCCTTTAAGACACATCAATGTCCTTCCGTATGAGTTGAAGTCAGATCTGTCGTCACTCATCAAGGCAACATAGTAAGTAACACTGAGATGAATATACATTAATTGGCTTATGTGATGTGGGCGGGTCGGGCGTAGTTGAATCTTAACCACACCTGACCAGAGACATAAGTATTAGAGCCCAGAGCCGTCTGTCAACATTACCATGGGAACCCATTTGCTGAATGCAAATTCTATGCTATTTGTCTAAATAAAACATTAAAACTCAATAGATAAATAAACAGATTTAAATGCTACAACTGAATTTATGCATCACAACATTATAATGTGCAGTATGAAAATGGATGTTCATTTTATAAATGCGTTTTTCAAGATTAACTTTAGGTGTTAAATTATTGCTATGCTAATTGAGTTGTAAAATAGGAAATACACAAGCATGCACAATTAATATCCAATATCGATACATATAATATACTGATAAAAGAAAAAAACACCATCTTATTACTGATATGGTACTAATACAATGTGGGTAAAAATAAAATATGTTAAGTCTTTTATTATTAAGATTTGAGACAGGAAAATTAGGCTTCTGAACTGATTAAATAAACATGAAAAAAATCACAGCAATATTCCTAAAAGTTTTAATTTTTTTTATATGCATTTATTTTGTATTTTGCCAAAAAAGCATGATAATGATTTCATGGTTTCCCAATAAAAAAAGCAACTAATGCTGTAAACTTTACAGGGAACCCTCTCACTTGGTACATTAATATAAGCTTATAGCAATTATTGGATGGAAGAAGTGTCGACAAATATGTTTAGAGAAGCTTTATTCGCACATCAACTGAAAAGAGAATAGACTAAAAGACTGATACTGAGATTTAAGAATCGATATAAATGTACTTAATGTTAAAAGGAGCATCTGAGTGCTTTTGGGATATCTAAAGTTACCTCGCATCAGCCTCAGTTCTCTCAGACATTTTCTCTGCTGCATATGTGTGCGTGGGGTGCAAGTTGAGACTCTGACTGGCAGTCAAGGGGAATGCGCATGTGCAGGTGATAGTTTCTATTCGGCTGCATTATAAGTAAGCAAATGTTTAGGGATGGGCGATATACCGGTAGACACGACTAACCGGTACAGATTTTGGACTATCGTCTCTATTGCACTTACACGCTCATGTGATGTTGCTGAGCTCCGTGGTCATGAAAACTTATCGTTTGCATGCATTTTTAAGTATTGCTGTTTAAAAACAAGTGATTTTAAGCCGTTGAAATGCAATCAGCAACTAAGATTAGAACTAATTTTGCAGTATACACGTGCTTTCTGAGAAACTGTTTCTGAGCGCTATCAGAGGCGCACACACATATGCTCATAGAGTGCGGTAGTATTGAACAGAGTTATTTTTGCTGCTTTATGGGCCTTGAATGGTTACACACACTTGAATGTGTCAAAATGCCTGTCTTTGCAAGTATCCTTGTAAACACATTAATTTAGGTCTTAAGTGAAAGCAAACAACTGAGAATGAAAACGTGTGTAACAGTATACTGGATCCGGGTAGCTCTTAAAGTGATAGCAGTCTAATATTCCTGCTGTTTGTCATTCATGTAAATCAAAAAGAAAATAGAGAAAATCTCTCACTGCTCTTGACTAAATCACTTTTGTAACTTTAGAATGAAGAAATATATATTTAATTTACACTGTGAAGAATATACAGTGGTTTTATACATTTGATTACTTTATACAAATTATGTAGCATTTGTTTTTTATTTGTTCTACTGTAGTTTTTTTATCCTATTGCTTGTAATTGCCTCACTGACTGTTTACTTGTGTTCAGTGAGCTTGAGTTTTTTTTTTTAGACTAATATTAGTTTTTTGGGGATATTGACACCGGTGGCAAGAATTATGAAATTTCTATGGTATCAGAATTTGATATCATAAATACCTTATTTAAGCAAAAATAACTATATTGTGATATATATATCGTTACCATGAAATAAAATGACTCATATCGTGATATAAGATTTTGGTCATATCGCCCACCCCTACGAGGTATCATAACCATCAATTTTAATATCATGATATACATGATACCAATACCACTACAACTCTACTGCCTGGCGGACAAACCACAAATTTACAGGACCTTTACAGAAGAGAAGGGGAAGATCCTCTTAAACGCATGACCGCATGTGGTTCGCCATGTGTTCCGGCTTCTCGAAATGTGTCAGCCAAGCCACTGATTATGTGGGTTAGACTTGGGTCATTTGCAGGAATTCAGAGAAACTTACAAACAAATGGTGCAAGATGCAAAATGATGCACTTTTCCCAGAAGCATAAAACATGCAGTTAACATGCCATTAAATGATGTAGTATGTAGGGATGCACCGAATGTTTGGTAACCACAACATGTTAACTGTTTTAATAGCAAAAAAAGGTCTTTCGGTGTTCGGCCGAATAAGCAAAAAAGACCAAATAAACTGTACCGAACAATGACGTGACGCGATCAAACAGCAACCAGCGTAGAGTGAGAGGCGCAATGCAACAAACATTTCAGCAGTGTGGAAGCATTTAAAACGGTCCGAGAAAGACGAAAAAATCATTACAAGCAGCCAGCGACAGCAAGAGACTGTTTAGTACTGCATCGCATGTCTTCGATGAGAAGAGGAAGGAGTGATTGCTGGTTACTGTATGATAATTGAAATCGCGAAATGGCCTTAAACAATTAGTAAATAAATTGCAGATTGTCATGTTTTCTAATACATGCACGCATTGCATTCTGACAGCGCTGCATGAACTTGCGGTGCTATCTGCTCATTAGCCAGGGTTCAGTCCAAACCGCGAGGGAAATCTGCGTGTACTCAGTTGCTCAGTCACATTTTTATGATTTTCTTTTTTACAAGGCACGTGACAATGCGATACGTGCGACTTATTCATAATGAGACTCATTTATAAATCTGCTGTTGTCTTCCTGTGCGTTTCCACCAAAATAAAAGTTGAGAAAAAGCAATAACTCCATAAACAATCATAAATGTTAGTATTGTAATTTTACTGTTGTTCTGTAAAATAAAATAAAAAGTAAGACAATAATAATGATAATAATTTAAACAGCTCTGTTAATACATTTATTATAACATTCACACATGGTGTTCAAATTGGGATCTGTAATATTTTCTAATGTTTTAAAAGAAGATTCTTCTGCTCAGCAAGGCTGTTTTTAATTGTACAGTTAAAAATACATGCCTGATTCAAGAAGGGGGTCTGATGGCCAACATTTTTTTATTTGACTAACTTATTAATTTTGAGGTTAAATTGTGCTTTGTTGGTATAACTATAATGTCTGCTAGAATGTTAAAAAATGTTCAGTGTTATATACTTTTAAATTGTTGTTTTGTAATAGATTTTTTCATTGAAAAGCAAGACAAAACAGTAAAAAGCACATTTTGGCTATTTAATTTGTGCAGTGGTGAAAAAAATTGGCAAAATACATGGGGGAAAAAAACTTGAAAAACCTTGTTTGTTTCGGTTTCGGCCTCGGCCAAGAATTTTCATTTTCGGTGCATCCCTAGTAGTATGTAGGACAGACACTCTTGCGCTCAATTCCTGACTGCTCCAAATTCAGACACGTTAATAAATCATTAAGGTACAAAGCTCGGTTGTTTGTATGCACTACTGCAGATATACGAGAACAAACTGCAGAGTTCAGATTTCTCACAAAGTTTCATCATAACATAAATGCATGATTTAAAAGCGAAATGTTCAGCAAGTGTAACTAAACTTAAATTATTAATCTGCAAAAGCTCTTTCAGCAGATGTTTTTCGACTGTATGTTAGGAATAAATCTGGAGCTATTGCCGAATTTCATACAACTGTGCATTTCTCTACGTGCTATGCACAGAAAATGATTACATTGATTCCATCAAAAATAGCTTTCGTCTGGAATATTTTATAATGATCTATGAATTTTATTATCCAACATAGGGATGCCCAGAAGGCATCTGCAGAAAAGTTCTGTGCTGTAAATCAGCAGTAAAGGATTTAAATGATGGCAAGATGTGTTAGGCCTAAACGGAGCAGAAAGTACTCTTATTGGAAGCTGAAAGATTAATCAAATTAGCCAAAATATTTAATAACCATAAACAAAAGAAGTTGGAGATGTATAGATCTTCCAAATCTTGTGGTAAGTACAACTACTACTGGTTCCCCTACACTGTTCCCACTGGCAATAAAAGAGCTACTATCATAATATAAAGGAACATAGGTAGATGTGTAAATGCTCCACTATATAACAGGAACCCATCACACACAGACACATACCTCTCTCACCACTTCCCTGTTCTCTGCCAAAGGGCAATGAATGAGCACGACATAGCAGTCATGATAGTAAAGAGACCCGAGTACAGTGCAACACTTTCCAGAATCCAAAGCTCACCACATCACTTGGGAGGAAAAGAAAAGCTTGAGCTTGCGGCGAAAACAGTAACACAGGAAGCCAGGGCTTCATTAACTTGCATGTGATATGAGGACTCACAAGGAGCCCTTGATCACTATGAATTCATTTACTGATAGCATGTTTAATTCAAAAATAAGAGCCAAAAGAATGCTGTCAGTCGGGTTGTTCAATGCTGAACCCAAAATCACGAGTGGGTCATGTACACTGAAAATACTGATGTAGTCTGAAAATGAATCCTTTTGAGGCTTGGCTTGTTAATAATGCTCATTAAATCACTAAATAAGTCAACAAATATTTCATACATGCATGTCTTTGGGAGCGTCACATGAAATCGCTGATTTTAAATATCAATGAAGATGTTGCAAAGTGTTTTTATCATATTAATGTTGCGAACCTTAGTACCTTTTCCCCTTAAGGGGTGCATATTATTACCTTAAAGGGATAGTTCATCATTAAAGGCCTGTTCACACCAAGAATGATAACTATAAAAATAACTATATTAGCATCTACACCAATGCACAATAACATTGTTTATTATAAGCTTGCACTGCAGTTTTGTAGTCTGCCTCTATATATGCTTGCAGCTCTTTAAAAGCAGGATGGATCCTGATTGGCTGTCAATGTTTTTATAGTTCATCAGCTGGGGAAAAAATCATTCTGAAAGTGATTCCAATTATATTGTTCCTCTGTGGTGTAATCGTTAAAGTTATGGTGTGAACTCTCTTAAATTTAGAAAGATTTGTAGAACTTTATCTTTATAGTTCTTGGTGTGAACAGGCATTTATTCCCCCTCATGTTGTTCCAAACCTGTATAACTTTCTTTCTTCTGCAGTACACACACACACACACACACACACACACACACACACACACACACACAATATGTCTCATTGTATTTTTATCTCTACAATAAAAGTTAATGGGCACCAGTGTTGTTTTGAACCTCACTGACTTCCACTATATAGACTAAAAAGATTGAAATATTCTTTAAAATATCTTTCACATAATTCGACAGAAGAAAGAAAGTTCTACAGGTCTGGAACGACATGAAAGTGAGTAAACAAGAAGATAATTTTTATTTTTGGGTATCTCTTTAAGGTACTAACATGCAGTTTTTAGGGGCGGATAATGTACAAGTTGTTTGCACATTTTTTTCAACAGAGAAACGATTTTTCCTCACTTTTTAACCCTCTAAGCGCCAAAGTCGCAAAATTGAAACAAGACGTCATACTTAATAAAATAGACTGTAGTTCCTAATATGGTGTAATATCTCATTTGTATTCCCTACCACTAGATGGCAGACATGTAGTACTTCGATTCTAGACCAAAATTACGTCACGTTCCTATCCAAAGTGTTCGAGGAAATAGCAGAGCAAGTGAGCTATCGTGTCATTGATGCGGAAATGACGATTGGTCTTCTAATAATCAAGCTTCTCCCGGTACATCTTTGCAGCGCA
Organism: Sinocyclocheilus grahami; assembly: GCF_001515645.1. Taxonomy (NCBI): domain Eukaryota; kingdom Metazoa; phylum Chordata; class Actinopteri; order Cypriniformes; family Cyprinidae; genus Sinocyclocheilus; species Sinocyclocheilus grahami. Next base: position 2,031,831 of record NW_015505264.1, on the reverse strand, counting down.
GTGGTGCCGCCGTGCAAGGCGAGAGTGTTCACGAAGCACAAAAAAGTGATCATTTCGACCCTTTGCCCAACGGGGATGGGGGTGGCAGGGCAATATATATAATTATTTGAATATTACTGATGAACTGATCAAAAAGTAGGTTACTGTTCACATGCGTTTTACTACTATATAGTATATTAATATAGTAATAATTTAGTACTTTCTCCTGTTTTATTGTTGGTTTCCTCTTTTCTGATCATTTGGAATGAGGATAAAAAGACAAAAAAAAAACATGCGATTAAGTTTAAACATCAATTCAATATCTACTATTTCCTGAATATTATGAAATTCAAGATGGCCGCCCCCTGATGACGTCATAATATGCCAATTAGACGAGTATATTTACACCCCACATAAACTTTCGGTCATGCTCAACATTTTTCTAATTTACAGTAGATCTATATCTTTAAGCCCTTTCAAGCCTCAAGCTTTTGAAATCTTGATGTCTTTCCCAAAAATCCCTGGCGCCTAAAGGGTTAATTTACAGCAGAGCATGGATCATTTGTCAGATTGATTTTAGATCATATCATTCCTGCAGTCCTGTTTGTATCATTGATTTATGTTTGAAACAGTTTGTACACACAGCTGGCTCTCAGTCATTAATAACTGTTAGCGTTTATATTTATGCAGAAACGAACAAACCTTTTCCTAACAATCAATCTGGTGGGTTTGTACACGCATGGCTTTACTCACTAAAGAATGTAACCAAATGTGCCATGCAATGTGCTCAAAACCTGTTTAAATTTTCAACACGTATGTCTGTTGATCGAAAGGCTTTGTTGAATCTTGCCAAAAGATCAGAGACACGTGTGCGACTGTCTCACGCTGGTGTTTTGTCAAAGACGCTCCCCCTTTTGATGAGCTCATCACGGGAAAGCGCATAGAACAGAATGGATCATAAGAGGATTGTACATCTGTTAGTGCTTCAGTCAATAAGAAGTTTTGTTTTTAGTTTCTTTATGTAAATCATAAATGGTTGTAATCCAATGTCAATGATAGGCTCTGATCTGCTTAGTATGACAATACATTTGAGATTACAGTGATGAGACTGCAGTTCTGACTATCTCTTCCACAATAGTGTGGCATTCTTCAAAAATGTCTGTCATCCTGTTTTATCATCGGTGCAATGTAAGAAAACCATACCAGCAACTATTTTTTGGACTGAAATGCTAAAAACAGCTTTGGCTGCAGCTGCCCAGTTATTGACCGTGATAAGCTTGTGGGCGTCAGGGGAGGCCGTCTGTTTAAAAAACATATGTCCAAACTAATTCAACTCTTTTTAAAGAACAACACATAGTATGATGGTAACCGATACAACCTCATGCGAGAAGCATTTGTGGCCTTTTGAACTAAATTGACAGAAAATAGGTTTGACCAATATTATTCACGCTTTTCTACTTAAAGGTCATGATGAAACAGAAGTAGCGAGCAACCTTTTCTTCCGTATTGTTTGTGACATACATCCGAGTGAAACGGATTATCGAAAAAGAAAAGAAAGTACCATGAAGATCAAATTACGACATTTTGATTAAAATCATGTCCAAAAATTATAAAAAATAAAACGTGCTTGGTTGAATTTTCACAATAACTAGCATTAAGAAAATAGATAGGGTACATTTTTATTTCTTGCCATCTTTAATGTTACGAAACACAGCATTTTAACTTTTTGTTCCATTTTGGGAAAATTTCACAGAATTTCAATGAACGCTTAATTTACATAAATATTTACTTGATATTCTCTAAAATATCTGAAAATAGAAAATGTGAATTAAGACTTATTAACAGCCAATCAAGTACAGTTAATGCTGGTACTGACAATGTAAAAATATCAACCGATCAATCACCCTGCCAATATCGGAGTATATTACTATTTATGGATCATCAAAACTATTTATTAATTTTGTAGTCTAATTGTATTTATTATCATCTAGAAAACAGTTAGAGAGTTCATATATATATATATATATATATATATATATATATATATATATATATATAAATAAAAA